>NC_048310.1:16441939-16455439 GCF_013100865.1 Trachemys scripta elegans
TTTTATATATATATATATATATATATATATATATATACACACATACATACATACACACACACACACACGTACGTACTTTTGGGCTATTCATAGAAAGGGGGAAAGATTAACAAAAAAATATAGAACGAAAAAACAAGGAGGAGTCCTTTTGGCACCTTAGAGACTAACAAATTTATTTGGGCATAAGCTTTCGTGGGCTAAAACCCACTTCATCACATGCTTGGAATAAAAAATACGGTAGGAAGGTATATATATTACAGCACATGAAAAGATGAGAGTTGCCTTACCGAGTGGGGGGTCAGTGCTAACAAGGCCAATTCAATCAAGGTGGAAGTGGCCTATTCTCAACAGTTGACAAGAAGGGGTGAATAACAAGAGAGGGAAAATTACTTTTGTAGTGCTAACGAGGCCAATTCAATCAAGGTGGGCATATGATATATGCCATCATGTGCTAGCAATGCCCCTCTGCCATGTACATTGGCCAAACCGGACAGTCTCTATGCAAAAGAATAAATGGATAGAAATCAGACATCAAGAATTGTAACATTCAAAAAAAATCAGTAGGAGAGCACTTCAATCTACCTGGACACTCAATAACAGACATAAAAGTGACAATTCTTCAACAAAATAAACTTCAAAAACAGACTTCAACGAAAAACTGCAGAACTGGAATTAATTTGCAAACCGGACACCGTCAAATAAAGATTGGGAGTGGCTGGGTCACTACAAAAAGTAATTTTCCCTCTCTTGATATTCTTGTCAACTGTTGGGAATGGGCGATGTCCACCTTGATTGAACTGGCCTTGTTAGCACTGACCCCTCACTTGGTAAGGCAACTACCATCTTTCATATGCTTTAATACAGGGGTCAGCAACGTTCGGCACGCGGCTCGCCAGGGTAAGCACCCTAGCGGGCCGGACCAGTTTATTTACCTGCTGACACGTCAGGTTCAGCCGATCGTGGCCCCCATTGGCTGCGGTTCGCCATCCTGGGCCAATGGGAGCAGCGGGAAGGTGCGGCCAGCACATCTCTCGGCCTGCGCCGCTTCCTGCCGTCCCCATTGGCCCGGGACAGCGAACCGTAGCGAGTGGAGGCCGTGATCAGCCGAACCTGCCATGTCAGCAGGTAAATAAACTGGCCTGGCCCGCTAGGGTGCTTACCCTGCTTTTTTTTTTTAAATAAACAAAATTAAATTTAAATTAAATATTAAATATTTTAAATATTAAATAAAATTTAAACCCTGGCGAGCCGCGTGCCAAACGTTGCCTATCCCTGCTGTAATATATATACTGCTTACTGTATTTTTCACTCCATGCATCTGATGAAGTGGGTTTTATCCCATGAAAGCTTATGCCCAAATAAATTTGTTAATCTCTAAGTTGCCACAAGGACTCCTCATTGTTTTTGATGATACAGACTAACACGGCTACCACTCTGAATTTAGAACGAGTAACTCAGTGATTTTCACAATGTGCTCACGAAAATTTTGTGAGCAGAAAAAAAATAGATGAATTTTTATTTAGCTGTAATAATGGACTGAGATTCCGGAAACCTGTGTCCTATTTCCAGCTCTGCAACTGAGCTTCTGTGTTTGTGAACTTGACAAATCACTTAACCTCTCTGTGCTTATTTCCTCTCCCACCCATTGTCTGTTTTTTCTCAGATGATAAATTCTTCAGAGTGAAGATTGTCTCTGACTCTGACAATGCTTAGTGCAAAAGGGCCCTGCTCTTGATTGTGGCCCACTGTTATTGTAAAAAAGCAGGTAATCTAGTCCATTCATAAAGGCCAGTAGAGAATTGTTTCTTATAGCATATGTTATAATTCTTTATCTAATTTAGGTTTAAGTACCCCAGTTTAAAATACATTTAAGGACCAATTCCTGCAGTCCATCACACTCAAAGCTACCAACGGCTTGATACATTCATTCACTTTAGTTTCTCACTCTAGTGAGAAACTAGAAAATGATCTCAGGATTTGGCCCTTAAAATGATAAGTCCTGCAAAGACTTAATACTGGATAACTTTACACACGGAGTAGTCCCATTGACTTCAGTGAAACTGCTTTGGCCTCAATTGGCCCCCAATTACAAGTAAGACCAGAGGGTAGTAAAATTTATCACATACATATGTCTTTGCAAGATTGGGGCCCAAATATGTAACATTAAAATGTTTTATACTAATATTTTTGAATGGAAATGTCGTAGTTCATTTATACTGGAAAACCTCATATAGAAATATTAACTTGTAATGCTCTATATCAGGGGTCGGCAACGTTTGGCACGCGGCTCGCCGGGGTAAGCACCCTGATGGGATGGGCCAGTTTATTTACCTGCTGACGCGGCAGGTTCGGCTGATCGCGGCCCCCACTCGCCGCAGTTCGCCGTCCCGGGCCAATGGGGGCGGCGGGAAACGGGGTGGGCCAGGGATGTGCTGGCCATGGCTTCCCGCCACCCCCATTGGCCCAGGACGGCAAACCGCGGCCAGTAGGGGCCGCGATCGGCCGAACCTGCCGCATCAGCAGGTAAATAAACTGGCCCGGCCCACTAGGGTGCTTACCCTGGCGAGCCATGTGCCAAACGTTGCCGACCCCTGTTCTATATCTTTCATTCTGCTAAATAAAGATTTCTTCAGTTTGGTTTTAATTTTATTTAAAAACTTTCTGGAAAAGAAAACCATACTTCAAGATCTTGGAGGGAAGGTGTTGATTGATATCTGTCAACCTGGAATTAAATGTTAAATTAATTAGTTGCACCATAGCTGTATTTGCAATAGGGCAAACATTAGTTTCAGTCTGAACAATCAAATCTGGAATAGAAGACAGAAATAAGATAATCATAACATTAGAAGAGAATTCTCTTTTTTTAATCATGAAATTGGCATATGCAGTATTTGTTATTTCTGTGTTGTCTTCATCAATGTGAGCTTGTCATATAATTTTTAATACATGATTTATGGTTATAAATTCATATTTTCCATTCTCATTTATTATATAGTGTCACATTGTATCACAGCTCCATTTAATCATCTCCTGTCTGCATATTAATGGTTACAAATATGATACCTGTGTAAAACTAACAAGCCAGTGGCTGTAACTGTCTTAAAGTGCAACGGTTGAATGCTTTGAAAAGTTGGGTTGAGTAGAAAAGTTTAGACATCTTTGTGCATGCAAAGATACCCATTTTTAATAGCTCAGATAGATAAAATTCCATATCATCACTAAGGGCTTGATTCCACTCCCATCCTGCAAAGCTTTTTGTAAGTACTTAACTTCACAACCTACGAGTAGTCCTAAAGCATAAAGTTAAATCATATACACTTTACATCACTATTAAAAAGACTTTTTTGTTTTATTAGTAGTAACAAAAGTAAGGCCCCAATTCTGCCAACTTTACTACTCATAGTTATAACATTGAAATCAGAGTAAAGCCCATGTGTAGACTGTTTGCAGGATCAGGACCTGTGGTATCTCTCTGACCAGGAAATGTTTTGTTAAAAATTATCTGTGTTATTTCTCGCTGAAAATTTAAAATAAATACAATAGATGAATGAGTGTTAATTAGATGAGAATAAATAATAATAGTCTAGGTAGCACTGCTGAATGACTCATTGTGCTTAATATTTCAACCAAATATATAGCAAATATTATAGGTGAATATATTTCAAAATTATGTAGAAGAAATAGATAGATGTAAACCAAGATTTAAAAAACAAACAAAAAAAAAGCTTTATTCGTCTCTTAAGTCTATATTAGACTTTTATTAAAGTGGCCTGATTTTCAAATGTTTAAAGCACTCAACAATGCCAACTGAAGTGAATGTGTGTTCATCAGTTTGGAAAATCAGGCTATTTATTCTGGAGCCTGACTATAGATTTTGGAGCCTAACTTTAGGTACCTGTTCTGGAAAAGCTTGACCACACGCTCCTATCCTGCAAAGAGTTATGCCCATAGTTATCTTGAAGTCAATGGGCAAAGCCACATATTTAAAGTTAAGCATACATGTAAGAGCTTGTCTTCACTACTGGGGTAAGTCAAACTAAGCTACTCCAGCTACTGGATGTACCTTAGGTCAACTTACCTCGTTGTCTTCACTGTGCTGCGTCGATGGGAGGCACTTTCCAGTTGACTTACCTTACTGTTCTCGGAGAGCTGGAGTACCGGAGTCGACTCTGCCATCGATTTAGCGGGTCTTCACTAGACCCACTAAATTGACACCCAGTGCATCAATTGCAGTGTCAAGTATTTGTAGTATTTAGGCCACGGGCTGATCACAGATAAAGCTGCAGAAAGCAACATCAATTTAAATCCAACTAAATGATCACCTATTACTTACCAACCAACACCTTTTACCAGTATTTTTGAGAAAAGCAGTGGGTTTTTTTTTTTTTTGTTTTGCGTATTTAATTTACACATGTTCCCCCTTTTGATCCATTTGCAGGTAAGCATGGCAGTAAGCTCAATGTAAATCTTTCCAGGTAAACATGAATAATGGTTGTTTTTAGAGGAAGAGTGGTTAAAGTCAAGTAAAAATTTCTAGCAGAGAATAGAAAAAAATCAACAAATAATTAGATAGGTCGGAGGTGGAGGGGGGGGAAATAATGAAGGCAACCAGGCAAAATTAAATGGTTTTTGAACTATGTTGCAAGCCCAACTTTCTCATCTCTGAAACCTTTTGCACAAACCCAAGCCAAAGTAAAAGGAAATCTGAATTAGGTTTTGTGCTGTTTGACGACACTTCAAGCCACTGATCCTCCTCTTCATCTCCATGCAGCAATAAGATCTAACCTCTGGTGTTTGTAGCCTTGGACAATAATGGTTTGAAGCCACTGTATTAGCTGAACCTCTCTGTTCTGCATAGCACTGCGTGGCATGGCCCCACCCCCTATATTTATTTATTTATTTATTTATTAAAGAAAAAGTAACTAAACTGGGTCCCTCAAAGAAAAAGAAAAAAACTCTTTCCAGGATAATTTTTCAGTGTTTTTGAGCATTATTTGGATTTAAAGAAACTATCCTTCAGTAAAAGTCTCTAACTTTTTGTGAATTTCCAAGTCTTGTGTGTTGTCAGAAGTGAAGTAATTTGCAAAATTCCGTGACAGACAAAGGCATGGCCCTGATAAGAATAATTCTCACAATATCAGTAGTTCTGTCTGTGCACGCAGACCATGTAGCAGAACAGTTGACAATGCCACCACAAATGTTCTCCTTTTTCCAAAGTGGGCAATACAGTGTACATGTGTCATAATGTTGAGAATGGAAGTGAGTTAAATAAGTGACAGGACAGAACTGCTGGGGTTTTATTTTCTCTTCAAACTCAAAGGCTAAAAAGCTTTCACAATACCTTAAAATGGAAAGCTGAAGCTAGTGGACATTTTAAATTTAAGCAAAGCAGTGATGGATGACCATTGGGTGTTCTCCAAAAAAATCCAGGAGTTAGTGGACAAAATCCAAGCTGGAACTGGATTCTGCTGCCAAACATTTGAGCTCAGTTTGAACAGATCCAGCTTTCCTGTATATATATGGAAAGCTGAATATTTGAGGCAATTTTATCAAATACATTGTATATTCTATTTAATTTATCTTCCCTTCCACTTGGTTTTCTAAGCAAAGGTTCAAATCATTTTTTTTTATATATTTCCCAATATGAATACTGAAGTGGCCCGTATGCATGATAGCAAATGGAAACATCTTAATCAGAGTTTTGTCATGGGTTTCAAGGAATAGAAGGTGGTATACACATCGTGAAGAACCCTTACTAGAAAGTGGAAATTCTTCTGGGCAATTTAGGGAAGAGATCCAGGACAAGAGAAAAGCAATTCTAAATCTACCCTAGAAGAGCTGCTGAGTGATAGAACAGCACTAACTGAATGTAGGGAAACAAATAGGACTTTTGTCAGAAGTCTGCCAATGTGCTTTTTTAGTGAGTCCGTGGGGTAGCTTCTATAGGAAACGACCACCTGCTGGAGCAACTGTTCACAATTCACTTGACATAGGCTGAGATTGCCAGATCTTCACCAGGTGAGAAGTCAGTATGTGATTCTGTTAATCCATGGCTTTGTGTAGGCTGAGGAGGATGGTTTGGAGATACTGCTATAGATAATAGTTCAGAGGCCATACTTATGGGGGATGATGATCTTCACCCTATCTTCCTCTGAGTTTTGTTTTTGGAGTCAAGGATATATCTTTGGGTATATGTTTCCTTTAGGTTTCTGACTGGCAGTCAGCCTGGTCATTTGGGGTCTGTTTAGGGCCTGATCCATTGTCCACTGAAGTGAATGGGAATCTTTCTATTGAAAAGGTCCTTGGATTATAAACCTGATAGTTTGATAGTATCTTCCTTTGTTTTTTTGCTGTTTGGATAGTTTATTTTAAATGGCCTTAATTTGATTCTCTTTATGAAGAAATTATAACAATGTACAAAAGTGAAGGTGAAAAAGAATTATTAACTTGGGCAATGGAACTCTGCAGTCTCTGTTGTCAGAAGGTCCTGAGAGAACTGGAAATGTGTTGAACTTTACACACATTACAATGCACCTAACATTCAAAATACAGTTAAGATTCTGAGTGCATCTTTCTTGAAAATAAGATGTTGCATGCCAAACTCATTTTCACACATTGTACGCTGAACATATGCTCCAAAGAATTTGTCTGTAGTCTGTGCAATTCTGGTCTTCTCATTCTACGACTTCTTTTGATTAAGCTGTCTGGGCCCTAGAGTCTAGCTGCTACCCACAGGAAACTGCAAATTGATTGATTGATTCCCTCAGTGATGGCCATTGCTTTCTACTGATCCAGCAGACAATAACTAACTTTAAAGTTATTTCTAACTAGCTTTATCCAGATTTTTTTTCTTGTTAACTTCATCGGAGTTTTGAAGGATATGTTTTATTGTAACTTGCCCTTGTACTGTACTATCTTATTTACAGATATAGATTTTATCTGATCTAGTAGGGGGGAGAAAGCATTTTTTTTGCTTTTGTAGTGAATTGTATATGTAAGCCCCGCGGCCACAGGACCTAGAGGATGGAGCTCTCTGCTCCCTCCATTGGTGAGAAGGAAAAAAAGCTCTAGCCAGCCTCATTTTACATCTTGTTTATTCATAATTCACCTCCTAACATTTGTTGTTTGGATGGTATTTAAATTTTGATGTGTAAAGATGACTAATGAAAGGAAATAGGAACTGTGCAGGATGTGCCCTGAGCGAGCGGTCACCATGACGTTATGAGAATAAATTTACTAAATACTAATCAAACCCTAATCAGAAGACAAATAGTAATTTCCTTATGGACTTTTCTATACAATTTATTGCTATAGCATGAGTGTTTCACAAACATTTATTTATTACAGACAAGTCTCCTTTACTGCACAACATTGATTAATTTCCGGCGCAGACTCATCTTATCCATTGAGTCAGGGGTTCTATGGAAAAAGTAATATGTGATCATGTAACTAAACTACCGGTATATCATATAGCATACAGACACCAAGAGTAAACTAGGTTACACAGGTGATTTCCTATGTTTCAGCATTTAACTTTGCTACCTTAATGTTTTTAACATAGAGAGTGTGTGTGTGTGTGTATATAATTTCCTAGGTTTAAAAACAAAAAATCAATCTGAAAAAAAATTCCATTATGGGCTATCATATTAACAACAACATGGGTCATCAGCAGCATTTGAACCTTTTAGATTTCCCACATAGACATCTGCCAGTTGAGTTTATGGAGTAATTGATAGCAGTAATAAGCTCTCATCCTCTACATGGACCAGCACTAGAGTGGGATGGGACACTTTGCCAGAGGGCTGTCACAGATATTTGCTGACAGCAAGGGAATGAATGATGAGATTCAGGAACATTGGGTTCCCTAACAGGTTGTGGAGGAGAGTGTGCTGAAGCAGGAACAAACTCTTCTGCCCACTCTTCCCAAATGTGATCCCCTTCTGCCCTCTCCCCTACAGTCTGTTCCTGTTCTATTCCTATCTTTCTCCCCACCCCTATTTCCTTGTCCCAGTCCCATTTTCCTCACTTAGACCATCCCAGACTCCACTCCTCAAGTTTCTCGTTCCTTGTCCAGCCATTCTCAGCCAGCCCACCCCACAAAGCTCCTTGTCCAGATCGTGTCTTCATTCCCCTGCCTATGTTGCCCATACACACTGGCTGTTAGTCCCAGTCTCCCTGTCTGGGCTCCCCATTCAATCTGTGTCACCCACGCACATGGACTAGTTGTCCCAGTCTCTTTGCAAAGACAGTCCCAATTCCATCCCTGGATCCTTATCAATCTCCTCTCAGTCTCATCCCAGGCTCCTTGTCCAGTCTCACTCCCTCTCAACCCCAGGTCTGGCTTTTGTCCCCTCAGCATTTAAATCTGTCAGCTTCCACCTCCATGCTGCCTGGGCACAATAGTGGGGTCGCTGCAGGCACAGGAGAAACAGACTCTCATTCTGGTGCCTTGCCCCCAGGCCCAGCCTAGAGATGTTCAGAGCTGCAATTGCAGGGAAAATCCTGCTCAGCTGCTCTAGGTAGCCCCAGGCTAGAGCATGCTACTGTGGACAGAATCTTCAAACAGTTTAGGTGTGACGCTCTAGATGTGCATTTGCAAACTCCCCCCCCCCCCCCAAGGCATATAATTTGATCAAATTTGAGATCGGGGGACTGGAAAAGACACAAAGGGCACATCTCCGCCATATCCCTTCTCCAAGTAGGGGGGACGCTAGAGCTTTTCCCAGCAAAGATCACCAGAATTTAAGATGGGCAAAAAAACATTTTTCTCCAACCAGATTCTTGGACATGGGCTGGACTTAGGGTGACCAGATGTCCCGATTTTATAGGGACAATCCCTGATTTTTGGGTCTTTTTCTTATATAGGCTATTACCCCCCCTCCCCCCCCACCCCCTGTCCCGATTTTTCACATTTGCTGTCTGGTCACCCTAGCTGGATCATTTTGACTGAAATTCTCAAACACAATTTAGACTGAGGCACATGGCTGGTGTGTAAAATTGCTGTCCAAATGGTTAAAGTTTCACAAAGTTTAAGCAATTAAAAATAGGTTCTTATAATAGGAAGTGTCAGGCAACTTTAAGAATAGACAATGTTCTTAGCCCCTCTCCCCCAGTGATCTGAAAGTATGAGAATAAGCCACCTAATAATTAAGGGCTGCATTTTTATTTAAGTTTTTTGCACTATTTGAAAGCTTGAGAAGTTACTACTTGTCATTCCATCCCAAGATAAAAATAAAACCATTAATTATGTATAGCTTATATTGTACTACTTGTATCTGTTTGCCTTTATTTGTATTTTTCTTTCGGGATTTTTGAATGTCATCATTATAAAGACATTTCCTGTGTTCAAAATAAATGGTACAAGACTAATCTGACTATTTTTTCCCCGTGTCTGGATTTTTGCTTACGTAAGGAAATAGGAGATGTTATGAATAATGTAGAAAAAGCTTGTGCATGATGAATCTTGATTCAGTGATTGCCAACGTTTGGTATCACATACAACATAATTATTTGCTATTTTAAATGGTAGGGAAAAAAATAAACTGTCATCTCTCAGTAACAGCTGTGTGGTAACAATGAGACTGTCCTTAATAACCTCTAAGGATGGAGGTTCCATCACCTCCCTAGATAACCCATTCCAGTGCTTCACCACCCTCCTAGTGAAATAGTTTTTCCTAATATCCAACCTAGACCTCCCCTACTTCAACTTGAGACCATTGCTCCTTGTTCTGTCATCTGCCACCACTGAGAACAACCTAGCTCCATCCTCTTTGGAACCCCCCCTTCAGGTAGTTGAAGGCTGCTATATTTGATCCAATGTATCTGAAACACTAGAATGCAAGAAATATTTTGGACTTTGCCCATGTATTAAGAAACTCAATCAGAATAGGCATAGCATGGCTAATCATCATAAAACGCATTGCACAAATATTCTAACTGGTGTACCAATCAACTGCTGAAACTTCACCTCTTTACCTGCTGCAACAAATTTGAACTGTGTAATTCAATTATGTTTAAAATCCATAATAAGAGGTTGCTTACCATGAGCAAAAACAAAACATGTTTTGCTTTTGGAGCCAAGTCCAATAAATGTGAAACACTACAATCACATGCAAAAATAGGCATGCTATTTATCTCACACTGAAGAGTTGGTAGGATGAATCCTTCACAGCCACTTTTTCAATGATTTTTATCACGGCCTCGTTCCATGGCTTGTCAATATTCCAATGAGGTGGCATTTGTACTCGTAATATTTGGCTTTATTTTAATACAATCTCTTGCTGACTTTCATATTTGGGACTTATCTGCCTTACATTAAGGACAGTCAAACCAAGTACTCAAAGGAACTTACCTAGCTATATATTGAAGAGTTTATTTACTACTTCTGCTCTTGATGTTCATGTGAACTTCTCATTAACTTTATTTGGAGTTCTGCTGTGGATTGAACATATTATGGGGTCCTTATTAAATGTGGAACTTGGCCATCTCAGTAAAAGGAGTTTAATACTCTTGCACTAGAGAGATTTCAGGGTAATTCCAACACACCAGGAAAAAAAAAGAAATGCAAAACCAGTGCATTTTGGATAGATATCACTCTCATTAAAATCATGTTATTTACTTCTATCCTCCTCTTCATTCAGCTTCTCATCATCATTGCAACAAGTACCTGGAGCACATTACTGAAATATGGTTTTGTGCCTAACCTGCAGCATCAAAAGGCCGGGGTAGAGACCGTCGAATCGTGGAAGTCAACGAATGGCTACGCAGGTGGTGTCGGAGAGAAGGCTTTGGATTCTTCGACCATGGGATGGTGTTCCAAGAAGAAGGAGTGCTAGGCAGAGATGGGCTCCACCTAACGAAGAGAGGGAAGAGCATCTTCGCCAGCAGGCTGGCTAACCTAGTGAGGAGGGCTTTAAACTAGGTTCACCGGGGGAAGGAGACCAAAGCCCTGAGGTAAGTGGGGAAATGGGATCCTGGGAGGAAGCACAAGCAGGAGAGCGCAAGAGGGGAGGACTCCTGTCTCATGCTGAGAAAGAGGGACGATCGATGAGTTATCTTAAGTGCCTATACACAAATGCAAGAAGCCTGGGAAACAAGCAGGGAGAACTGGAAGTCCTGGCACAGTCAGGGAACTATGATGTGATTGGAATAACAGAGACTTGGTGGGACAACTCACATGACTGGAGTACTGTCATGGATGGATATAAACTGTTCAGGAAGGACAGGCAGGGCAGAAAAGGTGGGGGAGTTGCGTTGTATGTAAGAGAGGAGTATGACTGCTCAGAGCTCCGGTATGATACTGCAGAAAAACCTGAGAGTCTCTGGATAAAGTTGAGAAGTGGGAGCAACAAGGGTGATGTTGTGGTTGGAGTCTGCTATAGACCACCAGACCAGGGGGATGAGGTGGACGAGGCTTTCTTCTGGCAACTAGCAGAAATTGCTAGATCACAGGCCCTGGTTCTCATGGGAGACTTTAATCACCCTGATATCTGCTGGGAGAGCAATACAGCGGTGCACAGGCAATCCAGGAAATTTTTGGAAAGTGTAGGGGACAATTTCCTGGTGCAAGTGCTGGAGGAACCAACTAGGGGCAAAGCTTTTCTTGACCTGCTGCTCACAAACAGGGAAGAACTAGTAGGGGAAGCAAAAGTGGATGGGAACCTGGGAGGCAGTGACCATGAGATGGTCGAGTTCAGGATCCTGACACAAGGAAGAAAGGAGAGCAGCAGAATACGGACCCTGGACTTCAGAAAAGCAGACTTTGACTCCCTCAGGGAACAGATGGGCAGGATCCCCTGGGAGAATAACATGAAGGGCAAAGGGGTCCAGGAGAGCTGGCTGTATTTTAAAGAATCCTTATTGAGGTTGCAGGAACAAACCATCCCGATGTGTAGAAAGAATAGTAAATATGGCAGGCGACCAGCTTGGCTAAACAGTGAAATCCTTGCTGATCTTAAATGCAAAAAAGAGGCTTATAAGAAGTGGAAGATTGGACAAATGACCAGGGAGGAGTATAAAAATATTGCTCAGGCGTGCAGGAGTGAAATCAGGAAGGCCAAATCACACTTGGAGTTGCAGTTAGCAAGAGATGTTAAGAGTAACAAGAAGGGTTTCTTTAGGTATGTTAGCAACAAGAAGAAAATCAAGGAAAGTGTGGGCCCCTTACTGAATGAGGGAGGCAACCTAGTGACAGAGGATGTGGAAAAAGCTAATGTACTCAATGATTTTTTTTGCCTCTGTCTTCACGCACAAGGTCAGCTCCCAGATTGCTGCACTGGGCAGTACAGCATGGGGAGAAGGTGACCAACCCTCTGTGGAGAAAGAAGTGGTTCAGGACTATTTAGAAAAACTGGACGTGCACAAGTCCATGGGGCCGGATACGCTACATCCGAGGGTGCTAAAAGAGTTGGCGGGTGAGATTGCAGAGCCATTAGCCATTATTTTTGAAAACTCATGGCGATCGGGGGAGGTCCCAGATGACTGGAAAAAGGCTAATGTAGTGCCCATCTTTAAAAAAGGGAAGAAGGAGGATCCGGGGAACTACAGGCCAGTCAGCCTCACCTCAGTCCCTGGAAAAATCATGGAGCAGGTCCTCAAGGAATCAATTATGAAACATTTAGAGGAGAGGAAAGTGATCAGGAACAGTCAGCATGGATTCACGAAGGGGAAGTCGTGCCTGACTAACCTAATTGCCTTCTATGATGAGATAACTGGCTCTGTGGATGAGGGGAAAGCAGTAGATGTGTTATTTCTTGACTTTAGCAAAGCTTTTGATACGGTCTCCCATAGTATTCTTGCCACCAAGTTAAAGAAGTATGGGCTGGATGAATGGACTGTAAGGTGGATAGAAAGCTGGCTAGATCGTTGGGCTCAATGGGTAGTGATCAATGGCTCCATGTCTAGTTGGCAGCCGGTTTCAAGTGGAGTGCCCCAAGGGTCGGTCCTGGGGCCGGTTTTGTTTAATATCTTTATTAATGATCTGGAGGATGGTGTGGACTGCACTCTCAGCAAGTTTGCAGATGACACTAAACTAGGAGGTGTGGTAGATACACTAGAGGGTAGGGATCGGATACAGAGGGACCTAGACAAATTAGAGGATTGGGCAGAAAAAAACCTGATGAGGTTCAACAAGGACAAGTGCAGAGTCCTGCACTTAGGACGGAAGAATCCCATGCACTGCTACAGACTAGGGACCGAATGGCTAGGTAGCAGTTCTGCTGAAAAGGACCTAGGGGTCACAGTGGACGAGAAGCTGGATATGAGTCAACAGTGTGCTCTTGTTGCCAAGAAGGCTAACGGCATTTTAGGCTGTATAAGTAGGGGCATTGCCAGCAGATCGAGGAACGTGATCGTTCCCCTTTATTCGACATTGGTGAGGCCTCATCTGGAATACTGTGTCCAGTTTTGGGCCCCACACTACAAGAAGGATGTGGAAAAATTGGAAAGAGTCCAGCGGAGGGCAACAAAAATGATTAGGGGTCTGGAGCACATGACTTATGA
>NC_048310.1:16485439-16485709 GCF_013100865.1 Trachemys scripta elegans
GTCACAAACATATCCTGGCTGTTGGGGAAACCGGTTTCTCCGCTTCCTTGCTGCTGTGAGCTACCTACAGTACCTCCATCGTCATCTTCCTCGTTCCCCGAACCGTCTTCCCTGTGTGTTTCTCCAGTGAGAGAGTCATAGCACACGGTTGGGGTAGTGGTGGCTGCACCCCCTAGGATCGCATGCAGCTCCGCGTAGTAGCGGCAAGTTTGCGGCTCTGCCCCGGACCTTCCGTTTGCTTCTCTGGCTTTGTGGTAGGCTTGCCGTAGC
>NC_048310.1:16485803-16548243 GCF_013100865.1 Trachemys scripta elegans
TTTGCTTCTCTGGCTTTGTGGTAGGCTTGCCTTAGCTCCTTAATTTTCACGCGGCACTGCTGTGTGTCCCTGTTATGGCCTCGGTCCTTCATGGCCTTGGAGATCTTTTCTAATACTTTTCCATTTCTTTTACTGCTACGGAGTTCAGCTATCACTGCTTCATCTCCCCATATGGCGAGCAGATCTCGTACCTCCCGTTCGGTCCATGCTGGAGCTCTTTTGCGATCCTGGGAGGACTCCATGACGGTTACCTGTGCTGATGAGCTCTGCGTGGTCACCTGTGCTCTCCACGCTGGGCAAACAGGAAATGAAATTCAAACCTTCGCGGGTCTTTTCCTGTCTACCTGGTCAGTGCATCTGAGTTGAGAGCGCTGTCCAGAGCGGTCACAATGAAGCACTGTGGGATAGCTCCCGGAGGCCAATAACATCGAATTCCGTCCACACTACCCCAATTCCGACCCGCAAAGGCCGGTTTTATCGCTAATCCCCTCGTCGGAGGTGGTGTAAAGAAACCGGTTTAAAGGGCCCTTTAAGTCGAAAGAAAGGGCCTCGTTGTGTGGACATGTCCAGGCTTAATTCGGTTTAACGCTGCTAAAGTCGACCTAAACCCGTAGTGTAGACCAGGCCTTAGAAGGGCATAGTTTAGCATGCACTCCTCGGCTTGGCATCCCTAGGGTGATCAGATAGCAAGTGTGAAAAATTGGGACAGGATTGGGAGTAATTGGTTCCTATATAAGAAAAAGCCCCAAATATCAGGACTGTCCCTATAAAATAGGAACATCTGGGCACCCTAGGCATCCCACATTGACTAGTTTAGGCGAGGTGCTACCTAATGTGATGGATTTTGTGAGTCCCATTCTTAGGCTCCTATCTCTCTCCATTCATTATATATGGAGGCTACATAGACTAACTCTGCCTTTGTGAATTTCTTGGTGATTTTCTTGGTCTTTAACAGTTAGGCTCGGTGATGCTGAGTATCACCATGTTTATGTTCCCTTGTGAATCTAGCCCCCAGTGTGAGGTGGAGAGTCTGTGTGTCAATACTATTCCTAGATTTTTGTCCTATATACCGCTCGGGTGGGAGTGACAGTTGGGTATGGAGAAGAGGTGGGCCATTGAGCAAATGGGACTTTTCTAGAGTGGGAGTGGATTAGGCAGCTGTCATGCCACAACTGGCCAATTGTTATAGCCATGTTGGTCCCGGGATATTAGGTTTATTGGACCAATAAAATAGGGAGGCAAGCTTTTGATCTTATACCGAGCTCTTCTTCAGGTCTGGCCAATGTGAGCTAGAAACAATGCTTTGCAGTATGACATACATTTTTTTCAGCAGAAAGCTATTGCTGGATGATGGCCCAGTGTTCAGGCCAGTGCTTGAGTCATTATGAGGAAAAGTCCACCACAGGGCTGCAAGATGGAAGGAGGATTAAGGAGAAATAGAATTTGTAAGGTCTGGTCTGTACTACCCGCCTGAATCGGCGGGTAGAAATCGACCTCTCGGGGATCGATTTATCGCGTCCCAACGGGACGCAACAATCGATCCCCGAATCGGCGCTCTAACTCCACCAGCAGAGGTGGTAGTAAGCGCCGCCGACAAAAAGCGGCAGAAGTCGATTTTGCCGCCGTCCTCACAACGGGGTAAATTGGCTGCAATATGTAGAATTCAGCTACGCTATTCACGTAGCTGAATTTGCGTATCTTAAATCGACTCCCCGCTGTAGTGTAGATGTACCCTTAAGAGTAAACTCTCAAACAGGCAGAGTACTTAAATCATGGATCTGAATGTCTTCCTGTGACAAGCCACCCCATAAAGGCCTTTCTCTAAAGGGGCAAGCCCAAAGAACCAGGTGTGATGACAATTCTTAGTAGCTGTTGAGGCCTCCACCAAGTGCTATTATAAGGCAGGTTCCCATCTCTGAAATCCAAGAAGAGAAAATGTTACGCTGTTTAATCTTGTGAACTGTTCCCTAGGTTAATATCTGAAAACAAATGAAGCTTAAAAGTGATAGTCGCCAGTGAAATGTTACCCAGACCATGGTGTTAATTTCCGATAGATAGTATGGTCATGAATAAGACCCTTGGCCTCAGCTATGCTTAGTCTTAACATCTTAAAATAACCAAGAGAATTATAATTTTAGGGACAAATCATCAGCTGGTGTAACTCCACTGACTCCAATGAAGTTATGCTGTTTTATACTAGCTAAGGATATTGCACTTGATTTTGAGTTTTTGTACTTAAGAGGGGGGGAAATAAAAATAAATTAAAATATGCATAATCATAGGAGTGGCCCTATGGAGAACCATATTTATAGTGCTGTTACAGAGGAATCAAGACCAGGAGATTATAATGCATATGAAGCTTTAACCAAGATACATAGGATCAGAAAATTAGTGATATATAACCATGTGTTTCTCATTGTGAAAATTGCTTAAATGAACTCTACTTACTTACAAAAGTCCTATGTGTTGGAACATTTCAGTTAGATTTATGGCCTTTTCTTAGTAGATTAAAATATATATGGGGGGGGGGTATAGGGGAAACTTCTAATCTTGCAACCTGTCTTTATTTGGCAAGCTTCTTCATGTAATCTTAGTTTATCTTTTCAGTTCTTGTTAAGAGCCATGCATTCATTGTTCATTCTTCCATACCTCTTTCACTCATGAAATCTAGTTAATTCTTTTCAAAGATGCTCCTTTTGTATTTTTGATAATAGGTTCAGCACGCCACAAGAAGTCCTGCTAGTCTATACTTTCCCACTTCACAAGATATCATCAGAGCATATTTTTAGGTATCTTGTAAGATTAACTTTCACATAAATCTATTTTCTAAGCCCTCTGAAACTGGAGAGAGCTTGCTGTTATTACACTGTATAGTAGATATTAATTCCTATATGTGGTTTTTTTAGTTGAATGGTGATGGAATGAACCTGTTCTGAAGCATGTTAAATCTGCACATTTGAGTGCTTTGATGCCAATGTTCATTTTACTGCAAGGTATCTTATTTTCATCTTCATAAAATTAAACGCTTGCATGTACCATATAATTAAATTTAGCCACACCAGAGACTCCAGTATGTGCATTTATTAACTTCTGACTGCATCTCTATTTATACTTTTGGTCAATTTTAGCAAATCATTTAATTTACCCAAGATTCAGCTTACAACTTAGCAACAAAAGAGGTGTGAAAATGTCCCCTTTTCAGTTAGTCTTCACTGTAATGGGAAAAAAGTTTGGATGCATCTGTTTGTGCATACCCCTTGGGTAAGTGCATACTTGAATGGAGAGGCTGGGAGCCTGCTTTTGGATTTGTAGTTATCCACAGTGTGAATTCTAACCATAGGGTTTTGCACATACACATGACATGGTTATGCATTTTTCTGGGACATTTATGAAGGCCTAGAGAACATTTACTTCACAGGATTATTTACAGTATTGTTCCCATATAAATAGAGTGTGCGTCAGCTTTGCTAAACAAGGTTTCCAGACACACACAAGATCACTGGCACAAGGAGACTCAAAAATATATTCTACTAAATCGTTGATAAAGATCAGATCTAAGAAAATGACCCAAAACAGAACATCAGGACAATTTTGTGGCTCTAAGAGCTTGTCCACACAGAGATACCCAAGACAGTTGATATGAATTACCTAAAGGTGTGAGTTTGAAGTGAATTAGTTACATAGCATTATCCCCTGTGTGGACACTCATTCAGAATTATTCAGGCCTTTATTCGGTTTATCTTAAAATGAACTAAGAACTGTATAATAACCAGCAAAACAGTGAAAACTCCAGCTATTTCAACATGCTGCAGCTTACCTTATAAACAATCAGAATATGAATTGCGCATTTCACCAGTATTCCACACTTGATAGTATCTGTCTTCTGTACTGCTAGCCACCACAGTAGTACCTGAGCACCTTCTGCATAAAATCAATAGCAAAGTCTGTAGTGGAGTCTCTGATGCTTGTCACTTTTTGGGGATAAAATCTCTACTTGGGGTAAAACCTATGCTTGGGATAGGGATCTTGTATTTTAAAAAATATATTAATTAGCTGTTTGTGGTGGTGATGTTGAGAGCGTCATTCCTATCGTCACACTGATGGAATGCTGACTCGACTCAATAAGTGGGCTAGAACAAGGGACTGAGGCAGACTTTTGTTCCCTTATGGATAAACCTGATGTTTTCTAATATGTACATGTGGTGATAGGTATATTATAAAGGCGTAAACAAAGTACTTTAATACTGAGCAAACCCTCAGTTATGACAATGGATAAAGAATATAATTCTTTCTCTTGCTCTCCCTCAACCAAATGCAGATGAGTGTTCTAAAATCTGCTTCTCAATGGCTATCTAGTAAATACACTGTGATAGCTAGAGGATGGCAGAAAGAAGGGAGATAGAAGAGGAAAGAGACAATAGGAGGTCTAATAAAAAAACAACTTCCTAATAAGACATGACAGGACACTATGTATTTACTTCCAGTTATGTTGGGAGAAGGTTCCATTAGAGATCGAATCTAAATCACGTTTTGGGTCTCCATTCTAAATAGTTTGCATTTATTTGGCAGAACGACTGTTAATAATTAACTTAAAAAGGAAAAGAACATCATGTCCACAGTATGGAGAAAGCTCTATCCTCCAATGCAGAGGAACTGTAACAATCTTGAGGCCTGAAAAGATTATATTTTACTGTTTTGGGGAGCTTAGTCATTGGTGAATGAGCCACAAACAAGCACGAGAGTTGTAGAGGTAGTAAAATCCATTTTTTCGAGGTATGCACTGAACAAGAAACCTTTCAAAAAGAAAAAGCAAGAGCTTTTGGTTACTATCCTTTCTGTGTAGCCAACCAACAATTTTGGATTCTGGACGTGTTTTAAAGACCATAATCCTAGCTTTCAAACTCTTATTCTCTTTGATCATAGCAAAAACACATGCCATCATTATATAAGGGAGCAAGGCTTTCTATATCAGGGACTCTTGCCTTCAGTTTGTTCATATTGCCAGACATTGCCTTTAATCTTCTGTTTAATGTTAGAGAGGGACACCTGAACATTATCCAGCTGAATCTATAGCGCAGCTGCCTTCAGATCTTATGCTGTGCCTCCTGAAGTGTCAGAAGTGGCTGTACCGCCAACATTTCTGGCTGTCTAAAGACTTGGCAAATAGAAAGTTGTCCTCATTAAAATCCACTTTGGATTTCAGCAGTTTTTCCAAACAAATGGTAGCCAAATAATAATATTGATAACGGGAAACAAGGTGGATGCAACATAAGCACTAAAAACAAAACAGAAAGCAAAATGTTGAAACCTTACCTACTGATTTCACCAACTCTTCTATGTCTCAGTTATGTCCCCCAGTGGTTCCCAAACTTTTTACTAAGTTACCTACTAACCGTATTTTGTCTTTTTTGACATCCCACCCAGAGTCCATGTGTGTGTGTGAGAGAGTGTGTTGGACTGTGTGTGATTGAATAATAGGTCAGCATCCTTCACTACTACTACCTTCCCCTCCTTTTTGCCCTGTGGAGGGGTCACTGACGACATGCTGCAGCAACCTCTGCCCTGGTACTGCAACTGTTTTCCTAGCTGGTGCAGTGAGGAGCCCGGGGGGGGGGGGGGGGACAGAGGGGGAGAGAGAGAGAGAAGGGTTGGAGAGTGAGCCCGCACCTTGCACATACATTCAGGGCATTATGACTTGGCGCACGGGGCTGCAGCACTCAAGTTCAGCCTGTGCCTCCATCATGAGAGAGGGGTGGCCAGGACAAACCACATGCACCAGTGAGGAGATGGGCCACAAGCTGCCACTGCAGGGTGAGTGCAGGGTGGGCTTGCTCTCCAACTCTCCCACTCCCTTTCTGGGCCTCCCCTTCACAACGGCCTTGCAACCCACTAGAAACTTCCTGCAACCTACTGGTGGGCTGTAGCCCACCAGGTGGGAATTACTGCATATCCCAGAGCCCATAACACTCTCTTTTATAGTTTTTTCCAGCTTCTGTTTTACTTTCCTTCCTGCCCTAATTTTCTTGTGGTTTTAATTTTCTCCACTGAAATTCATTAAACTCTTTACAGGTTCAACTTTTTGCCAATCATTGGCCGGGTGTAATACTTGGGCTTGTCCATGCAATCAAGGTTATCATCTAAGTCTGTCACTTTCCTGCTGCCATTTGCTTTTCTCCCATTGCTGCTTTGCAATTAGTGCTCAGGCTTCAGGCATATGCTACAGCAGGGGTCGGCAACGTTCGGCACGCAGCTCGCCAGGGAAAGCACACTGGCAGGCCAGGCCAGTTTATTTACCTGCTGACGCAGCAGGTTCGGCCGATCGCGGCCCCCACTCGCCGTGGTTCGCCGTACCCGGGCCAATGGGGATGGTGAGAAGAGGCGCGGGCCGAGGGATGTGCTGGCCACGGCTTCCTGCTGCCCCCATTGGCCCGGGACGGCAAACCGCGGTGAGTGGGGGCTGCGATCGGCCGAAACTGCCGTGTCAGCAGGTAAATAAACTGGCCCGGCCCGCCAGGGTGCTTACCCTGGCGAGCCGCGTGCCGAACGTTGCCGGCCCCTGCGCTACAGCGTTATGCATGTAGGAACATATGTGTTCCAGGAGAATAGAGAAATGGATATTTTAAAAGCGCACTCTGTCTCTCATTTCATTTTTAATTTAAATATACTTTTTCATAATATTTTTTTTTATAATCTTTCTAATGTGCTACACCTTTTAGCTGTTTGTGATCTTGAAGAAAATGTTTGCTAAGTGCTCTGGGATGCCTGTCTAGATGCTATGTCTTCAGAAAAAGTGAAAGTGATTGTTATTGTTGTCATGCTGTTGATCTTCTGTTTATTTACCCTCATTACATGTTGCAATCGTAACTGTTTGTTAAGGTTATGTCAGGCTTTCTTTATAAATCCTATTTTTTAGGTTTAGATTTTTATGAGAGTTTATCACTCTTTGCTAAACACATCATGTAACGTCTCACCTTGGGAACAAATGTTGGAAAATCTTTAAAAAAAAAAAAAAAAAAAAATCCAACTTCTTGAAAACTCTGAAACCTTAAATGGGAAATTGTGCTTTAATGTATGACAATAAAAGCTTTACACCACACTACTCTGTCAAATAATCTGCATATATTACGGAAAATTTATTTCCTTGATTTTAGTTGCCCATCTTCTGTATGTAAATGATGAGCTGCTGATCACTTTCAAGTGGTGCACAATATAGACCTATGCCACTGTTGTAAATATTTCAGATTTTGCCATACCATCTTCCCAAGCATAATTTCTTGTCTTTAAGCCATCACCTCTTTCAACGTGATTATAGGATGATAAGAAAACACAGGGCATATGGAAAGGGTATGTAGGCTTGGCAGAATTCTAATCTTTAATTTCAGCAGATAGACTTGATTATTTTTAAACCTTAATAGATTTTTGTCTATTTAAATTTTCACAGTTGGAAATGATGGGAGTGAGACAATGGTTATTTAATTACAGTAGATGCTGATATTTAAAAAAAAAAAATCTTTATAACCTCTAAAACACAAGTTGTCAAAATATACTAAATAAATATCCTTAAATCAAACTCTAAATTCTCAGTGTAAGAAAAAATGCTGCTTAGCTGTAAACTCCAGTTGTCATCAATGGAAATATTTGTTGTCAATTTGTATGTATGGGGAAATCGATATTTACCTATTTAAAAATTGAATCCTTCCAAGCCTATTTATATGTTACTTTCACTAAAGGCCAGGGGTTAGAATTCTGTTTGCAGCTCAAGAGGGAGTCTGAGAATTTAAATCATTCTTAAAATAGCTCAAAATAATGAATTAGAAACATTGACTATGCAGAATTTTTTTCCAGATGTGATCTTTATGAAGACAATTATTTCCTTGGGGAAGGGTTATAAAAGAGGTTCTGTTTGGGTGATGATAATTCTACTATCAACCCCCTCCCCCCCCGGTCAGACATGGATAGAGATCTTTTAAATATTATTAAACAGATAAATACTACTGAAAATTTTAGAGCCAATGTGAGTGAGGTAATATTTTTTTTATTGGACCATCTGTGGAAAAATTGGAAAGAGTCCAGCGGAGGGCAACAAAAATGATTAGGGGTCTGGAACACATGACTTATGAGGAGAGGCTGAGAGAACTGGGATTGTTTAGTCTCCAGAAGAGAAGAATGAGGGGGGATTTGATAGCAGCCTTCAACTACCTGAAGGGGGGTTCCAAAGAGGATGGAGCTCGGCTGTTCTCAGTGGTGGCAGATGACAGAACAAGGAGC
Organism: Trachemys scripta elegans; assembly: GCF_013100865.1. Classification (NCBI taxonomy): domain Eukaryota; kingdom Metazoa; phylum Chordata; order Testudines; family Emydidae; genus Trachemys; species Trachemys scripta. The sequence goes on from NC_048310.1 coordinate 16,494,072, forward strand.
AATGGTCTCAAGTTGCAGTGGGGGAGGTCCAGGTTGGATATCAGGAAAAACTATTTCACTAGGAGGGTGGTGAAACACTGGAATGCGTTACCTAGGGAGGTGGTGGAGTCTCCTTCCTTGGAGGTTTTTAAGGCCCGGCTTGACAAAGCCCTGGCTGGGATGATTTAGCTGGGAATTGGTCCTGCTTTGAGCAGGGGGTTGGACTAGATGACCTCTTGAGGTCCCTTCCAACTCTGATATTCTATGATTCTATGATTCTAAGAGATGGGAAATGACAATTTTGTGTTGTAGCCTACCAATTTGTAGATAAACTCTCTCTGTGAATATCACAAGTTACGCTAGAGCATTTCATTCCAGTTAGAAATTCAGCACCATATCTGCATGTGATTGTATATTCTGTATGTTTTTGCACAGAGGCCCAGAGAACCTGACTGTTACCCAGAGGAGAAATTGGCAGAGTACAATTAAACAAATAACATCTCTTCTGTAAAATTGGCTCATCATCCATTTTAGGACTGATAAATATCATGGGCCAGATACATTTGAGGGTTAACATCACTGAAGTAAACATTAGGGACGAATTTGACCATGACTTTCTATCACCAGTTTGCCTGGCTGTGAAGAACACAAAAGATGAGCTAGTCTTTCCTATGTTTATATTCAACACACATGTTTAACATAAATGAGTTGATATAATCACACCTAGATTACAGAGTCTCAGGTTCAGTATTTGCTTATAATAATCAGAGATTGTCCCCTCTTTAAAAGGCAATGGTGAAAGGACAAGGGTCTTTCTAGCCTACTTACATACAGAATGGTCCAATGAGTGCTCAAATACAACATGCAGAGGATAGCAGAATGTTAAGTGTAATATTGATATGATAAATAGTCATACATTTTTAAAGCCATTCTTTAATTATTACTGTAGGTTCAAAGCACTAGGTTTGAAGGACGGAACAATGACTCTTAGCTTTGAAAGCTTGTAAATGGATAGTGGAACATATATTGTGTTTCTCAATACTTCTGACTAGTCAATTACAGGTAATTCACATTTCAAAAGCAGAGTTTGGCCTAAGCGGTATATTCGAGTAATAGAAATTTCAAAGCTCTCAGAACAAACACCAGCTCTTTGATTAACTAATTTATGCAGGAAGTAGCAAAATTAGGCACCCTAATTGTTCTGTCAGAGTTCACACAGATCTCTTAATTAATGACTTATAAACCAAAATTCATAATTGATACCAGGTGGCCTAAATGCTAGTGGAGGTCACGTTACAAAGTATGTGCTAACAGTGAATCACATAGTATTATATCTATTTCTTATGTTTTGGCCTTGGGACTGCACAATATGGGAGCTAAGAGAGTTTTGATGTATAGAGGAAAACAGTAAGAGATGGCAAGATGAGTTTCCATGAAGGGATATCTTGTGGGCTGGGTGTCTTATTCCTAAAGACTGATTTTGGGGTGGGTGGGGTGGGGGAAGGAAGAGAACTTCCAAAACTATTTGGTCGTTATCTACAGCAGGCTTAATCTTTTCCCTTACTTAATTGTTGTGAATAAAATATCCACTGCATTTTATTGCAAACCAATCCTAATATCTATTAATATATTTATTTAAAGAAAATCAATTACCAAAGACTTTATGAAACAAATTTCATACTATAGCCTGTTCAAACAAACCATGTTGATTATTCATTATTTAAGGGGTGGGACTCAACACCTGAGACAATATTATTTCAGGTCCCTGACTGGAAGACTGTTTTGTTAAGGAGAGTAAAGAATAAGAAATAAGTGATAATGGAAAGTACCATTCCTGTACAGATATTTTGGCAACCTGAAATATGTTAGTTGTAGCATACAACACCCGGACACTTTGCACAGAGTTCTACAGGACTGTTGCTTTTTAATCACATGAGAAATACAAGTATCAGAGGCGTAGCCGTGTTAGTCTGGATCTGTAAAAAGCAACAGAGAGTCCTATGGCACCTTTAAGACTAACAGATGTATTGGAGCATAAGCTTTCGTGGGTGAATGCCCACTTCATCGGATGCATGAGAAATACACAGATCCATACAAAATTAAAAGCCTTTCAGTATTTCCCCTCATTCTAGCTTACTCTTTCCTTGACAGACCATCTGTGTTTAGGTAGATAGGCTGGGTTTCTTTCCTTGTTGCCTCATCCAGCTTTTGCAGTAGCTTCCCTCACCACAAACTGGTGAAAATCTGCAGTAGAGAGAGAGCAAAAAGAACATTGTTGCCCTTTATAACCTTCCAGTCTCCTCTGTCAGGTGACTCCCTGGTCAGCCTGAACAATTGACCACTGACCCCTAGCAGGTGATTTCTCTGTGCCCTATTAAACCAATTCCTCTGAGTAAAGGCCAGCCTTTTCTCTAGGGATTTTCTTTTTCAATAGAGGATCATTAAGAGTTAATGACCCTCTATTGTTGATCCTTTGCCACTGAACCCATTGGAATATTGATTCAACGTGGAGGTTGAAAGGAGAACAGAGAAGACAAAAGGCTCTTCGTCCTCCTAGATAAGAATCCTAACCACCAGGTAACAGGCTATTTTGGGATGGGTTGTTTTCAATCTCTCCTTTTGAAGCTGTTCCACTTTTTATAAGTACTTAAACATTCATTGAGCCAAAGAGAGAGAATGACTCCGTAGCCTGGTGATTAAGGCACTAACCTGGGAGGTAGAAGTGGTGAATTCAAATCTGTCCTCTGAGTCCGGCTAAGAGAAGATTTGAATCCATCTCTCCTATCTCTCAGGTGAATTCCTTAATCACCAGGCTACAGATTCATTCTCCTGCTGTTTGGCTCAGTGCAAATTTAAATATTTATACAAGGCAGAACAGCTTTAACAGGAAAGTTTGAGGCCAGGCTAGCCTATCGACTGGGTCATAGGAAGCTCAGCAGACCAGCAGGGGGTAGTGATTGGAAATCAAGTCGCTACTCCAATGACTACTTATGTAGTCAGACAAAGAAGAACAGCTTCAACAGGAGAGAGTAAGAGAAGCTGCCCTAGAACAGGCTGCCTGTCGGGATGCTCAGCTGGAAAGGGGAAAATATGAGTTCACAGTTCTAGAGTGGGGTTCAAATATGAGTCTCCCACATTCCAGGCAAATGCCCTAACCACTTGTTTAAAGGTTATAAGGGGACCCACATGGCTGCAGGTTTTCTGAAGCGGGCCCTGAAAAACCTTCTTCCCTGTCTAAACTAATCAGGTCAAATTTGCAAATAATTTTGGGTCAACCAAAAACGCATTTTGGGGGAAATAAATTATTCATTTGAAAAACTTTGCACAGCCATTCTCTGCAGCTTGGTAAAGATACATTCAGAATTAATAAATTATACAGATAGTTCCCCCAAACCATTACATAGACCAATAGCAAATATTTCCACCAATAAGCCAGTGGACATGTGAATAAATAGCATAACCTGACAATAAAAATCAGAGAAAATGGAGCATGTTTATTTAGGGAAATGATCATGATTTTTTTTTTCCATTACTTGTCCATAGAGACAAAATCTCCTCTTGTGGGAGATAGGTTCCTCGATAACTTTAAGGATCTGGGCTTTAGTTACTGACTCAAAGCTAAAGCAGGTCAAAAAAATTTGACTGAAAAATATACCTGTCAGAAAACGTGGTTTTGTTAAATTGAAATGCTGTTAAACTGAATTTTTTATGGGAAATGTCTGTTTCAATGAAATTTTTCAATTTTATGATTGGAAAATTCACAATGACAAATTTTGTTTTGGAGTGACATTGTGAAATTAAACACTTCTTTGGCTTGCTTAATTTTGATTGAATTAAAATTTTGATTTAGTTTAATTTTGGTTGTTTAATTTTGATTTAATTAAGCTTTAGGAACTGACTTAGTGCAAAACAGCCACTCTGCACCAGAGAATATGGTCCATAATTAGTAAAAGAACAGATTTTAAGTTTTAACTTAATTCATGCACATTAAAATGAAGTCTTTAAGAGACTTAGGGCTTGTCTATACTTACAGCTCTGCAGCACTTAGAGAAGATGCTTCCTATGCCGAGAGGAGCGTTTCTCCTGTCTGCGAAGGTACTCCACTTCCCCGAAAGGCAGTAGTTATGTCACCAGGAGAAACCCTCCTGTTGACATAGTGCTGTCTACACCAAGAGTTAGGTCGGTATAACTGCATTGCTCAGGGGTGTAGATTTTCCACACCCTGAGTGGTGTAGTTATACCAACATAAGTTTGAACTGTGGACCAGGGCTTAGTTTTGTCCTGTTGGATGTCCTTTCATTAAAAAGTCCCCCTCTTCTACTACAGAAGGTAAACTGAAGGAAGAAAAGCATTAAAAAGCATATGTTTTATTTTTCATCTGATCTGTGCAGGTAGTTCAAAACCTGCTTCAATGGATTATCTGAATGGATAATAAATGTGCCTTTCAGTATTCTTTAATACTGGTTGAAAATATGAGATTGAATAGTACAAAGATATAACTGATCCTTCTACTATCCTGAATAGAAGCAGAAAAAATAATAAAATGATATACAGGTCACTAGAGTCGCTGAACATTACAGGGTAATTGCTTTCTCTCATGGAAGCTTACAATGGTGTGTAGCCTAAGTGGAGGAGTGTCGGGTACCTGTCTAGCAGAAGAGCCATTCTGCCAGCATCTCTGGCTAGTACAGACTACAGCCTGAAGTAAATGTGCTAGCTGGCCATGCATCCTACAGGCAGTCTATATCTGCCTAGAGCAGTGTTTCCCAAACTTTAACAGCCTGTGAACCCCTTTCACTAACACGTCAAGTCTTGCGAACCCCCTCTTAAAAATGAATATTTCCAGGGTTTTTCTCCTTTACCTGAGTATAAATTATAAAAGCAGTGATCTTGGAAATATAAAATTTGTGTTTGACATACTTATTACATACTATTTATTATTAATTATCAATATTTTTATTACATTATGAAAACGGCAACACTCTTCCAAGATCTCATTTTTTGTAGCTTGTATCACTTTGAATAAGCCTGTTATAAGACAAGGCTCCTATGTTTCATCAAGGAGTATCAGATGTGAAACAGCATGAAGGTATTTAAGAAGCCGACTTAAAGAGTTCCTCCTACGCAAGCATTCAGGTCTTGAGCAGTCCAGGCAAACAATGCACGTTACGACAAAGCTTAAACTTGTTCTTCATAATAATTTTAAAAACAATACTAGCTGCCTATTTAATTTTAAAAACAGCAAAAAATATTCATCTCCCTTTCCGTTTCTTATAAGGAGTCTTGAAGTTTAAATCTTCTCAGTGTGATAGGCTTGCTTTGATCTGCTTAGCTCTTGGAAGTCCAGGGGCTCCAGGCTGCTGGCCCCGTGCTGCCCGGGGTCCCTAGCGACAGCTCTGGCCGCCATTAGGGAATTTTTTCCCTGAGAACCCCCTGTAACATTTTGTGAACCCCCAGGAGTTCACAAACCCCAGTTTGGGAACTACTGGCCTAGAGCAATGCTGTGTCATGCCATTCGAAAACAGGAGAGAGGGAAAGCTTTTAGAAATGTTTCTACATATAATGTTCTGTCCGTCACTCACCCTCCCCTTAAGTTCCTTTTCATAGCTTTTTTGGGGAAAGATATGTATTACTTATTAAAATAACAGCACAAATTGCACTGGAACACATAACCAATGCACTTTTGGACAAATGACTGTGATGTGTTTTTCTGTAGCCACATGTTTCTCCAGCCTCATCCCTAGCTGTAGCCTTCCCATTGTCTCTGTTATAAACACCCTGTTCATTTAGTGCTTCACACCTGCTCACACCATCACCTTACTCAAATGCAAGCCTTGATGTTTATAACAAGAAAACAAAAAATATCTTGCTTTGGTTAGATAGTGCTCTCTGAGTCTCTGCTCTCAACATGTCTTCTTCTAGTTCCAAATGTCTGTTTATTCATCCACTGCATGTTGTCTAAATACTAGATTGTGCATTTTCAGTTGGAGGAAGTGCCTATGTTGCTTATTTGTACTGTATGTAGTACAATGGGGTCATATTTCCTGTTTGAGGTCTGTAAGAGGGTCCGGACTCACCCCTGCGGCACCTCCTGCTGGTTGTCCAGGGAATTAGCTCACCAGCCTCTGAAGCACCCTCTGCAGGATGGTGATCCACCTTGTCCTCTGCACTGGCCCCTGTGTCCCTCCCAGGACCCCGGTGCCCTTATTACTGGGATGCTGCCCCCTGGCAGTACCCCACAGATCTGGGTCTCCCCTCCCTGGGGAACCCCCACCCACTATCCCCACCTTGCCTCAGTACTAGGCCACTGCCAGCCAGCAACTAGCCCCCACTCACTGGGGCAGACTGCAGTATAGGCCACTCATCACTGGCAAGGGGGGTTTGGACCTGCTGCCTGGGCCTAGCCCTAGGCTGCTCTCTGCAACCCCCAGTACCCGTTGGCCTAATACGGGGCCACAGCCTGGGGCTTTCCAGGCTGGAGCTCCCCAGCCTTTCCCCAGCCCTACTCCACTATAGGTACCCTTTGTCTAGCTCCCTGCAGCCAGGCCCTTCTCTCTCTGCCTTCAGAGAGAGACTCTACTGAGCTCCTGGCTCCCAGCCTCTTATATAGGGCCAGCTGAGGCCTGATTGGGGCATGGCCCCAGCTGCAGCTACTTCCCCCAATCAGCCCAGTAGCTGCTTGCTCCCTGGGCTATCTCAGGCCCTTCCAGGCAGGAGCAGGTGTCCACCCTGCTACAAGATCCATAGGCACTACAGCAATAATAATAAAAATCTAGAAGTAGCTGCCAACATGTTACTGACTTTGTTCTTAATACCTTCAGAAAGAGTCCTTTATTGCACATTTAATCCATCCTCAGACTACATTATATGAGTCTCCTCCATATAACTCATTTGACTGTCAAAGTTAGAAGATGGTAAGACAAAGTATACGTTTTCATGCAACACTTTTACTTTTGGTTTCACATATGAGTTATAACCAAGTTTGATACAATAATTGTGAAATAATGTCATGTCAGTAGGAGGGGGAAAGATGTCAGATGGTATTCAACAGCTGCCATAACGCCAAACAATGTAATTATAATCTAATCCCATTAGCTGTAATATGTTCTAGTGCAATGTTTAATTGGTTGCACTTTACAAGACTATCCTGTCAAACTGTACTCTGGACAATCCAACAATACTGACTGCCATATGTCAGTAGAATCCTTAAAGTGCAATGATAGCATTTGCCTTTATTATTGAAGAATGTGTCAGTTCAACAGCAACATATATTTTGGATGGAAAGATAACTTTCAAATATTTGTCAGAGTACATAAGAACATAAGAATGGCCATACTGGGTCAGGCCAAAGGTCCATCTAGCTCAGTATTCGGTCTTCCAACAGTGGCCAATGCTGGATGCTCCAGAGGGAACGAATAGAACAGTAATCATCAAGTGATCCATACCCTATCGCTCATTCCCAGCTTCTGGCAAACAGAGGCTAGGGACACCGTTCCTGCCCATCCTGGCTAATAGCCACTGATGGACCTATCCTCCACGTACACTGCTTATTTAAGAATTTACGGGCTTAAAGGGATGGTTTCTGACATTCTTCATGTTGATGTGGATTTTTATTTTAATTCCAGCTCCAATCCTAACATGCGCACAGACTAAATTCCTATGTATGGCTGAGTTGTAGTCCAATGGAAAGAGACAAGAAAGACCCCACATCCTGAAAAGCATGCCTCTTACTTAATTCAAGGTCTTACCAGGAACCATCATGGTGGAATATTCTGTAAATTCTCTTTGTCCTATACTACTCTGAGTTGCATAGTGTAAAGCCACTGTACATAGAGTTCCAGCTACATTAAGTCTGATTATAACTGCATACCACTTGAAGTGGTTCCATAATTGTTATTTTTTAATATATATGAGAATTTGAAAAAATATACAAGATTAAGAAACAGAATTTAAGGATTGCCTTTGTCAGTAAAACTTATTCAGTGGGGAAGGAGGGGAGACAAAGAATGTCATTCTAGTGCACAAGACCCCAATTTAGTAAAGCACTTAAGCATGTGTTTAAACTTTAAGCACATGTATAATCCTATTTGAAATCTGGAAACTGAAAAAAACAGGACGGGATTGATTTGAGAGCCTTGATTCAGAAAAACATCCCTATTCAAGACAGCATTTAAACATTTGCTTAACTTTAAGCCACTAAAATCAACTGGATTTAAGCATGTGCTTAAAATTTAACTTACTTTGTTTTAATGAGTTGGGGTCCTTAGCCCGGGTGAAGATGTGCAGACACTTTGAAGAGCAAGTCTAGCACTGGTATATTTAACCACTGAATATCACCTATGAGTTTGCGTAGGATATTCACATACCAAATCTCTGGATGTGATCACAATCATAATTTGTGCATTAAAACCAACGCTGGCTCAAATGTTTCCCACTCTGGCCCATATACCACCACCCAAAACCTGGATGGACACACATACAGTGTGTGAATACAATCAAATCATGACCAACTTGAATTTACCAGTTCATGAGAGCCTCCAAAACCTTGTGGACGCACCTGAAATCTCATAAACCTTTTTAAGATTGGGCTAAAGTGCTTAATACATTCACAATCAATCCTGAGGCTTACTGGAAAGAATTCTGAGATAATGCTAATGTCCCAAACTAATACCTGATTGCCAGCCCCCAAAAGAACTTCCAGACTTCAACCTATCCCAGAAACAATGGTCTGAATTGAACCATTTTAGACCATCCCCGGCACATGCTGCCATCTCATATGCCTCTGGAAGATAAGCGACAACAAACAATGTGACTGTGGACACCAGTCACAAACTAAGGATCACATTGTAAATAAATGCCTGGTTCAAGCATTTGCTGGTGGCATCTTAAACTTACACCAAGTCACTTACAAAGCTGCTCACGGGCTCACTAATATGGATTTAGTTATTGGAACATTGCTAATCACTTCTCTTACCATGCCAAAGAAGACGACGACGACATTCCTGTATTTAAGTATGCCACATAATGTTTGTGTAAAGACAGGGGGGAGAGAAGACAAAGGAAGAAGGCAGGGACAGGTTAATGTTTAAAAAACATTGCAGGAGAAAAGATCTATATGCAGACATTGCAGTTGTATAGGCCAAACTCTCAAAAGAAGGGGCAATAGGTTCACCTAGAAAAATGCTTTTGCATTCATTACCACTCCTCACCCACATACACAAAGAGGGAGAGGAGTAACAGCTCTGCAGAGGCTGCTCCCTGTCCCTCTTCCCTTAATCACGAAAAGAGTTTTACCCACAAGTTGTTTCAAATGACATATATTTAACCTGACAGAATTGGCTCATTCCTGTACTAGTAGTTTGCTATTCCTTGTTGTTATTATTTCAAATAGAGCTTATCTCAAATTTACTAAATCATAGGCCTGTTGTTCTTGGATACCAAAATTACATTTTTCTTGACATTGATGATTCAGGCAAGCATAGCACAGGGAATCATGAGCTAGATGAGATTTGAGGCCAGGAACAGATATTTTCCAGCATCATGAATCAAAATCTGCAAATGCTGTAGCCATGATTACTGCAAATGGTCATTACGTAAGTCCATTCCTTACAAAAATGACTACTAAGCTAATATACTTAACTGATCATTTTGTAGTGTGGAGTGAGTGTTTAGTAAATTCTCAGTACTTGTAACTAATATATTTTTAATTAGGGCTGTAACTGTAGTACATAAAAATGCTATACAGTTTCTTCTTAGTTATGAGGTAATTTCAGTGTCATAGGTGCCACTTAATGTTATAATTTCTAATAGGAAAGTTAAGTCCTGGCTGTAATGCAGTGCTTCCCTCTGTGTTAATGAAACACTGACAGAGCTCAATGAGTACTAACATAATTTCATTTGTTCTTACTAACATTCCACCTCCCAGCACACCAAATGACGCTATCATAAAGAAATACTGTATGTGTGGTAAAGTTCATGGGGTTAGAATTTATTTTCAGAGAAGAAAACGGAACAAGGGCATTAATTGTACCTTTATGTTGCTTATACTGCATTTTAAATGGTGGTGAGAGATAAAGAAACTATAGTGAAACAACCAGTATGGGTGGGAAACAAGTGGGTTAAACTTAAAAAATAATCGAAATCTCATGCTTGGCATTTCTTTGTGACAGTAGGTACATGCCTTGTATTTTTCTCCCCATGTATATTTAAAATTAAATGAAAGCTCTTTAAATAAGAAACATAAAACAACATGATTCTGATGTGATGTATGTACATTAACTTCAATTACACCCGGAGAGGTTTCTTTCCTCCTCTATATGCAGCTTTTGATTTTTCTCTTCCTTTTTTTTTTTTTTTTTTTGGAGCACTTAAGCACCACATTTAATTCAGGCTAATAATTAATAACAAAATAATTCTCCGAAGAAATTCATTAGGTTCCATTAAACAAACTCTCACTTTGGGAAACTCAATCAGCAAACTCTGGATTCCAAATGAAAGGTAATTATAGTGCTTCACTGAGTACAGATTGATTATTGTACTGAGCTCATAATAATCTGATCTAAGATTGAGTTCACAATAAATCAATCAATATATATCTATAAGCCCAATAATACACATTATCTCTATGGGCACAATCCAGTTTCTCTTACAGTCAATAGATATTCTCCTGCTAACTTCAGTGGGCATTGGATTCAGCCTTTTATACTTAAGGCATTATGTTTCCCTCCCATATAAACATGAAAGGTGGGGAAGATATTAACCCTCTATTTTCCATGGGATTTTATGTACCATTGAGCTGTATACGCATCGCTGGCTGTAGGAGAGGTAGAGATGTGGTTGCAAGCAAAGTGAAAGTCAAACAAGAATGCAGAGGCCAAGGATTCACAGGCCTCTTTGGTCCAATCTTGAAAGTCCCCAGTTAGGCATGCAGAAGGTTTTTCCGGGCGCCCCCAATTCCATCAATACCTATGATTTAAATGACTAGTAGAAGTACTGTGGTCTGTATCTCACTCTCATACACCTTCACAGAGACAGATTCTGATATTTAACATGGAGTAATAGTATCACTTTACTCCAGTTGTGCTACTGAAGTCAATGAGACCATTTGCTGAGTAAGAGTCAGACTGCATCAATATGAATAAGAGTAGCTGAATCTGGTCCAGAGTGAACAAAGATCATTAATGCTGCTTCTTGCATCACTAGCTCTTTTGAAATACGTTAGTCTACGTAAGAACATCAACATGCCATTCAGGGCTGTTGTACTCTGTCTCCATTTCCTATTTCTTGACCAGGCAACCCTTTCCTACATTTTGCTAGGAAACATTAATAAAAAAACATTTTCAATTTCTATATTGCTTAGGCAAAGTGTAATATTTAAGGGTCCATTACATGGTTGTATTAAAATAAACGTTCATCAGAAGACTCAGTCACTTTTCCTCAAATGGGGACTCTGTCCATGCCAAACATCTGCTTTCTATTCTTGGCCTTCCATGTTGCAATTGTTTCAAAATTATATATGCTATAGTATAGTTCCCTCTCCTTCCCCCCCCCCCCCCCCCCCCCCCCGTCCAGTTCTCCTTTTACTAAAAAATGATGGAACTGTTTTTTCCTAAGATAAATGCATACATAATTCCCTTTGAGACAGAAACAAGACCTTAAAAATTTCAACTCAATAGTCAAAAGTTTTGGAAAGATGTAATTACAAAAATCAGGGAGTCGTAATTGAAACACATATGCAATCTCAACTGTAGCAGTTTCTCCTGATATAATTATAGGTAGCTCTGGTAGTGACAACTACAGTTAACATTGTGTAATACTTTCCATTATAAGACTGTATTCATTTGCATAGAACACAACCCACAATTAATAGTTGACAATGACATTTTCAATGCTGGATGTATGCTCCAGGAGGAAATGTGTAGGAATGTTTCAGCAAATATAACAGCCATTTTTGAGAACAAAATTAGGAAAAAAAGATGCTGTTTTGCCCATGATAAAATTTGTAAGCCATTTCATTGAAAAGCTCTAGCGCTGTTTTGCCTTGGAGGGTGTCAAAGCTTGCCTTTTGCTGTCCCCATGGAAATCTGCCCAATTTTGGCCTCTAAAATATCACAATTTCGACATGTGCAGTAGAGGATTGTTAGAGCTAAATTCTCAGAAGATTCCATCTACCATGAGCATGCTCCATTCCCTCACACTTTCTGTCTCCAGACTAGACTAAGCACATGCCATCCCCACAGAACAACTGACCATGTGCCATCATTAGAATCGAGAGCAAAGGAGATTGTGTTGTGTTCTCAGTGCCACCCCACACTGTAATATACAGGAAGGAAGCAGATTGATAGAGGAAGATTGAGGCAAAAGCAGGGGGAGGAGGGGAGGACTGAAACAATTGCCAAAGAGGGGGAAGAGGTCAGACTTGGAGGAGAGGAACAGGAGCAGAAGAGCCTAGACTCTACAGCACACTCCTACCAGAACTATTTTTACTCACATGATCATATATTATATTTTCCATAGGGTCTCTGTCTCATTCAGTGCACTGGATGGATGACGCTCTGAGGATGAATCAGAATTGTGTACTGAATGAGGCTGTTGTCTGTAGGATCCCCTGCTCATTTGGAGCAGAAGTTGGGAGATGTATAGGGAGAGATGCAGGAGACTGCAGGAAGAGGGAAGATCATCTCAGTTAAAGAAGATAAATGCCACCGTGGAAAACTGAATTCTATCTCTGCTTCTGACACAGAATTTCTACGTGAAGCTGGATAAGTCGTTTAAACTAAACTTTTCACAAAAGTGGTCACTAATTGTGTGTTTCCTATTTTTTGGTTTCTGAGCAACCTTAATTATGACCTTACTTAACTTTTGAGTGCTGTCTGCAGCTCTGACATTCTCCTAGTATAGTTAGTTTGGATGCAATGTGTGTATATATATATATATGAAGAATATTTTATAGTGGTTATTCTACTTGGCAATGGTTCATCAAAGAAGGCTACAGGAGGAAAATTCATGCAGATTGAAAGAAGGTATGAGACAAGTAACATGTTGATTGCCAAGGGGAAAAATACATGGCTAGCTCTTCAGCTGGGATAAATTCATATAGTCTCATTGACTTCAGTTGAGCTACAACTATTTACACTCACTGAGAATCTGGCCCAAAGACTAAGCAAATATGTCAGATAGCATCACAAAAGCTTTTCCTGTTCTGCTCTAATAATTACTAGTAAATAGCCAATAACCACATTCAAAAATCCTTCTTGTTATTGGTATCAAACTTGCCTGTAGCTAGAAAAGGAAAAGTAATGGACAATTACTTCAAAGGAACTGGGTCAGATACTTGGAACCTCATTTATAAGAAAATGACAGCCCAGGGTTGGCTCAGGTATCATTGTTTCATCAGCATGCAACACCAGTGCCACTCAGCAAAAGAAAAGAGAGTTCAGACACACAAGAGGAGAAAGAGAAAAGGAAGGAAAATGCTGCTTTGTTTTGTTATGGATTTTCTAATGAAATGTCCTCCCAGCCTGACCTGCCCTAAACAAAACAACCGGTTTCTGGTTCAGCCTCTTCTCTGGCGACATTATAAAAAAAAAAAAAAGAGGACAGATACACAATCTGGGAAGTTTTCCAGGTTTCTCATATACAATCTGCAGTTTCTATTTCTCAGCTTGTGTTTCCAATACATCACCTTACTTTACATTGTCAATGCAGTCCAATTTTATAATGGACACAGTGCTCTACACCAGTAAAAAGCTGTACATTAGAATAGATTTTGCTCCAAAGGGAGGCAAATCCTTTTGTATTGCTGGCAGGAGAACAGCCAGCCTATTCCTTCTTGAACAATGGCAGTGGCGCTGATGTGACTTAATGCACAAAGGGGGATGGTCTGGGGAATTATGCAGCTGGTTGCACACTTCTTATGCAAAGTCTAGATCCCTGGGGTTCCCTATGCAGCAGCGCATACAGGTAGGATAGAAGCAGGGCTACTGGATCTACCACTGTGTGGATCTTCTTTTCTCACCCTGCAGCAATCACACATTGAGGCCTCTGAAAGTTGATTCACCCATTGGGCCTAAGTAGTCACTTTGGCCTCAGATGGAGAAAGAATCACCATGGAAATACTGAGAGCAAAACCTGCTATTTAATCCATGGATTTGGCCTTCCATATGTGTTGTGCACTCCCATATTATCAGTATTACAAGCAACTGAAATATTACAATACATTTTATATAATTAATATTAACAGGAGTTCAGAGCAAGCATGGCAAGATGAATTAAACCCCAATTCTGGAAATTGGATCTTTAAATCTTTTAGAGTTAGCTTATAAAAAACAAAGAGAAAAAGCGCTCACAGTAAGATACTATCCAAAATTATGTTTGTGAGATGGCTATGTTATCTCTCAACCCGCAAAATCAATGCTTCACGTCTAAAGTTATGATTGCTGGGTTCTGTGTTGTTTCTGAAGTTTTAGACTGTTGTAAGTGTCTTAAAAATCTGTTCTCTTTCTTTTTTTGGCTCCAAAAATATAGCAGTACTTCCTTTCCTCACCTTCTGATTGCCAGCCCATCTTTCCTTGTCTGTCTTTATCTTTCATTTAAGAATGGGAGAGAAAAGACTGAGGGAAAGTGCTATTCCCTTGTATTGTCTCTCTGGCCTGAGGTACTTATAATGCCAAAAAGATAACAACTCTGTATTTACTATCACACAGAGAGAAAATAACAGGAGAGAGGGTCTGTTTGACACATCAGTGATGGTGTTTTTTCATTATAAATTAAAAAAATTAATTGATAGATTCTAAAGCTTAAAATAGATTTTAATATCTTCATTTCTAGTCCAGTCAGTTGGGACTGCAAAAAGGACTGTTCTGAAATATACAAAGGGATATTAAATATTGATGAAACTTATTTCATAAACAAAAGAAATACCAAATATAACTGCCAAGTACAGTTTATCATCAGTTGATTTGTAAGAGTTTAATATAATATCTTACTGTATTTTTCTCTCCTATTTTTCTACAAATACAATGCAGTATTGTAGAGTTAACAGCGCAAATAAGAACACTATGAAACCCAGATGATCTCATTTTATAGTATAATATAGGACCTGATCCTGCAAACCTTACTCATGCAGGTAGTCCCATTAACCTTGCAAGATTTTCAACCTATTTCCCATTTTAAATACAGTTGATTATTTTACACCAAAATATCATGAAAATAGCGTGATCAGATAGCAAGTGTGAAAAATCAGGATGGGGGTGGGAGACAATAGGCACCTATATAAGACAAAGCCCCGAATATCGGGATCATCCCTATAAAATCAGGACATCTGGTCACCCTACATGAAAACTGGCCATTTTTTTATCTGAAGTGCATATTTGGGAATATAGATTTTAATTAGATTGGGAATAACATTATGAAATATGGAAAATAGATTGGAAAAAGCTATGTGAGGCCAAATTGTGGGCTGGTAGAACGATAGAACAGGGACATAAATAGCTAAATAGAATAGGGAACCAGCAGCCAACATTTGCTAGTGTTTTAGCTCATTGATTTGTTTCTCTTTAAAGAATTGTTCTTCTGACTTTTCATAGCTTAAAGCTATCCAGTGTCCTCCTGTACCAACTCATAATATAGTTCTTGAGGAGTGGAATGTGCCCCCGCTTGAAAAAGGTCTACTTTTTTGACATATTGATGTGCCAATGTCTGGCATTTTGGTTCAAGATGACAGATAATAGGGGCTTTTCAGAATCAGGTTTTTGGGGATGGGGAGAGATGATGCAAATGTCCATAGTTAGATCAAAACTACTGTCACCTTGTTGAACCTCTCAGAGGGGGACTTTTCTTCATATGCCTGTTTGACAAAAAGATAAATGGTTATTCTAGAATGCATATTATTTTGAGGGGGGAGATATATTCCCCAAAAATAAATGCATGTGATTTTTTAGTTTAAAAATAAATTGCTGAAGACACATAATAACAACTTCTTTCTTAAGAGGAATTTGATTGTAACATACTCACTGTGCATGAACAATATGTATTTGGGCTGTGCAGATTAAAACTGTTTTAATTATGAACATTTTCACTGACATAATACAGGAAGCAGAGGGTGGGGGCACAGGGGAAGGAGGGAAGATAGTTTTTCAAAAATTCTGTAGATTTTGTCTTTGAAAATGTTGGCAAGATTATGAGCTTGAGAGGGAAAATTAATGAAGAGGAGGTGGAGCAAGCCAAAATTGGAGAAGAGCCAGGAGGCGTTGTAAGTATAGGAACCAATCAAGTAAAGGAAATTCTGCTGTTTGCTGGCAGAGTTGGTATGGCAAAGGATAAATATGCAGTGGAGAAAATCACCAGAACCCCTGTGTTTTATCCAGAGGTGCTCTGTAGTTAAAAGCAGCAGTGGAAGAAGCAGCAGTGAGAGGGAAGCCAGGGTTTGGGACTGGTGGAAAGAAGAGGAGAATACTGGAGATAAGTGTTGTGGAGAACTTAGATCATTGGTTGTGCGGGAGGGGAGGAAAAAACAGCTTTCAATAAATTAGGAATGTTGATGGATTGGAATTTAGCGGAGGTTTGTGAGGTAGGTGGCATGTGGCCATTGATGAAGGAGAGAAGGCATTGGTCAGTGAATGTGAATTCAGTAGGGAGATCAGAAGGATCTTGGTTAAGATAAGATCAAAATAATTGACGAGAAATATTTTTTTAGAAACTGTGATCCATTGTGTTAATATCTTGTCATTTAACCATTTCTGCCCTCATGGAGACAATATGAAATTTTTAAATAGAATAATCCATGTGTTAAATTTCTCAAAAAATGTAGCATTTCTAAAAAAACTCTGTTGTTTATTGTCAAGTATCGGAAGATTAAAGAATCACCAAATAACCAGTGATATTATCAACATGTAAAAGTCAAAATTACATATATTTTTTCAGTGAAGAAATTAACTCCAAACTATCTTTTGCATTTATAAGCCAGATTTTCAAATGCTAGTTTATTGGTAGATTTTAGTAGTTAATTGATGTAAGAGTCTGTAGAAGATGTCAACTAGAGATTTTTTTCAAGTCATTAAATTTCTTCTTCTAGTCAAATAAAGCCATTTTACTTTCTCTAGAGATCATAATTTAGATGTCAGTCTTCACTATACTGAAATTCTGATGCTGGAGCCATTGCTGTGCTGAAGACTGGTTTCCCAGTATAAAATTAAATAGTTACAAAGTTAGGAACCTCTTAGTATTTTTCTTGAGTCACTGCAGGACTGCTTGGACATTTATTTAAATTAGGGAGGAATTAAATTATGCAAGTTACAGAAGGTAACACAAAAAATGTGGTACAAATGGGTGAAGAGATTTAATGACAAAATAATTAAAACACTCTTTACCGTCAATTCAGGGCAAAGACCTCTCTGCTCTTAAAACACGTATAAATATCTCTTCAAGATCAAGTAAGAATCTAACTTTAACTACAGTCAGTGGCTGAAGCAAAGTTACTAAGACAGAAGAATAAGATACAGTAAAAATCATTCAGGGTAAAATATATATTAATTATTGTATGGTGAAAGTGCCATATAAATACTAAGTATTATCTTTATTATTGAAAAAAAATCTCAGTTATAAAGAACAGATAAAAAGATTACTTAAAGAAAAATAAGAAATTGCAAAGTATTTTTACTCATTTTGTTGATATTTAAGGAAAGAATAGTGCACAAATACAAAACTACAGTACAAACAAATACTCATATCAAATGGTGTCTTTTGTAGCAGGACAGCATCCAGAAGGCACTTCGCAATCAGACCTATTGTCCATCTCTCTTCTGGAAACAAACCACAAAGAGTCCCAAGCCACATATATCGCATCCAAAAATGTTGGCTTGAACAAGGTTGCCCCACAAAGCCAAATCTCAGTCATATGAAAGACCAGTGGTTCAGGGAAGAGATCCCTTTATCCATAAGTCCTTGCCTTACTGAATTCCTAAAGTATATGCAAGAAAGGTGTAATTGTCAACAAATGCAATAACAATTTATAGCAGATCAGTCTGTATTTTTCTAGAGACTTCTTTGAAGTATACATAGTTATCAAATGAAAAATGTAAAATCCTTAACACTGCTTTCATATACAAGAACTGGTAAAGGGTTCTATTATGGAGAGGGCAAGAAAGAATGCAGAAGCCATGAGGACTTCAAATCTGAAAGATATTTCCAGACAACAGGACAATAGCTCTTAGATCTTCTTAAAATTTTAGATCTTACATTGTGGAAATTTATTCTTAGCTACAAAATTCATATTTGAATCTTAAATGATTCATGGGGGAAAATATTTTTTTCAGGTTAGAAAATGTCTGTCACTTGAAGTTACCTTTCTCTTTAAACTTTCTGGAGAACTTGGGAATTGATTATTTTTGTTCAATCCCTATTGTTGATAAGCTATGTATTCATAGGGAAAGTCCCTAAGGATGCAGTAATTAAAACCCATCCAGTATATCAGATCAAAGTGGGGTTTTTGCTGAGTGAATTGAGTCACCAACTTTCAGGAAGTGCTTTAAAGTGAAGTGGGGACAAGTCTTAATGGGACTGTTATCCTGAGATAATGTGATTCTGCTAATGCATTTATCATGTTTCACTATAGGTGAGAGGCATTATTTCCAATGAAATAATGGCTTGTGGTACCATGACCCATCACAAGATCTGTGGACAAGTTTGAAATTCACAGATAACTACTCTAGGGCTTCTATTGAGATGGGAATTTTATCCATTAGTCTAAAATGTAATCTAATGGGCCCCCTTTAATAAAGGATGTCTTATATTCCATATTACTTTAAGTGTATTCAGTTATAGTAGTTTTGTTAAATTATCTGGTTGTCCAGGTCTCTTGCTTGCTTGATTTGTTTCCTTTTCTAAACTTCACTAATTCTCTCTGAAGCCTTCTTATGCTGTTTTTAAATTTCATGTTTGGATTTGTTCCTTTCCTATTAACATTTAAGGACAATTCATGGCGGACTTTTATGAAGTGTCACAGCTGTACTTTTATATGGTGGTCCTTTTTAAAGATTGTTTAATGACCTAGTTGCTATTACAGCAAAAGCAGAGGCCTAATTGTTATTACAGCATAAAGATGATCACGTTAATTGTTATGAATATTTGTTTAGAGACTGTGTAAAGGCTTCTACACTATCCCTTTCCATGCTGCTGGTGTAGCAGGTATGGCTGGCTGGTTCACCCCAACAAGACCATTGGCAGCTGGTATAAGTTTGAGCATCTGAGGGGCACCAGCTCTGCACACAACCAGCTTGGAATCACAGGAGTTCAAGGATGTGCTTTTGTGCCACCTTTGAACGCCCCACTGTGACACTTCCTAAGAGTACTCAGGGTTGTGAGGCCTCTCTCTACCATCTATCCATAGCGTGAGGAAATCTTGGCTACGCCTGCCAGGTGTCAGCTCCATGACACACCACTCACCTCTCAGCCTACACAAGCTCTGCTGTTCCTCATGTAGGTTAGCGATAGGCACATTCCAACCCTTGGCTCCTCTAAATGGCCCGTGTGGTGTCCAGCCCCTTATCCACTTGACGCATACAGAATTACCAGACCCAGTGTATCCAAGGAACAGTACACAGCAGCTTACTAATTACACCTTAGATCCCAGCTCTACCTACACCACAGCATTGAGGGTACATCTACACTCAGGGCCGGCTCTGGCTTTCTGGCCGCCCCAAGAAAAAAAAAAAAAATGCGGCGCAGCCGGAGCCAGGGTGCAGGGGGACTCCCTGCATTGCAGACCTGCCCCAGCTAGCGGGGGAAGGGGGAGGGAGCGGGGCGGAGAGAGAGAGAAGGGGGCAGCCAGGGCTTCAGCGGGGCACTGCCACGCGGCCCCTCCCGCCGTGCCCCCTGCCGGGAGGGCTCCGCACCACTCCAGTTGTCTGGGAGGGAAGAACGCGGGCTGCCCTGCCGGGCTTGCTGCAAGGCGCTCCGTCCTCCACGCCGCTGCCCCCTACAGGGCAGCCGAAGCGGCACAACAAACAAACAAACAAAAAGCGGCCGTGCCACCCTAGGATTGGGCGGAATGCCGCCTCCTACAAGCTGTCGCCCCAAGCACCAACTTGCTCGGCTGGTGCCTGGAGCCGGCCCTCTCTACACTGCATACTTCTTTCCACTGTGTGTTGACTATATACCCACAGAGCCCTCCTCACACCTCCCATCAAGGGTATAAACAGCAGTGTAACTGATGAGGCATAGCTTAGGTGAGTAAAGACAGGTCTGAAGGGCGTGGGTATGGTATGCATGTGAGTAAATACCAACATGTTCTCTTTACCCAAGCCCTGCTTCCCCCTCTACACTGCTATCTTTAGCAGTGTGATGTTGTACTTTCCCCACCCGCTCTTCAAGGGAAAGCAGCCTTTAGCACAGCGTTTCTCAAATGCGTCCCCCGTGGCCTAATGCGTCCCACCAGGGGCTTTTCTTGCAGCCACAGACTCTTGGGCTTAAAACTAAAGGTGTGATTAAAAGATACAGCACGGAAAACAACAGCAGCACAGAAGCAAAGTAATGTCCCCCTCTCCCAGGGCTGCCAGCAGGGGTTGGGCCCTGCCCCTCTCTGGAGATACAAATGTTGGAGGTGCAGGCAACTGGTGAATTCCCCACTTTCCCAGGGTGGTGGTGGGTGGGAGGGCAGGCTTCAGCCACAGGGCTTCGTGCTCTGTCCATGTGATGGCAGGCTATGGTTCCAGGCTCCAGCTCCAGGCTCACCACCCCCCATCATTGTTCCTCGGCCCTGCTGCCTCCCTGCCCATCTCCCCATTCAGGGCTTAATTTGTCCCAGGCCTCGCCTGGGCTGAGTAAATTTGCTGTGGAAACAAACATACAAATATCACTTTTCACAGCAGCAGACTCACCAGCTAGCAAGTCTTTTTAAAAAAAGCAATGAAAAAGCAAAAGAAATAACAATAAAAAGTCAAGAAGATGCAAAGCGCCTTATTTGTGTTTCTATTCTGTTTAGGTCCCATAATGAATAGAGACAACTGTACATTATTTTTATTACTGAGTCTGGGGAGGAGAAAAAACCTACATAAATAAATTACAATGATTTGGATGTGTATTGTGCATATTTATTGGTTTTTCCTAAAGTTAATTAAGTATTTTAGGGACAATTGTCAGGGCGGCGATCAGCAAGAGTTGGTGGCTGCACTCTTATGCCACCAAAAAAATTTGTTGTGAGAACCCCTGCTCTAGAAGAATACTTCCGACAGGCCCTAAAAGCAAGATTTTGAAGCACGTTTGATTAAAAGCACATTCAAATACAATATTTTCCCCCCACCTTGTATTTTTATTTTGTAATTATGCCTCTGGTAGTCTTTCTCCAGAACCTGATCATCCCTTTCTGAGGGCTATATCCTTGGATTTCCATGCATGGAACTATAAAAGTAAATGTAGGAATATAGACATAATTACTGGGGTATGGACCGTAATAAAATTACTACTGAAGAATACTTTTTATTAAGATTATGACCCGACAAAAGAAATTCTGAGAACCTTATGAGAGTCCTGAACACTTCAACTCACAGGGGTTGCTTGGAGTCAGGCAATAACCAATTGAGATATGTAAACGTAATTAAGTTATAACTTTTAAAAATACAATTGAAACAATCTGAGGGTACATTGTGACCCAGCTTTCTATGATATTCATTACTCATCTGTATTTTCTAGCCTTTAAAAAAAAAAAAAAAATCAGGCAAACTTGCTTACACTTTGATCTCATAACTGGACTGGGGCTTCCTATGGATGAATCATCATAGCTTGTCCTATGAAGCTCTGACCGCTTTTCCTTTACTTAGTTTGCCCTTAACAATCCTGCCTAATGGATACTGGCACTAAGCAGTAAGAAGGGATTTAGGAATAAAATGGCAAAATCTAAATCTCTAAGCCATTTGTGAGTTATAAATAAAGTATAATGCATTATAATGAATTGCTATTCCAAACCCATAGACAATGCAGATAAGCAAATCCATGTTAGCTCTCAAGTCTAATGTAACCATATTTCAAATAAAATCATGTTAAGTCAGTTTAGTTAGTGATTGCAGAAACAGATGTGCTGTGCTTTTTAGTTAAGTGCATACTTGTATAAAATGAAATATATATATATATATATATATATATAACTTAAAGAAAACTGATTAAAATGTATGAAATCTGTGTGTGTGTGTATATATATATATATATATATACACACACACACACACACAGATTTCATACATTTTAATCAGTTTTCTTTCAAGTATTAATTTGTTACTTCAGTAAATTGTTTAACCTTATATATTAGACAGTATATAATGAAATGCATCTAACCCTCCCCTATCCCTCCAATATACTGCCTATCCTGCACTTTCAAAACAAATAGCATTTAAAGGCCACTATATCAGTGCAGGAGAATGTGCATGTTTGAGGTTATCATTTAATTTCAATATGGAAAAGTGGAACGTATACTGCTTTATCTTCCACTTTCAGAAACGAGCAGACCCTTAGATGCCATTATATCAGTCCTACAACTTGGGAAGGTGTTAACGTTAATGTGCCTTACACGATAGAGGGATCAACACCCAAGACCTTATTTAGGGAAAACTGAGTAAATGGGCTATGTGCTGAGATCAGTGGGCTATAGGGGATGGATTGGATTACTGCTTCTCCCCGTATGCATACTGGTGCATGGACACATTCAGACTCTGTGACCTCAACCACAAATTCATGGCTTCAGCAGACGGTGCTGCCTTGCACACCATTCTGTGCTTGGGGTAGCAGTTACAGCCTGTGCACCCATGTGGTTGCAGACCTACCAGTTGCATCCCCACTGCTCCCCCTGCTTCCCCATTTCCCTCTTTATAGTGGCAAGAAACCTCCTCTTCCCCCTGTCCTCCTCCAAATGCAATCAGACTATCTTGCCTCAGATCAGAGTATACCTGTTCTGTTATCACTAGCACTAAAACTTCAAGGTGTTATCTGACGATGTAAGCCAAGCAGGATCATCCATCCTGGTCTGTGCTAGAATGAAAAAATCTCCAAGGAAAACCCAGGTAGCTGTTTGGAATAGTGTTGGAGATTTCGTGGGGAAATCCTGTCACTATGCCTGGTATGGAACACAGCTAAGAGGGCCAAACTCAGGTCAGACTGTCAAAAAAACTGGACAGACACTCCCACACTGATTGTGTATTCTATAATTAGATTTAACCAAACCAGCAACAAAGGTGTGCTCCTGGATCACTGTACTAGCTTAAAATGGAGTCCCAGAGAGTCCTCTTAAACCTTCCAGGCTATGTTACTAGCCAGACGAACTGGACTTCTGTGATGAAAGGTTATTAAAACTAATCACCACCACACAGTAGGTTCTTCCTGCTCCCGAGACCAGTTGGTTACCCAGGTCAGTGGATGCTCAGGACCTTACACCAAAGTCAATGCTGTAGCCAATCCTTTAGTAAACTAACAAGATTTATTAACTAAGAAAAAGAAATGAGAGTTGTTTAGAGGTTAAAGCAGGTAAAATACATGACAGGTTAGAGTTTGTAATGATAGCAGGGAGGTTAAATCTGCTAGTTTTCTACAAGTCTCTCTAGATTGCCCAAATAGTTTATGGACCTCAGTCCTTTTGTTCAAAATTTTGTTAGAATTCACCAAATCCAGAGGTGAGATAGGAAAGAGGTGGCCAGGGGGTCTTTGTTCTTCCTTTTCATATCTTGACCCTTTTTGCTGGAAAAATCCTGGCTGTGTTTTGGGTCAGATAGTTTGATGGCGAACATGCTTTGCCATCAGTCCTTCATATGAATTGCAAATTCTAGTTTGCACCTTTTGTGCACGTGCCATTTGAGGTGTCTTTGGGAATGATGTGGATAGGCCCTTGTTTAGAGCTCCTTTGTTATTCCTGAAGAGCTAACCTGTGGGTGTTTCTCAGACTCGCACCATGTTTGAATTACAAACATACAGCAAAATTTCATAATTTCACACACAATTTTGATACCCACATTATAACAAGATGATAATTTGCAGCAAATTACAACTTTTCCAATGATACCTCTCAAGGCATACTTTGTACAAAATTTATCACAATTTTGTAAAAGTGGTGTCCATATTAGTGTAGACAGTCACCTTCCCCTTTATACAGCACCACAAATCCTTCCTCTTGGTCACTACTGACTCAACGTCCATTCACAATATTAGGAGTAATAGGCTGCTGCATTTGCCATATTTAGGACAAGATTTCACAATAAGATCCTGGCCTTATGCTTACTAAAAAACCCACAGAAATTTTTGCAAGAGTAGAGATGTTAACCCTGAGCAATGACCAGAATCCATTTTGGGTAAGTACATTCTTCTTCCCTAAAATTACCCTTTAGTTGTAATTGGATATATTATGTGGTATATTGTTGCTGTTAGAAAATGGGGCCAGATCTTCAATGGAGGTAAATCCACTGAAGTCAGTAGAATTATTCAGTTTAAACCATCTGGCCCTGGGGGATTTTTGTTCCAGGCATGGCTTCATGTTATTAGAGGGTGAAAGCATTCCTATATTATGCAACACACACACACTCGCATATAATTTTCAAAGTCTACAAAGCACTGAAGATCCCTCAGGACAAAGGACTGCGGCAATGTAAGTCATTATCATTAGTCATTATTCTTCTGCATTTGCAGAGAAAATGGGACAGTTAGATGCCATTTTTTGCAGTCCTACTTTAATATCAAAGGAGTAAGGAAAATCAATAAGGAAAGTCTTTTCCTTTCAAATCTGACTGACATTAATGCCGTGGACAGTAAAGTTTCATTCCCCTATTCTGGGATTACACATTCAAATTCATGGGTGGCTATAGATTATCTCCTTGGGTCATCTGGTGTGCTCTAGCAGTTTTAAGGTGTGAATGTGGAGATGCTTCTGGGAGCATATATGCGTTTTAGAAAATATATCAATACAAAAATGAGGTTGATTATCTTTTCACTTGCACTGGGCAAAAATCATGAGTAAATAAATGGAGTTACACCAGCGTACAAGTGTTGTGGCTGAGCTTGGCTATGCTAAGGTTGTACTCAGAAATCCGAAAATGGTTCTGGTCGCATTAAGCCTTCAAACTAAATTGAGCCGTTCTTGCTTTTTTTGTGCTGTCTTTGTATGGCAGGATTTAAACTAAACAAAAGATCCCATGGACATGGCAGATAATTTTTAAAAAATGGGAATGGTTCAGTGGGCAAGGGCACAACTGGATTTTTTTTTAAATATATGGGGTGTAACTAAGTGTTGACTTCACTGGAGCTGTTCCCATTTACACTAGCAAAGATTTGGCCCATAATGTGTTTTCTATTGCATCAAGCCACTTGGTAATATGATGGTCTTCTGATGTTAATATTTGCACTGCAATAGCACATAGGGGCCAAAGTAATACACCAGAACCTTGTTGTGTTAGGTGCTGTACAAACACATAACTAGAAGATAGTCTCTTCCCCAAAGAGCTTAAAATCTAAGTTGATGCATATATCATAAGCCAATATAATATTGTAAAAAAAGCCAGGCATCAAAGGATGACACTTGCACAATACTGGTGAACTATAAGACCAAATTCTGCCTTGTGCAGTGTGGTGGGCAAATAGGGGAGAGGTCATTGAAGCTTCTCTTGTGCCTACATATCAGCAACATGAGGAGATATGCTGCCCCTGTTGAAGTCATACACAGTGGTGCTGTTTCTACTCCCTGATGTTTTATGAACAGGGAGTGACCACTGCTAATGCAAGTCTAAGATACACACATGGGTGTCGAGTATCATAAACAGGGGGAGGCATGACCCCACCCACACTCCATTCCCAGACCCCCTCCTGCCTGCTGTTCCCTTCTGTGGCCAAGAGGCTGGGGCAGGTAGGCTGGGGACTGCAATGCGCACAAGACGCCCAGGCTGGGGTCACACTGTGCCACCCATCCTCCCAGCGCTGGAACCATGCTGGGGCTGGGGGCACTCCGGCTGTGCCGCCCAGCACTGGGGCTGAGGGGTGCACAGGGGTGCAGTGGCAGCAGGGGGGTAGTTTGCTCTGGGCTCCAGTGGGAGCCTTGGGCAGAGGGGGAGGGCACAGGGGCTAGCCTTCCCCAAAGGTATGTTCACCCACTGCCCATGGATACACACATTTGCACACAAATACTCTAGCTTAATTGAATACCACTATTCATACAGGGTGGAATTCACCCCTGTTGAGAAGGATCACACAAGGCCTATGCTCCAGTTAAGACCTGCTTTGAGTGGGATTTAAAGGGTGCATAAGCCTTGTTTACATCTTTTGCACAGAGGTGAATTTCACCAACACAGAAGAACCATTTTGCAACAAATTGTGACAACATTTGTGGCTATATGAAAGGGGTGTGAACACTGTCAAATTAAACGTGAGTGAGCATTCACCCAGCTCTAGCTCTGTCTGTGATCTTATAAGTGAAAATGTTCATCAGAAGTTTCCACACCCTCGGCCACATTTACCCCTCATCGAGTATCCCTTCTTCTTCCAAGCTGAAGCCATGAGTAAAGCAACCAGGATTGGCTTTCTCTGTGTCTGCCGTGCATTCTCAAACATGCCTCTGTGTGCTACAAATAAGTCCTTACTTAAAAATAGTACTTGAGATTATTAACATCAAGAGAAAATTAAAAAAAAAATACTTTCTATCATTTGCACAAATATGCACCATGTTAGTGTGGAGGTGTCAGGAACAGCCAAATCCAAAACTACAAACACTTGCTAAAGTCGATAGAAATACATTATTTTAAACTTCCATATTTGTGCTTTTAGCTCAGGGGTCGGCAACATTTGGCATGTGGCTCGCCAGGGTAAGCACCCTGGCGGGCCGGGCCAGTTTATTTACCTGTTGACGTGGCAGGTTCGGCCGATTGCAGACCCCACTGGCCGCGGTTCGCCGTCCCGGGCCAATGGGGGCGGCGGGAAGCCGTGGCCAGCACATCCCTCGCCCGCGCCGCTTCTCGCTGCCCCCATTGGCCCGGGACGGCAAACCGTGGCCAGTGGGGGCCGCGATCGGCTGAACCTGCCGCGTCAGCAGGTAAATAAAGTGGCCCAGCCTGCTAGGGTGCTTACCCTGGCGAGCTGTATGCCAAACGTTGTCGATCCCTGTTTTAGCTCATCTTTAACTTGCCCTACTCCGCTACAAACATTCATATTTAATTACTCTACTCGTGTAAATTCTGTTGGCCATATTTACAAGTAGGGTGACCAGATAGCAAGTGTGAAAAATAGGGACAGGGGCTGGGGGGTAATAGGCACCTATATAAGAAAAAGCCCCAAATATCGGGGCTGTCCCTATAAAATCGGGACATCTGGTCACCCTATTTATAAGCTATGCTTTATAAAATGGTGCCTCCTTTAAAACCAGGCAGAAACTTCAAAGGACTCACAAAGGAAAATGTAAAAACGTTGCAAAACAATGAAACAGAGGATATCTTGACCTCTATATGAAAGTTGGATTTCACTTTATGCCAATTACATTGCAAATCATCTTCCCATCCAGTATAATTTACTTTAAAAAATGAAAATAGGATGTTTCATCTGAGTGCATGTCAAAACTGTATAAACAAAATTTACATTAAGAGCTATCCAAAAATGCCTATGACCAGTGCACTTAGCTGTTCTAAATTCATGATGGAGCTAGCTGACTAGCAGCCAACTAATCTATCATTTAAACTAACCTAGAAAACCTTGCATAAAGACTACCTGTTATCTGCCTAATCTGCACTTCATTCACAGTATTTTATTGTCATCTAGTCGACATTTAATTTATGCTATTATTAATGCTACACATAAAAATGAGTTCTGGCTCATCTGTTCCTGATTTTTTCTTCACGTTAGATATAATCAGTTTGCATAAGGTGTACCCTATTAGATAAATTCCTTCAGATGTTCAGAGCTGCTTTGAGCATAGGGAGCAGATGTTAATTAGATTAGAGCTGTGCAAATAACTGACTTTTTGGTTCACTGACAGTGTTGAAAAAATTAAAAATTGTTTTGGGTCAACCACAATTTAAAAAAAATTGTTTCAGGTGATCCAATATAACACTTCTTTTCAATTTCTAGCATTTTAATTAAAGAAAAATTGAAGAAAATGTCAAAATAAAGTCATTTTACATTAAAAAACTGAAACGTTTTGTTTCAAAACTGTGAAAATGAAATACTCAGACTATTTCAGATTTTTTGACACAAGGGATTCAGCAAAATTGACATGAATTCACAAAGTTTTTCAGTGTCTCTGAATCTGGATTATTTTTTTAAAATGGTTTTAGCTGAAATATTTTGCCCACTTTTAATAAGATCTCATCAAAACCTACTTTTTCAGCTTCTTTTCCACAACTGACTTCTACTTTAGTGTAAATTACATCTCTTTTCTTCCCTTGTCATTCATTACCCTGAAATTATTTATTTACCCTTTATTTGGAAATTCTATACAATTTAATATGGACAAAGCCAATAGAAATTAGTCTTAAAAGGCTACTAAATCTAACAGAATGTTATCCTATTTATAGAATTTTTAAACCAAACTTTAGAATTTATGAGGGGAATAAATTCTTGGTTAGTTTTTAAAATAATCTTTAGAAATGTTTATTTTCTAATATATTCTACAGGAAATTTCTATGGATGCATGATTGGGCAATTTTCTGGAAGAGAAAAATATCACCAAAGTTCTCTACTTTGGTCACAAACAGAAAACCATTTTTGCATAAAATCCATATTTCACGTCTTACTCATGAATATTACACCAAATGCTGAGTTATGTGACACACAGTTCAAGTGATAACTTATATGGTGCTAAATAGTTGTACAACTGTAATTTACAAAGTATAAACTTTGAATACAAAGATAATTAAAGAAATAAGACTAATTGGTAG
Organism: Trachemys scripta elegans; assembly: GCF_013100865.1. NCBI lineage: Eukaryota > Metazoa > Chordata > Testudines > Emydidae > Trachemys > Trachemys scripta. Next base: position 16,522,937 of record NC_048310.1, read on the forward strand.
GGATGTGCAAACTTTTTGGACAAAAAAAAAAAAAATTCTGCCCTGACTTGTCTTCCCATTACACACCTCTACCCTTCCCGGATTTGTCCTGACATAGGAGCAGAAAAAACACAACAGTTATTCTCCTGGTACTTCTAATTTAACAAAAACGATGGAATGTCAGAAATCGCACAAGAAACCTAGGAATTGCCATAGCAGGTAAAATCAATAGCCCATCTAATGTACTATGCTTTCTTTGAGAGCAGCCACTACCAAATGCTATAGAAGAATGTATAAAAATTCAGTTGTAGATAATTATGCAATAACTATGGAATAATAGAAGAGGTTTTGTCCTAACTGCTCTTAGCGTATTACCTGTAACCTGATTACATCCCCTCTGCATTTTATCTTACCTAATGCAACTGTGGGGGTTCTTATTATACATTTATATGGATCTTTCCTAAATCTTACTCGTAGCCATAATATCTTGTGGTAGTGAGTTCCAAAGAAAGTTTGTTATGGATTGTGGGTGAAATTTACCCCCGTGCTTTCCAGAGTTTGTCTGAGTAAGGACCGAGTGAAAATTGAGTAATTTAGCCCCAAAGTGTTAAAGGGCGCTAAGGTTGGTATGCATTTCACCCTCAATTTAAAAAAACAACACCACTGTGAATCTGTTCTTATGACAGTGTCAATTAATCTTCAGCCCCAAATGGTCTGGCTAAGTTCAGATAAGCACAATTTCAAACCATTTGAAGACGTACTTTTAGTATAGCAATGTAAACTTTACAGACTTGCCTACTATTAAATGTACAGTGCTGTTTATATCTATATACAAATTTCTGTTGAATTTATTTCTTATATAGCATCTTTTCTTAGCAAAGTTTACCAATGAATCACTTGTCACAGTTGTATCCAATTTCAGGCTCCTTTTCTTGACGTAGATTCTAAATTAATTATAAATTAGCGACATGACGTCATGTGTGGGTTGTTTTGCACAAACAAATTCAAATATGCAGAAATGTGTCAATGATGCACAATATTTCCCATGTGTGATTAATTATTTTTATCATGGTCTATGTTATTGCCGGATTTAAAAAAGATCCTTTGGCCCAATTCAATATTGTGGGGGTAAAAATGGGACTCTACATCATTACATACTACTCCTAAGGCCAAATTCTGCTCTCAGTTACTCCAATATAAATCCAAAGTATCACCCAGCTGAGAGCAGAATTTGTTCCCTGGAATAGTACACAATGTCTAAGTCCAGTTCTTACCCAAGGGTATTGATTTTGGCCCAGATAATGGCCTTGAGTAAAATTTTCAGCTGCACTTAAGAGACTAAGGGCTAGATCCTCAAAGAGACTTAAATTTCTAACTGCCTCTTCAGACACCAAAGTCCAATATTTAACTGCCCTGGGCATTCACTCAACTGCTGCCTAACTGTGTAAGCACTTAAAGTCCGCCCCCCCGCCCATCACCTAAATTCCCACCACCAGTAGACGTGCACAATACTACCTAAATCTTAATACTGCCCCATAGCTAACAAGCTGCTCAAATGTGCCCAACTCCTTGCTACAAATCCTAATCCCATAGTCAGTCTCAGAACACACCTTGTACAAAAGATAGTTGTGGGGCACATTCATTCTCCAGGATACCCAGCAGACCAGTATTTAGGGCACTCCCTAGAGTGTAGGAAACTCAGGTTTGAATCCCGACTGTACCTGGTTTAGAGCAAGAATTCAAATCCAGTCTCCCACATCTCAGGTGGGACTTCAGCTCCTAAGTAAAGCAGCATAATTTTTTTCCACTGGAAAAATGCAGAATCAGTTTGACCAAAACAATTAATGAATTTAGGTGGATTTCAACAAAATATTTCAGGTGATTAATTTTTTTCCCTAGAATTGTTAAAACTGTTTTGGCATTTCTGAAACATAATGCTTTGACTTTATATTTCAGAATTTCACTCAATTTTATTAACAAAAGAATTAAACAAAGGTTAAAATAAGGTTGACCCAAAATTATTATTATTATTATTACTTTTTAACTTCACCTGAAACATTTATATAGGTCTACCCAAACCATTTTTTTCTATTTCACTTCAGCCACTGAATTGAAATATCAATTATCTGCATAGCTCTACTTCTAAGTGCCTAGGTCACTTTTTAAAACAGGAATTAGGTTGTGAAATCACTTAGCTGCTTTTGGAAGTTTTACCCCTTGTCTACACTGGTGCTTTAGTCACTAACCTAGCTGCACTAGGGCAATCACCGAGTGCACCAATGGTGTAAACAAGAACTTTTTTTTTTAAAAAACTCTTACTCTTATATATGAGCTGCGTGGGGGAATAAGCAATCAGGCGGTAAACGTGGAGTTAGGGGGAGATTTGCACAGCATCCATGCTTTCAGATATCCACAAGCACCAGTTCTGTAGATCTCAGTAGTGGACTGTGCCCATTATATAGGAAAACATACATTTCATTGTAATAGCATATTGTTTGTTTTCAACAAAATTTTAAGCAACTAGTACCCATGTGATCCATAGAAATGAGTAAATCCTCTTTAATTAAGAGCATGCAGAGGAAACTGCAATTATATTCTCTACAAACACATGTCACTGTTCAAAATATTAAAACTTATTTTTATACATTCCATCTTTTGAATTTTATATATCCTTTTCTGTTTTGAAATGTTTTATCTTCAAAAAGGTATTTTTTTATTTAATAGAATCATCTTTTACAGCACTTTCCTACAGAAAAGTAAGAATTAAAAATCTACAACATGTTAAGCCTATTAGAAAAAGGAAAATATGGACCTTACACTTTGTATAGTTAAGTGGTAGTGTTTCACACCCACAATACATTCATTTTGTATAGGTTTAAGGCAGAGGAAATTCAGGCCCTTAGTATCTCTTTAGATCTCCCATTCCAATACAGACCAGGTCCAGTATTGTTCCATTTATGAACTAACTAGGCTGAAAAGAGTTATATGGTTTCCGACTAATTTATGCTATAGATTTGCCAGTTCTAGTAAAGACATACAGGTTATAAGGTACCATTTATCTGTATCAGTTTACCTTTTAGTTCCATCTTAGATCCCTTGTTCTGCCAAAATGAGCAGTAAGGGCTTGTTCTGAAGTGCACTGAAGTCAATGTAAAGATGCCTGTTGCTGTCGATCAGGTTGGTATGGAATTATAGCCAAGCTGGAGGTAGCACAATATCACAAGAGATGTCAAAATCATTCTAATTTACTATTTATTTAGGGCTAGATTATGGAGCCCCCAATCAAACTGGTTAGCACTTATACAAACAGTCAGTGTGAGTAAGGACTCTACAACATATTCCCCCACCTCTTACAAGATACATAAATATAATAGTTACAGGATGAATTCTTCCATCTTCAATCGTGCTGTATCATATCTTACTGTGCAAATAGCCCCACTGCTTTCAAGAAGATTACTTGCAGAGTAGATTAGGTACTACTCAAAATTTGGCAGCAGCTGGCCTCATATGTTTAATGAATGATAAATACACTGCCATTCTAGAGGAGATTTTGTGCATGTGACTATCTCTGGGCCAAATGGAGAATTTTGACTCATTAAGGAGTAAGCAAAAATGAAGTAAGCACCTCTGGATTTTTTCCTACTGTATGTTTGTTCTTTCTTAGCCCTCTACTTGTGTTTTTGGCTAAATCCCATAATTATACTTTTATAATATTTATTTAGGGTTGTTTTTTTAATCAAATGATGCTCATTCATATGCTTAGTTTTATTAGTCAGAGCCAGATGTAGTTTAGACAAAGACACAACTATAATGCATTTGTGCTTATGGGTAGATAATGATCATGCTTGCAATTTAGAAAGAAGTATGGGAATTACAATACTCTAAAATATAGTGTATATCATAAACCAAATAGTATAGTTAAGTTATATGAGCATTTGGGAGAACAGTATATAATGTATATAGAAAAACTGCACTACTTACTGTATAATATTTTCAATATAAAAAACAACTTTAAAAGACCACAATTTTTAAAAATCTATTTAAATTTCCATATCATTACACTATTGTTGCTAAGGCTGCTTTTACACACCATTTTAAAATAAAAGATACAAAAGGAATAATTAACAGAAAATTATATAGTGATGGCTGCTCATTTCCAAGAAATATTATGTTTGTACTTTAAGGTAGAACATTTAAATAGGCTGAAAAAATAAATGAATAGAGCATTTGTCTTTCTCTTTTCAGATCATAATACAATAGTGTAAGACAGTCATAATTAAAAAAGAAAAACCTGTGTGGCTAAAATATATGTTGTAAGCCTACACTATATCTAGTTTCAGCACAAACATTCTAAAGCAGGAGAACAAAGATATCTCTTATATGAAAAAGGCTGCTACCTTCATTATACATAATTTAGAAGACTGAAAAGAAGAGTGAAGATACAGTGTGCAGGGTGGTATCTGAGACCAAAAGTAGAAATGTCTAGTGTGCCAGAAGTAAGTAATTTTAAAGTGTATCTATTAAAATACAAAATTTATTCACAGCATAGAATTTAAAAGCAAATAACTTTGTTACAATTTTGTTTTTAGTTTAAAATTTCACTGCATATGTTAGGTCTATTTTGTAATATCTAAACCCACTTACTAGTTAAGTGTTTTTGTTGTTGCTGTTGTTTTTGTTTGTTTGTTTGTTTGTTTGTAAGACAAAATAGGAAAAGCTAAACATAATGAGGAAACTGACTGGAATGCATTTTTTTGGATCCTAGCTTTTCTCTGGGAGAGGACATTTTTACAATATTTGTCATTTGGATTTTAACTTGGGGTAATAGTTATTAATAAAATATTTACTAAAGTATACAGCAGATTTTTCTTCTACTCTGTATGAAAGCCTCTCTTTTTTTTTCTCCCCCATCCCCACGTAACCATTTTCCAGGTTGTCAAAAGATGCATGGTCTCAAGGGCTGGTTTGTCATAAAAGGTAAGATCAAACCAATAGAAAAATACAATGAGCTTATGCAGCAGGCCAATTCAGCCATGCAGTGATAAGAACAGTGGCGGTCTTTGCAAAGTAATCTGACATACTTCATTTGTCTCAGAGCAGATTTTGACATTATGTCACATGCCATGATTTCCCATCATCCCTTTGCTAGGTTGGAGCCACTCCTCCAAAAACTGTCAAGGGATTGTGCAAAATATGTAAGCAAGAATGCCAGGAGATTTTTTTTCAAGTGAATTTGACTTTTAGGAGAATCTGTAAGTCAAGCACCCAAGCAGGCATCAATTGCTTTCTCACAGCCAAAGAGCTGTCACTTTTCTTGGAAAGTTAAATTTGTCACAAGGACAGAAAATTTCACCATAGTCTGTTTAAATAAGTTAGGGAGTAGAAGCTTTTCCCAGGTGATTTTTTTCCCCCTCAGAAAACAAATGTATCAATCATTTTATTCTCTGAAATAACAATTTATTATCCATGCAGGAGGCCTTAGATTCAATCTCCACAGTATACCGAATGTCATGTCAGATACTAAAATCCGTCATCAGTCTTTATCAAGGAAGTCATTCTGCTCTTGTCATCAGTTTTTATTAATAAGACTATTTATTACTTCAATAATTAATTATGACAAGTAGTCTGCCACTTGGATAATGAATAAATGTTGATAAATTGCATGGCAAATACACTGGGGCTGTGTAACTAGCTTTGAAAATGTGAGTGGTGTTATAATAATGAGTTATAAATTGGATATCACATAGGTAGAACAGAATATTTTATGTTCAGCCAACAAAAGGATAATGGTTCCTTCTGGCCTTAAAAATATATGAATCAATGAAAAAATCATACTAAAAGAATATTAGGAATCTAAGCCAAGATTGTCAAAATTGACTTCAGATTTCATGTGCCTCAGCTTTGAATACCCAACTTGAGACCCCTTAAAAAGGGGTGGTCCTCAGAGGGGAGTTTAAAAAATAAAATAAACTGGCTCCTGAATTCAGGCTCCTGAATTCACTAGTAACTTTACAAAATCTAGTTCCAAATAAATAAAGATTCACAGATAAATATCGGATCCTCAATATCTTTCTTAAAGATGCAAACAATTTTGGGCAGGGACTGTTTCTTACTAAGTGTATGTATAGTACCAAGCAGAATGGGACCCTGATCTTGGCTAAGGCCTCTTGGCACTAAAATAATTAATAATAATGCAGAAAAAGTAATTTGTAACTTTATTCTACTACTACTACTACTAGCCCTCTTTTGTGCTGTTTCTTGCATTTGTAGGGTAGCGTTTTATCAGCTTTTTAGTGTCTCAACTTTAGATATATTCTTTCTATGTCAGACATGGATTTTTAGGAAGGGGTCCACCAGCATAACTGATGTTTGATATCCTCATGGAAAAAAGCCACTTGGACTATGTCAATACTTTTGTATGCTGGTCTTTTCATACGGTTGACTATTAGGTTTTGTGGACTCATCAGTGGACCCTACTGGAAATGAGACAGTGTTGTTTGAATGGTAGAGTTCTTTCCTCTCTGGAAGACTCCATTGGGTGGCCTTAAGAGACCTTTCATGCAGCAAAGTTTTATTTTGCAGGCATATACAGATAGCTCTTTCCCTCCAAAGGATATTTCCACTTTTGAATTGATTATTTCTGTATGTGGCTGCATGCCAGCTTGGAAGTGTCATCTGTAGAGATTATAAAGACCCCCCACACCATGGCGGACATGAATGCAAGATTGACTCTATTTCCTATTTACACAGGCCCTTACCTCCTTTCTTGGTACTTGCTAGAGGCAGCTCTAACCATTCCCAACTAACCCCACATCAGCTACTGAGAGTTTTTTGTCAGCTGCATTGCTAATCGTTCTTGGGAAGAATTTATGTTGTTGACTTTAATATGTGTACTGCGACATGGCTGTGGTTCTTGCCATTTCAGAGACCACCATCCCACCATGTACCTCTATGACAATTGTGACAGCTAGATTACTTGAGTAAGAGTCTGAGGATTTGTGTGTCAGAGGACAGATAGCTGGGCATTTTCTGCTGAAAGTTCCCACATTCCCCACTGGTGTGAACCCGGATTGCTAACCTGTATGGCACAATGTGAGGCCTCTCTCAGTTCGTAGCCTCTTAGTTGTGGGTGTGGTGTTGCTGTGTGTGCATATAATTATACCAGGAATGGAGGAAGTTTCTTGTAACTTAACAAAAAAAAAAAAAAACCAAAAAACCACCACTTATATTACATTGTGCACATGTAGCTAGAAACTTTGTGATTGGTCAGTCACATTTTCTAAGTAAAACATAAAAATAAAAATGAAAAAGATATGGCCTGTGTCATAACTATAAAGGGAAGGGTAACAGCCCTCCTGTGTATAATACTATAAAATCCTTCCTAGTCAGAGACTCCAAAATCTTTTTACCTGTAAAGGGTTAAGAAGCTCAGGTAACCTGGCTGACACCTGACCCAAAGGACCAATAAGGGGACAAGATACTTTCAAATCTTGGTGGGGCGGGGGGAAGGCTTTTGTTTGTGCTCTTTGTTTTGGGGGTTGTTCGCTTTTGAGACTAAGAGGGACCAGACATCAATCCATGCTCTCCAAATCTTCTGAACAAGTCTCTCATATTTCAAACTTATAAGTAACAGCCAGGCAAGGCGTACTAGGTTTATCTTTGTTTTCTCAACTTGTAAATGTTCCTTTTGGTAGAGGGTTTACCTCTGTTTGCTGTAACTTTGAAATTAAGGCTAGGGGGGTTCCTCTGGGCTCTTTGAATCTGATTACCCTGTAAAGTTATTTTCCATCCTGATTTTATAGAGATTATTTTTACCTTTCTTTCTTTAATTAAAAGCCTTCTTTTTAAGAACCTGATTGATTTTTCCTTGTTTTAAGATCCAAGGGGGTTGGATCTGGACTCACCAGGAAATGGTGGGGGGAAAGGAGGCAGAATGGTTAATTTCTCCTTGTTTTAAGATCCAAGGGTTTGGATCGGTGTTCACCAGGAAATTGGCGGAGAAGTCTCTCAAGGCTACCCAGGGAAGGGAGTTAGTACTTGGGAGTGGTGGCAGCAAAACCAGATCTAAGCTGGTAATTAAGTTTAGGGGTTCACATGCAGGTCCCCATATCTGTACTCTAAAGTTCAGAGTGGGAAAGGAACCTTGACAGCCTGGTTCATTCCTCCCCTCCCCCCGTTATACGAGTATGTGTTGGGGGGTATTGTGTAGCAGCTGGCAGCAAAGGTAATACACATGTGGCAATGAAAAACATATATAAGGTAAGATGAGGTATATTTAGGTAAGATGATGGTCTCCCCACAAAAATTCACATATCCCAAATACAATCCATATGAAATGTCTCATGTTATCTTCAGTGTATCTATGGTAAAATCCATAGGCAGACAGATTCCTTTACCTGACAGTATTAATGGCAACTTCTTTTCACCAAAAGCTTTTACATTGATTAAACTTTTACATTGTGTGAATTTAATTGGCTATATTTTATTTTCTCATATTCATTTGTTTACTAACAGACCTTAAAGATAGAAAGCTTTTGAAATCATAGGGCAAAATGTAATTAAGAGTTACTCAGACATGTAATTTAATCAGTTGAATAGGAAATAAATTCAGGTTATGAACAACTTCACAAATGACTTTAGAATTATTTTGGTGCTAATTCTTTCTTGATGAATATTAGCAGAGATGGCTTAGAAGGACTTAAAATGTTTGATTTCCATTTTATTTTATTTGGATTTTAATTACATTAAAAAATAAAATAAAATCAGCAAAGTTCACCTAAGCACAATAGAATGGTGATGTCTGTTCTTAGCACGTCAATTTTCAGTGCTTACCAATAAGGCAAATAAACATTGAGTGATCGGAATCTGAAATGAGATTTAACATTTATATTGGGAAATTATATTTTTGAATATTATTTTTCTTGCTCCTGAATCCTGTTTACTGGGCTCCTTTCCAAACTGTGAATGGCCTCTGCACATAAGGCATCTCAGTTCCCCCACCCCACTTCCCCATCATTTTATGTGAGGCTTTTAGGATGTCAGTTATGGCTCAGTCCTTGTGTGCAGCTGAGTATCCTCAAACACTCCAGTCACTGGGACTGTTTGTTCCTCAGACACCTCCCCACAAACTCTTTTCCCCTTTCCCCCCAAACTCCCCTAGCATCCTAAAATGTACTTAACACTATTTGTCCCAAGCTCCATCTTTCTTACAGCTCCCATCACAAAAAAACAAAACAAAACCAAAAACCCTCTAAACCATCTAAGTGCAAGTGCTGGGGAGATCGCAGGTAGGGATTCTCTGTTGCAGCCGCCACCATTCTTGAGCCAGAGTGGTGGATCCAGCAGAGGGGCTGATTGGAAACCCTTTCTGCTGGCTTCTGCCTGCCAAAACAATGCCTAAATCTTCCTACACTGGCCCTACACATTTCTGAAAATAGGTTGTGTGCTTATCTCTGGCCATATTTAAGATGTTTCCCTTTTCCACTCAGCCAGCCTTTGGCGCTCGCACGTTCTCTGGAAGCTCTGTGCACCCCTATGTCCTGTTTTTTCTCCAGGATGTGTGCTCGCATCAGAATTAGTGCTTGTGCAATGTGTCCCTTCATTCTCCTATTTGTACCTGTATAAATCACTGCTGATCATCTCAGAGTTGCTTAAAAGAAATGAAGAATCGGTTAATTTGCAAAAGTGGAATGCTCTTCTCTCTTAGTGTCTGTCAGGTAACTAAAACCACAACAGCTCTGCCTAAAAATACCACAGAGCGGGAACTTAATCCATTCCTTTTTTATCTTGTTGTATCTATTTCCTATTTTTTATGCTTCACACATTCTCAGTGATCCAATACCACTAGTGCCAACTAATTTCTACCGTTCCTGTGTCAGATGCTGACAGATTAATAAATGGTAGACAATGGCTATAAGTCTAGGACACACGTTTCCCTGGGCCATTTTGTGATGTGTTCACTACACTTGCTCTTCATTTGTGAAATAAATATCCTAATACATCTCCTAAAAGAAGAACAGCTGTTTTCTCCACAGACATATCTGACACTAGCACTCCTCAATGTGATCATCTCAACCATCCTGATACACAGATGGTAGAACTGGAGTTTGTCTCATTTTTGAGTTTGGCATATGAAGTGCGATTTAACTCCTACATAAAATGTCATGGAAAAATAATTTGATACTCAAATGGTTGATTAATTTAATTAGGACCTTAATCTCCATTGTTTTATAGAAAATGAAAACTTTGATTCCATGCCTGATGATTTGTAAAGTAAAGCACTCTTATCATAGGTGTCTGGATGACATATTGCTATTTCTCACATATTGCTCTTTAATTAATCAGATACAACAAGGTGAGAATTATGGTGTTAATAACTCTGTTTGTTGCTTTATTAAGAAAAGGTTGAAGACTAAGCACCTTTGGAAGTATTAGACCTCATAATTCACACCCCGTAGTGCCTTAATGTGGTTATTTTTTCTTTAGTATTCTTGCCGGCAAGTTAAGGAAGTATGGGCTGGATGAATGGACTATAAGGTGGATAGAAAGCTGGCTAGATCATCGGGCTGAACATCAGTTATCAATGGCTCCACTTCTAGTTGGCAGCCGGTATCAAGCGGAGTGCCCCAAGGATCAGTCCTGGGGCTGTTTTTGTTCAATATCTTCATTAATGATCTGGAGCAGGGGTCGGCAACGTTCGGCACGCGGCTCGCGAGGGTAAGCACCCTAGTGGGCCGGGCCAATTTATTTACCTGCTGACACAGCAGGTTCAGCCGATCGTGGCCCCCACTTGCCGCGGTTTGCCGTCCCGGGCCAATGGGGGCGGCGGGAAGTGGCGCGGGCCGAGGGATGTGCTGGCCGCGGCTTCCCACCGCCCCCATTGGCCCAGGATGGCGAACCACGGCGAGTGGGGGCCGCGATCGGCTGAACCTGCCGCGTCAGCAGGAAAATAAACTGGCCCGGTCCACTAGGGTGCTTACCCTGGCGAACCGCGTGCTGGACGTTGCCAACCCCTGATCTGGAGGATGGCGTGGATTTGCAAAGTTTGCAGATGACACTAAACTGGGAGGAGTGGTAGATACACTGGAAGGCAGGGATAGGATACAGAGGGACCTAGACAAATTAGAAGATTGGGCCAAAAGAAATCTGATGAAGTTCAACAAGGACAAGTGCAGAGTCCTGCACTTAGGAAGGAAGAATCCTATGCACTGCTACATACTAGGGACCAAGTGGCTAGGCAGCAGTTCTGCAGAAAAGGACCTAGGGGTTACAGTGGACAAGAAGCTGGATATGAGTCAACAGTGTGCCCTTGTTGCCAAGAAGGCTAACAGCATTTTGGGCTGTATAAGTAGGGGCATTGCCAGCAGATTGAGGGACATGATAATTCTCCTCTATTTGGCATTGGTGAGGCCTCTTCTGGAGTACTGTGTCCAGTTTTGGGCCCCACATTACAAGAAGGATGTGGAAAAATTGGAAAGGGTCCAGCGGAGGGCAATAAAAATGATTAGGAGACTACAGCACATGACTGATGAGGGAACTGGTATTGTTTAGTCTGCAGAAGAGAAGAACGAGGGGTGATTTAATAGCTGCTTTCAACGACCTGAAAGGGGGTTCCAAAGAGGATGGATCTAGACTGTTCTCAGTGGTACCAGATGACAGAACAAGGAGCAATGGTCTCAAGTTGCAGTGGGGGGAGGTTTAGGTTGAATATTAGGAAAAACTTTTTCACTAGGAGGGTGGTGAAGCACTGAAATGGGTTACCTAGGGAGGTGGTGGAATCTCCTTCCTTAGAAGTTTTTAAGGTCAGGCTTGATGAAGCCCTGGCTAGGATGACTTAGTTGGGGATTGGTCCTGCTTTGAGCAGGGGGTTAGACTAGATGACCTCCTGAGGTCCCTTCCAGTCCTGATATTCTGTGATTCTATGATATATAAATTAAATCAGGAAAATTTGAAAGCTTAAAATATAATATATATTTTATGTGTCTATTATATCTTGATGGAAAATAGTTCATGTCAGAATAATTAAAGTAAAAAGCAAAATCCTTCTGGTTTTTCCTTCTCTTTTGTATTAGATTAAATATTGCCTTTAGTTTTGAACAAGAAGCAATATTACTATGGGTTCAATGATGGATCAAACAGACATTTGTAAAGCTCACAACACCAAAAAGGTTAATTTCAGGGTTCTCTAAAGCTCTTTTTCTAAAGAGAAGAAACAAGAAAGAAAAAAAAATAAACCACAGCTCAGGCATTGTTAATGAATAGACAGTCCCACAGGCCACTTGATCTGTGAAACACATTTCAGTGATATGTATGTAGTGTGTAATTAAAGCACACTAAATGAGGAAATATACAAAAAACATGCATTACCAATAGTTAAGCTACAATATGTTGTATGTGTATGTACACATATAAATGAAAAGGACTCTACAGTATATATACCAAAAAAAAAACAACAAAAAAACCAAAAAACCAAAAAACCACAAAAGTTCTCTGTGCTAAACTAGTAAAAATCCATCTCTCAAATCAGTTAAGAAGCTTTATATGGCAAGCTAACAAATGGACACTACAGAATACGTTGCTCTTTGTTAAGAAATGACCAGTTTGCTAAGAAGCCACAGGCAATAGGATTAATTTTGTCTTGTATACCGGGGCACAATCATGTTAGAGACTACAGGTGTTGTTCCCTATTAACACCTTGGTACCGACTGGCTACTTTAAAAAGGGAGAGAATTCAGGTTATAGCTCGTCAGGGGCACAGTGAACACTGGGACTACATCCTTGGAAAGGCTGCCAGAGTTACCACTATAAACGCATTCCTGGGTGCATACAGAAATCAATCATCCAGAGTTGTTACCTGAGTCAAGCTGAATTTCTCGTGGGAGCTCTTGCAATAGCATGGCCCCCTTCACACCTCTTCTAGCTGGGCTGTGACATATATTTAAAGGTACTGTCAATCCTGTAGTTGTAGCTGAAACAGATTGGGTTTACTGGAAGAAACCAAAAATGCATGAAGGGTTCTGAAAGCCAACCTGAGAACTAAAACTGAACAAACACCTTAGAAAGGAGGCTACAAATAAACAACAGAATAGATTGGTGGTAGTGGTGTGTGTGTGTATGTATGTAAAATGCATACAATTCATTTTGTTCTTTAGTAACTTGCTTTTGTAAACTGTTGTTAGGTAACAGTGGTATCAGACAGATGCCACTGGAGGCTCTTCAACCTTCCAAAGCATACTTCAAATATACTGTACATCTTACATTCTTGTTGTTTCACTGCTCCCCATCCTGAGGCCCAGATAATTCCATGGGGAGTTAGGCGCCTAAATATCATTGAGCATCTGGGCCGGAGTGAACTTACAGCTCACAGAAATCAATAAGTGGGGGTCATTCTGCTCTACCCAGGAAGCACTCAGTATTTTGCAGGATTGAACCCTAATGAGAGCTGAATGGGAACCAGATTTTCCATTTCACACAAATTTCCACAATTTGGGAATTTTTGTCGATTCCAGAACAATTATTTTTTAAATGTTTCCTAAGAAACAAAATTCAGGTTTTTTTTCCCCATTTAGATAAAAATCAAAATAGTTCATTCCAATTTCAAATATTTCATTCCTTCTAACATTTCATACTATATACATAAAACAACAAAGTTGAAATCAAAAGACATTTCAAAGTGGAAAGGTCAGAATGTTTTCTCCTGGAAAGGGTGAAATGGAATGTTCTGACCTTATCAGAATGCTCCATTCCATTTTTATTTTTCAAAATGAAGTTGTGTCAAAATCAAGACATTTCTCTGAAACATTTCACGTTCAAAACAATCAGTATTTGTTCAATGGTAAAATGTTCCATTGGAAATTTTCCGACCAGTTCTACTTCTATCATTTAGGCTACTAGTGCTGATGTTGACTCATGAACTTTGGATGGAGCCCAGCAGCACCTCAAATTGCCCCAAGACTTGTCTACAGCTGAGCTGCTGTAGTGCTTAGTGAAGATGCTAACAACTCCAAAGAGAGAGCTTCTCCCATCAGCATATATATGCCACTTCCCTGGGAGGCGATATCTATGTTGATGGGAAAAGCTCTCCTGTTGACATAACGCTGTCTACACTAGGGATGAGTCAGTATAACTGTGTCACTCAGGGGTATGCATTTTTCACACACCCCAGCTACACAGTTATATCGACATAATTCCTATTGTAGACCAAGCCCCAGGGTTAGACAATCAGCCAACAAACTGTGCCCATTCATATGGGCTTTGCATGATGTGGAGGATTTGCTCCTTATGGGACTGCAATTTCACTGGCAAAGTTCACATTCATTTTATGGTGAAACTGCGTTAGGAAAAGTGATAATTGCTTTTCTCCTTTGATTGCTTCATCTTATGAGAGATATTTTTTGCTCAGTATTATCTGTTCCCTTACATTAAATGATCAACATATAAAAATGTCTATTATTCCAATCACTTTAAAAGAAGCAATGGACACTATAAATTCTTTCTATGATGTTAGATACTAGTTAATTCAGTGGTGTGATGCCTTTTAATAGCAATAATACTAAAGGTTTTCAAACTGAAGGTGCATTAATTTGATACACAATACATACCTGTTTATATTTTGACCAATTTCATGCAGTGTTTTTAAATGCTAGATATAAATAATGGACAAAATCATTTTGTTCTCCATGACTCTTAGTTGTGCGATACATTAAAAGGATTCACACTGCTGGCAGAAATTAAATGTCCGTAGGGCATAAAAGGTTACTATCTATTTAAAACACAAGAGACCTACAGTCAAGATCTGATTAATTTCTTAAACAAAATACTTTATGGATTGCTAGCTTCTACATTAAACTCTGAAAAAATAAACAGTAAAATCTCTCATTGTCCTTCAATTGAATTACATTATCTTGGTGCTGAGAAAACCTGAACTTGATGGCTTATGTTTAGACACCTTTATTTTGCTGAGCATTACTTTTGCAAAACTAGCACTAAAATAATTGTGTTTTCTTTACCATTATTGTGAATTTATAAATATGAATTAACTTGTTTTGTTCAATGATGCTTTGAAAGAAAAGAATGGCCTTTGATCCAGTCAGTCGCTGTCTGAAAATGAAATGAATATGAATAAGGTATGTTTTTCAAAATAAAATATTACTATTTGCAATATGATAATGCCCAGACACCCGAGTGAAGGTCTGGGTTCTAGTCCCAGCTCTGCCA
Organism: Trachemys scripta elegans; assembly: GCF_013100865.1. NCBI lineage: Eukaryota > Metazoa > Chordata > Testudines > Emydidae > Trachemys > Trachemys scripta. The sequence goes on from NC_048310.1 coordinate 16,538,132, forward strand.
CTGATCACCTGGGTGACCCCGGGGAAGCCACTTCACCTCTTTTTGCCTCAGCTTCCCCATCTGTAAAAGGTGATAATTATACTTACCTCGTCTGAGATACATGGAGAAAAAAAATCACTATATAATACATTGGTATTATATATTAATAAGTAGTTAATGTTAGGAATATGATTAAGTACTGCATTAGAACAGAGATCCCTATCAAAATTAAGATTGAAATCAACCTTGTATTTTAAAAAACACAAACTTAACATAAACTTAGTTATGGTATGCTGTGTAATCTGACTTTCCACAGTGCTGTTAAATGCCACCATTATAATTTACAAGGGAACATATGTTTAGCTTTTAACTTCAGATTTCCCCTTGTACACTGCTTTTATAAAATACTTCATTGTGTGTTTTTATAAAATACTTCTTGGTTTTAAAGTGTCTGTCACATGTTCTATATAATGCTCCATCTTTCTTCAGTTAAGATTACATCTCAGTTTTATGGAATCTACAGCTTATTGATCATCATGACACTGTTGATCTAAATAATCTAATGTGGTTTTAAGAAGTATGAGAAAAAGTAATCAATTTTTCAAAATTGGGTACATAGGAGTAGAAAGTATGAATACTGGGTAAAAATGTGTTAGCTAAGTATAATTTTTTTTTTTTTTAAAGAGTCAAGATTTTAGAAGATAAATGTTTGTGACTTGTTAACTTATTTCCATATTGGGAGGCAGAGTGGTCCACTGGGTAAAACACAGGCCTGGGTATCAGGAGGAAAGCTGGGTGGAAAATTGACAGGGCTGAATATCACAAAAGGTTAGCAATTTATATATATATTTTTTTTACATTTTGTTTTTGTCAACATTTTTGGACCAGCACTGTATTCATGAGTCTTGGCTTCCACTTCCAGCTTTTCTACTGACTCGAAACTTTTCACCTCTTTATTCTTCAGCCTCCTTATGTAAATGGAGCTTCTTTATCAAATGTTTTGAGACCCATGAATAAAAAGTGTTATACAACAGCTACATATGTATTATTTTTGTTATTGCTTATTGGAAGAGAAGACATTTCTTACTACTGCACATACTAGATTCTGGGGACCTGATTTCTCAGCTGGTTTAAACTGGTGTGACCGATACCAGCTTAGAATTTGTCTCTGGAACCTGTCAACACAATAATTAAGTCATGTATGTGTTACCTTGCACTGCACAGCCTGCAGTAGTGTGTTTGCTGACAGACCTTCCTGTTCCAAAGAGCCCCATATTTTGAGGGGTTGAGTACCTTCTGTGAGTTCCTGGTACCCTCAACTTCACTAACATCAATGAGAGTGGAGGAATGAGTTCCCACAGTTGTGAAGTGCTAAACCACCCAAGTCTCTTGGTTTTGTGTTAGAATTATCAAGGGAGATTATGGAATGTTTGAGATAATTTTCTGGGGAAGAATCTAAAGATGATGAGAAGCTGTGGGAATGAGTACAAGTTTTGTGACAAAAAAATAAAATTTAAGGCCACACAGAGAAAAAATTGAGAAGAAAAATAAATAAATTTCTATCACTTCATCCTGACTTTCCACTTCCTTATATGTTGTAAAGTCATACATGCTGATGCACAATGGAGGGAAAGTAAGTGTAAAAAGCACTGAATCAGAATGGCAGGCATTTAACACCTGCTTTACATTGCCAGACAATGAAGACTCAGGTCAGAAGTCCCCAGAACAATTTCAAGGCCCAGTAAAGCTGATGATTCCACCACCAAACATGATACCCAGACTCCACTGTCAATGCCTATGACCAAACAATTACTGAATTTGCCTTGGTCAGCCATGTTTTAACGTACTGCTCTGGAGTAGTCATTGTCTAATATCCTTATCTAGAGATGCTTGTCAATGACATAAGGTAAGAATGCTTGTCTATTATAAATCTTGATAACTTGACAGGTTCAAATGAATAAAAACAAATCAAATGAGATAAATATGGTTTTCATCACTGTAACTACTGTGGTACAAAAAGGAAAAAAATCAAATTATTGAAAACTGTTTTTTATTAAAGTCTACACAGGGAATTCACATTCATTTTTGAAACTCACTATAAATTCCATCTTTATCATACAGCTTTTGATTGCCCCGCTAAAGAACTCATATTACTCAATGTATTATTACCTATTTTGCTTTCAATGTTATACTTGGCTTATAATGGCTTCACTGACATTACAGGCAAACAATAAACTGTAATGGAAGAGCCTTACTATGCTCTCATCCTTTTACCTTTTTAAACAGAAAAGAGTATGAACCATTTTACTAATTTGTCTCCATCTGCTTAATGGACTAAGCTCCACCCACGATTGGCTATTTATTCTGGGATTGAAGACACAGTATGAGTATCGCAGCCTACAAGAAATCAGCTCATGCTGATCTGGATGGTATCAAAGATTTCTTGGAAACACTGGACCACTGTCTCTAATTCCTCTTCTGATACCCTATTATAATGCTGAGACAGCTGCACTGCCTGTCCTGAAGTTTCTGCCTTCTGATGTTTGAGGGTGTTTCTTAGGACCTGCTCTAGGCCCACTATCAATAGACATTGGTTCAGGCTCTTAGTGTATTGTATGGTGCCTTTCACTTGTTGAAGTCTGCCACCCTCAGATATATATTTTTTTTAAAATAGCTAACTGATTAGATTTGTATGGAATCCCAATTTCATTGTTCTAGGTGCTTTTGAGAAATGTCTACGAAATTTATAAAGAAGCCAGTTGGATTACAGCAACATTTTTTAAAAAAGGTTCATGGACCTCAGTATAGGTTGGGCATGATTGTTGCAAGTGATTGACTTCGTGCATTCACTGAGGCTCCTTATGGTATTAAATAGCAGATACTTGTAAATCCAGGTGCAGTGCATTACCACCGCAATTACAATATTTACAGCTCTCCCCTGCTGATTTCACAAATAGGGCCCGTCAGTCAGCCAGGCAAAGCTGTAAAGGAAAGTAGGCTGAAAAATAAGCAGGAGAAAAAAGAATGATTGAAGCCATAAAGCCCCTTTATCAGATGCAGGAAGTTCATTTCTCCCTTTGTTCAATTCCTGTTCATCTATGTGTTGTTGTAAATCACTCTGCTGCCCCCCATTTTTTATTTCTCATCTCATCCACTTGCTGGACAATGATGTCATATCAGAGGCAATGGACTACTTTAAGCTACAGCATGCTGCTTCTTCAGTTGCCTAAATCAGACTGCCAGGGTTTCAGACACAGAGTAAAGACTCAACATGTCTCAAACTATGTGCTTCTCCCAGAGACTCCCAACACTCAGCCTCACTGAACAACCAGCCTCCCAACTGCCATGGAACCTTTCCATCTTGGTGATCAATATCCCACCTGAGCAGGAGGAACATCAGGTGTGCTCTTAGCAGAGTCATCACTTTTTTAAAGGGACCGCTCAGTGCAACAAAATCAGTCTACCCACGGGAGTGCAGGCTAGGGGCTTGATGCTCTATTTAACTGCATCACAAGAGAGCAAGGGAAACTCTTACCTACCACTGACTGACAGGTGGTGAGGGAGGGGACATGCATTGATCCAACCCATAAGACCCTGAACAAGCTTGTGAACCCTTTGATGACCATGTTACTACAATTAGTGTGCCTTTTGATGATGTATCACTACTCAGTAAATTCATCACATTATTTTTGTTGTATTTATAGTTGAATAGAAGCTGTAGAGAGCAGAAGATTTAGGCCAACAAGGAAACTACTGTATAATGGTCCAAATGCAACTAAATTTTTTAGTAGAAGATAGGGTAACCAAATTCAAAGGGGGAAAATAATCTGATTGACTTAAAAGTGGTCAAATGTCACATTTTCCTATTGTCCTCCTACTCAGGTAAACACATGTAGGAGGCTTGCTTTGCTGTACTGACTTCAAAGGGTGTTTCTGGGTGCTGAGTACTTTTGTAGATCAGGCCCTTGTTTAGGAGCCCAACTTTAGGCAACTGTTTTTGAAAATCTTGCCTGATAATCTTATGCCACTGAAGAGGAGTTTTCTTGAGTTTCTAATAACATACTTTAATTTGTAGGCTTGAGGTGCCAGAAAATATAAATCTTAAACCTGTCCCTGCCACAGGATTTGACTATTACCTTTCCTGCATCTCAGGATAGTATAATTATAGGAGAAAGATGCCCCATTTGGGACTGTGAATGGGGAAAAGAACAAATTATTTCTCTGGCCAAGCTCTCTCGAGTTTACCTCTTCCCTTCCCGTCTTCCACACACATACAACAGTTACACAACTTTTATACAAAATTGACTGGTTGCACGCATTCACATAGCCTGTGGCATAGGAATTTTAGGTTTAAACTAAACTAAACAGAGTTTTATAAGGATTTAATGGATTTATCATGTTATATTTTTTCTCTAAATAGGTTTACCGCTTCCTTTATGAATGAACTGCTGTTATCATCTGTTAAATCCTCTCCACCTAACCTCATTGCTCACACTTTTGTCACTAGAAGCCAATACTGTATCTCATCACAATGATCGATTGAACTCTCAGCACTCTGTGATACCCAAAGGCAGCGTGTTTGTGGGAAGTGATGAGTCAGCTTCATTGACCTGACTATATGCGAGGGTGGGTAGGTCTGTGATCTGACAGAGTTGATGACATTTTCTCATTGTAAGGTCACAATAGAGTTCAACATCAGAGTTGGTTTATTTATGACATACTGTGCTAGATTCCATTAAGTGTCATAAAAACCAAAATCAGATTGTAGCATAATAAGGTTTACTTATATGAGAGAATTCCAGTACTGCAGGTTCACAAATTTAAATCAGTAGTGGCAATGTATCTTATCTTGTCTGTGATTCTTTGTTTCTATCGCTTTCCCTACCCAACCAAAATTGATTATAACAAAACATGGGAATAAATTAAATGCTGCTACACTGTTGAAATTTTACATTAAAACCTTCCACAGACAGACTTTTTTTTTTCCTATCTGGTCATCCGTTTTATGGTAAAGAAGTATTTCAGTGTCTAAAACATTTTGGGGGGGGGAGGGAAGGGGGGGATTCTATCTACCCCTTGAACATTCAAGGCTAGCTTTTCCATAAAGAGCATCAAAGAAAATATTTATAATCATCCATGATCTTGAAAAGAGAGAAAAATCTCATCAGGATAATTGTTGGAGAATACAGAATTTCAAAATGTTTAGAATAGGTAGCAAAACTATTATGGATATACAGCTGTTCTATGCTCTAAAATTCTTAATAGAAAAACTTTGAGATGATTGTTATACAAAGCTAGGGGTTTTTTTCCATACAACCCTTTTATTAAACTATGAGCTATGTAAACTTACCATCAAGGCATACAGGCATTTGACATTTTCCTTTAAAAAAATTACACATTAATGGAAGTGATCTCAGTCACAAATTAGCATAATAGAAATATCGCAGTAATAAAACAGTGTTGATATATTATTGTACAACGTGAAATCTTTGAAATGAATACCAAACAGACTTGAGTATATAATGCAATGGATAATCCACTATATCTATATCCCGTACTTCCATTTAATGTTTATATATTCATGAATTCCTAAAAGGCATCACATTATCCAAGAGCTAAACATTAAGATTAATATGTACTTTACATTATTATAGATAATGTTTTGTTTCAGATACTGTATAAAATTTTATCATCATCCTTATGGGGAAAAAATGAATATGTAGAAAATCTCAGCACTATTCTATGCAGAAGGGCAACACAATTCATTGTAAACATGATTTTGTTACATGGTGTACTACACACGCTTTATTACTCTGTAACACTTTCTGAGGATCTAAAACACTTTGCAGTATTAATGGAATAAACCTCACAGCACCCTGTGAAGTGAGTTGTTATTATTATCCTCCTCTTGATTACTTGAGTTCAGTGAGACTACTCACATGCTTAAAGTTAAGCCTGTGCTTAAGTGCTTTGCTGGACTGTGGCCAAATGGCATACTGTGTGTCTCAGATCCAGCAATCCTATGATACATACTTGGCTAAATTGCACTGTAGTACTTTGAAAAGAGGTTGCCCAAAGAGGCAGTTTAAAATCTGGATCCAGATTAGAGTTAGATGAGGATGCAGGACATACATCCAAATCTATAGGAAGACAGTCCCTAGAAGAAGCGCCTTTTCTTTCTCACAGTTCCCTCTATTCCACCAAAAGGAAATGATAGCTGTGTGCTGGAAGGGAAGCTATGTCAAGAGGGTTTAGTGAATGTAATTGGGGAGAGGCTTCTAGATAAATTCCTCCCCCTTTCTCTCCCTTTGCTCCCCCCCCCCAAGTATTCTCTTTGCCCCCTCGCCAATCCTACTGTGCCTCATGTGCCTTTCTATCTTCTATTTCCTTCCACATCACATCACCCTATCAATCCCCAGTGCGGTCCCCTACCTGATATACCTGTCATCATGGCTGTCCACTTGTGGGCCATGCAGTGTTCATAATCTCCATGGAGCCATAATGCACACGAACCATTTCCCTCAAGGCCACATAAATTAGTGAGAGCATATCACAGATTAACACTAACGTAGAGCTTCTAAAACAAGCCATTTTTAAATCTAAATTAAACAAAAAATAGGAAACTATACAAGAAGTGACGACACCCCCCATTTTTTAGCCCACAAAGTTCTATCCTGGTCTAAAACTATACTTATGAGAGTTAAGGTGGATTTGGTTCAGTTTTGGCAAACAGGGCATATGTGTATATCACACTCAGGTTTAGAGTAGAAGGCTAACTTCAGCCTTCATTATTGAAGATCAGTATGCCTGAGATACTGTAGTAAACAACACACTTACTATGAAGTATGTGTAATAATTAAATTAGTAGGGAAATTAGAGAATCTGAAACTGGTAACATAACAAAATATAAATGTCTCTCTCCAAGTGATAGACTTGCTGAGTTTATCTGAATGTACCTTCCACAATATTCTCTCTATAAATGTACTTTGTAGCCATTACAAATATTAAGCCAGAATCAATTATATGTTGTGTAAGTTATTTAAACTTAAACATCAATACATTAGCTGACATGAAATTTATCAGGTGAAAGGCAGTAACTATTATAGCCCAGAGCCCTCTAAATAGTTGGTATTTCATAAAGTAAATCTTAGTGCAGTCAGGAGAAGCCTTCTCTCTCTGACAGCTTTACAATGAGTGTGTGTTCAGAGTCCATAGACAAGACTTCCTTGAAAAGCATTATGAAGAAAATTGTGGATTTATGGCAACAGCAGAAGATGTACAACTGATTACAACTTTAAATTCAAATGGGAGAGATGAAGTCCCCATTAAGCATTTCTTTGAATGTATTATTCTTACAGGAAATCTCAGCAGTGACTAGAATCTGATATCTTGCTAAATCTTATAAAAAGAGAATATTTACTCTATGTATTATACATTTCAAATACCATGTATTCACTCCTTTGGGGGTGATGAGAAACTGTTCACAGTTTATTGTTAATCAGCTCCTTCTTCATAAATATATTCTCAGTTTAAATGATCATATCACTGCTCCTGTATTTTTGCATTTCTGAACAAATGTAATACATGCATTTAAAAACTAGCATTAATATCCGGCACTGTTACGGTTGAGGAATCAGGCACTCAGAAGCCAGCTTAAGGATGAACATTCTTCCTAGTGCTAATGCTTTAAAATATGAACCCTCTTTTTTATACCATTAATACAATCTAATAAAAAAACTAAATTGCTTAAACAACCTTAGATCAATTTACAGTACATACCTATACATTGCATGTACACTACACACAGTTTTTGGACTTATTTTGATTTTTAGACGTCACTGAGATTTGCAGAACAAGCCAAGTTTAAAGAAAAATAACCTCAGTAATTTTATAACTTTAAAGTTTAAATTGGCAAAGAAACTTCTTGCCTAGTTTTATTTACATTGAATCAAAGTTAGCGTAATATAGAAGTCAAGTCATTTTAGCCTCTGTATAGTTCAAAGCTCACAATTATCTCACAGTTGGGATAAATTCAATCTCTGGACCATTTCAAACTCAGGATTGTCTCACATGCAGGGATATTTCTGAATCAAACTGGAGGTCATCAAAAGTTGCAATAGTCCAAAACTTGAGACCATCTCAGACACTCTCATTTAACATGATGCATGTAAACAACTGGGCAATAGTTTTTCAGGCATTAATGTAAGAGCTTCCATCTCAAATGTGGCAATTTGCATTTCTGTTACACCCATTATCATCTATATTGAAAACTGAGGCCAAGTATTTGTTTAGTTTCTGAGCCATATCTAGATTATCCTTCATCTCTACCCCATCCTCACTTTTTTTTTTTCCTTGTCCACTTTTTATTTATATGGCTAAAGAATTCTTTGCTGTTTGTTTTAATTAACTTTGCAAAGTCTAACTCAATTAGACTTTTGGCAATTTTACTTTATCCCTATACTTTTTGACCATCAAGAAGTAGCTTTCTTTGCTGATCAATCCTTTCTTCCATTCCTTGTATGTTCTCTCTTTGAGGTACTTAAACAACCACTTAAGTCTAGATCAGTGGTTCCCAAACATGTTCCACCACTTGGGCAGGGAAAGCACCTGGGGGGCCGGGCCAGTTTGTTTACCTGCCGCGTTTGGCTAATCGGGGCTCCCAGTGGCCGCGGTTCGCTGGCTCCAGACCAATGAGGGCTGCGGGAAGTGGCGCGGGCTGAGGGATGTGCTGGCCACTGCTTCCAGCAGCTCCCATTGTCCTGGAGCAGCAAACCGCGGCCAGTGGGAGCTGCGATTGGCCGAACCTGCGGACGTGGCAGGTAAACAAACTGGCCCGGCCCCCCAGGGGCTTTCCTTGCCCAAGCAGTGGAACAAGTTCGGGAACCACTGGGCTAGAGCCCTTCCCTACAAGTTTTTTGCCCATGCTTCGGGTGCATTTTCCAGATATCTTTTGCATCTTTGATTTCAAGAAATTGCAAGTTTTGACCACATTTAAGTTCCTGACCTTTTCAGTTCAGATGACTTCCTTATTTCCCCTAGTTTCTCAAAGTCTTCTCTTTCGAACTCAAAAAACTTTAGTTACCAACCTGTTTTTGATTATTCTTCAATTTAATTTAAAATTGTCTAACATATGATCACTTAATCCAAAATTGTTGTTTTTTTTTAAAAATTCAGCTCTTCTATGATGATCTCACTATTTAATAGATCCCAGTCTAAAATAGCATCACATCTGTTGGTTCAGTGTCTGTTTTGTCATTTATTACATCCAAGACTATCTGGGCCTTACTATTGTTAGTAGCATTTGTTCTCAATCTATATCTGGGAAGCTAAAGTCTCCCAAAATGACAATTTCCAGTAAGCAGTGTTGTTGTAGCCTTGTTGGTCCCAGGATATTAGAGAGAAAAGGTGGGTGAGGTAATATCTTTTATTGGACCAACTTCTGTTGGTGAGAGAGACAGAGCTCTTCTCCAGGTCTGGAAAACTAACTCAAAATGTCACTGCTAAATTCATGGTTTGAACAGATTGTTTAGCATAAGTAGTTAATATATATTTCAAGTGACCATTTCATGTTGAATGGTCTCTTGAAATAGGTGTTAACTACTTATGCTAAACAATCGGTTCAAACCTTGTATTTAGCAGTGACACTTTGAGTTAGGCTTTATCTACACTGGAATTTTGTCGGCAAAACTTTATCATTCAGGGGTGTTAAAAACACCCCCCCACCACCACCCCCGAATGACAAAAGTTTTACCGACAAAAAGCGCCGGGGTGGAAGTTTTTTGTCCACAGGACAACTTTCTCCTGCTGACACACAGCAGCTACATTGCATGCCTTTTAGCGGCAAGGCTGTCACTAAAAGCGAGGTCGTGTAGACAAAGCCTTAGTTTCCCATCCTGAGGAAGAGCTCTGTGTAAGCTCGAAAACTTGTCTCTCTCACCAACAGAAGATCATAGAATCATAGAATATCAGAGTTGGAAGGGACCTCAAGAGGTCATCTAGTCCAACCCCCTGCTCAAAGCAGGACCAATTCCCAGCTAAATCATCCCAGCCAGGGCTTTGTCAAGCCGGGCCTTAAAAACCTCAAAGGAAGGAGACTCCACCACCTCCCTAGGTAACGCATTCCAGTGTTTCAC
>NC_048310.1:16858232-17002823 GCF_013100865.1 Trachemys scripta elegans
AGGTTGGACCACTGGGAAGGAGCGTGCTTATGCAGCTGCAGAGTCTGGGGGAGCCAGCTCTAGTCTCAGGACCCAGGCAGATGGACTGTGAGATCTCAGCAGTCAGGACTGGGTCCTAGAAAGAGAACCTAGTACTCCACATGTGTGCTTAGAAGCCCAGGGCCAGAGACAGTGCCTGGCCTGTGCTCAGACTCAGGATGCTGAAAGCACACAGATCCTGTGTCTTGAGACCAAACAGAGAAGCCGGCTGAGTGTCTAGAAGGAGGTGTTCAACTCGGGCTATGACACACATAAGTTGGCATCCCCAATAATAATAAGAGATTGCTCAATAGAAAGAAAGAGCTAGAAATATGTAAGAGACTGGCCTGAGCCTTGCATCAGAAGCAGCAGTGGCTTATTAATAAACTTTCAAATAGGCAAAATAGCAAGGCATGACAAATCTTAGCTCAAGATTTAGATATTTTTAAAAATACCCATGGAATTATCTTACATATTCTGTATTATCAATTTTTATTTGTGTGAGGGAGCAATCCTCCACTGCAGCTGAGATCCCAAGGAGGAGAGCTATTAATGCGTTAACCCAGAAGGCTATCCTACTTCTATTAAAACCCTTTACTGAAACCTTCGCTGAAGCCCCTAGGGGTACAGAAAATGAGAAATCAACTGCAGGATGAGCAACACAGTGCTGATTTCTTCATTTCTCGTCTGCTTGTACTACAAAGGAGACCAGGTATAACCTTTAAGGAGCATTTTTATCATTCTGGATCCAGAACAAGACAGCGGTACTTGTTGATGAACATCATCTAAGATCATGTGCATGGAATATGGAGTGGTGCTGAATTAGTCTCAGCACCGGATGGCGGCAGCAATACAACATGACATCTCCTCACTGAAATGAACAGTAATATTGTAAATTTTTAGTCAGCTGTTGTGTTTGTTTTGTTCTCTTATTTTCTGTCTTACATGATTGGCCACAAAACTACGGTGATGGAAGGGGCTGATTGTCATTGGCTGAAACCAAAAGGAAGAAGTGACAGTACATTAGTATTCAGCACCTAAGACAGGCAGTCAGCTAAGGCCAGACTTTAATGCAGGCAAGAGCTTAATTCAAGCTAGAGGATGTCAGTAAAGATGGACCTTTTAAGGACGTAATAATATTACTGTATGTGACTGGATATTACATGAATTTTTGTAAGGCCAATTAATCTACTTTGATTTTTTTTAATAAAAAGTACCATTATTTATATAATGTGTCATTTCAAACTCATGTTGTATTCTCCAGTAAACTGTTGCAATAAGTCAAAATGAATGGGTTACAGACATAGAGCCTGATCCTGCTGGTTCTGTTCATTGTAGGAGCAGTAATGTAAGTTATGTCTTCAGAGGATTGGGTCCTTAAAACAAAATCCACATTTTCAGTATTGCATATAACTTATTTATTTGTGCATTTTTCATTTATAACTAAATCATGAGATTAGTATACATAAATATGTGTTACCTCAGTTGAATGACAGGAAAAGTTACACATAATTCCAGTGCACTGAACATTTCCCCCCCCACCAAATTACAATCTTGGCTTAGAATATAGAAAAAAATGGACTCACAGATGAGTAAAGACAATTAACTATTAATCAAATCTCTCAAGTAAATTCTAATTTGATACTAATTATATTTCTATTAGTGATTACTAAATATTTAATTTGGCCTTGTGAATATACTTCTTGTTTGTTCTTGTAACAATCTGTTGTACATTCATATTTTTCATGTGGTATATAAGAAATCTACAAACAATTCAGCAACAGGATTAAAATCTTGGGAACACCAGAGGAAGAGGATTTTTATAGCATAACAATAGTATACACAAGAGCATTTAAAATCCTAAAATGGAAAGGCAAATGACAAACTGCTTGGTGTTCTATCAGGCCTTAACTTTCTGCATTTGTCAAATAATAACAAAATATTAAATTAATTCACTAATAATAACTTACACTTCTTAGGGAGAGAGAGAAAGCCATGCTGTGATTTCAAATTACTTTACAAAGACTCATGGATTAAGTCTCACAACATCCATATGAAGGAGATAAGTATTATAGTTTTACATTTAGGTAAATAGAGGCATGTAGTGGTTAAGGACAAAATTTAATACTGGTCTCTGATTCTGAGTGTCCAACTTTAATCTTTTTGAGCCTGATTTTTCAGAGGTTCTGAGCACTCACACCTGCTACTGGCTTCAGCTGGATTTTCAACACTTCGGAAAGTCAGCCCCACAGTTTGTCAATCTGGGCACCCAAAATCAGTGACCACTTTTAATTTTTTTAGTTTGCGTGATATGTCCAATGTCAAACAGGAAGTACATGGCAGAACTGGGAAGAGAATTCAAATTTTCTCACTCCCAATGCATTAAAGCAAAAGACCAGCTTTCATTGTAAATGGTTACAGTTGCATTATATTTGAGGATCTTTTCTTAGGAATTGTCTTCAATGTGTTATGCAGCTGCATTTATAAAGAAGGGTATTTGAGCGTATTAAATTATGGCCGTTATTCCATGGGGAAGTTGGGCCACCCTGTTCTGATAGTCAGTGGACAAAGATTGGGTAATGCAGTCCCATTTAAGCAGGGAGAGACTGGAGATTTTACCTGGTTGCCTTACGTTGGTCTAGGTTCCCACTTGAAGAGAAAAGCTCCCCTAGAACTTTAGGAGTTTATTCCCATGTTTCATAGGAGCCATGGTGGACAGGGCTGCAACTGATTTTGTCAGAGGGGAGCAGACCTGGCTGGGAAGCAGTAACAGAAGGAGTGGATTGGGCCATAGCTGGTAGCATTGGACCAGAACTGATCTGGTCAAGTGACAGCAATAGGCTAGATTGGGGCTAATGGCACTGGGCTAAAGCAGGTAAGGATGTGCACTGGCAACCCAGTTGGAGCTGATATCAGCAGATGTCTCACAATGGACAAGTTGAGAGGAGCATATACCTACTGATTGTGGCAGGGTCAGACCAGACTTGTGAGTGAGATTTGTTTTGACTGGAGCAACAAGCCAGCCCACTACTAACAGACTGGAGTTTGGGGGGCAAAATTCACCCCTATACAGAGGGTCATTGCAAGGCCTCAAAATATGCTTAAGTGGTACATAGGCCAGATTTCTGCCTAGGGTTGTGTTTCACCCAATGTGCATAAGAAATACTCTATGTTCATATCTAACTGTTGGTTCATCTCTTCTATTCTCCTCTCACCTATCCATATATCATAACTATAGTGGCTGGAGGATTATGCCCATGCAATTAATAGCAATAGTTCTATTGAAATAATAGCACTTAGAACATACATAATGCTTTACATGTTCAGAGTTCCGTACCGTCTGAAATGAAGCCCATTCTGTCCACCGTGCTGCCTGACCAGGTGGAAATTAATGACCTGGTGGCACATTCTGAACATTGGAGGGGATATTAAAATAACCATTTAAACAGCTGCTCCATTTGCTCATCTAGTCACTGCCAGTATTTAAAGGGACAAAAATTGTAACCTCAGTTAAATTCTCCGCAAATGAACCTTCTACCAGCCCTCAAAATTAGAGGCATGAGACAGTTAAAGTCTAAACTCACCATCTGGGTGAAACACAGTCTATGAAATTAAGATTAAATGAGACTAGATCCAATTAAATCAAAGAACCCCTCATGCCCCAACAAGAAATTGAAGTGTTCATGACATGTCTAGCTCTCTGCTACTTTCTAGTCCACACAGTTGATGGCAGCATTCTCTGGAAGTGGATCTTTGTCCCATGGATTCTTGATTCTAAACTTTGTGTCTCCATGACAGAAGAATCCAGATCTATGGAACTATTGATCCTTCCTCATCCCATTCCTGAACATATAAATATGTTGACATAGCTAAATATTGTACATATCTTAAGGCAATGTCATTGAAAAGTGAAACATTATGAAAAAAAGTTTGTAGATTTGAAAACTCTGTAAAAGAGAAGATTCCCAGTATTTTAGAGAATAAATTAAATATTGACTACTTAAGCATCCACTGATATCTGGTTTGGGCATCTACTTTATTGTAATCTCTGGTAATATACCAGATCCAAGCATTGTGTTTTACATAACACCTGTTAGTGTGTGCATATGGGAGAGACAGATTGCTGCATCACTCTTAAGTGACCTATTACCTAGCAAATACAAAATATAGATCACTGAATATGAAATCAAATTCCCCTGCTGATGCCCAGATGGCAAACAGATTCAAATGTCAGTGTTGAATATGAGAACATCTCTCCCTTTCTTAACCCCTGAAATTATACAGCACTCACCTAGAGAAGTATATTTTTGCCCCACCACAGACTTTGTTCCAAATATTACTTCATTACTTGATTCTCGGATAGACATGCCAAGTAATAAACTGACGTTCACAGAAAACTCAGTGGGTGAGACCAGTGTGGTAGCAGACAGCTCTGTGAAAGCCAGATGACAAACCAAAGCACAGATTGAGTTAGTGAGGTAGAACGGCTATCAGAGACGGTAAGGAGAGGCGGGGAGTGCCAGTCATTTTGATAAATCTTATGCCTTACTCCTAGGCATAAAAAAGATAACTTTAAAGTAAATGCATGTAACAGCAGGAAGAGACGGTGAATCAATCCTGTTTGTATAAAATATTCTTCAAAGTTCATATTTGCACTTGTTCACACTATCAAAGTCAAGAACAAGTTGATATGGTTTTGGTTAATGAGCCAATTATATTCAGACAAGATAACAATCATGCAGTGTTGTGCTTAGCTAAACTGCTATGTTAATAGCTAGTAGTTTTCTATGCTTCTTGTGTTGCTGACACAATACAGTGAAGAATCTGCATCACTTGTTGGCTTCTATTTGTGAACTTTCCTTTTTGTCTTCAACTCTCTCAAGTGTTTTTCACCTGTAATGAAAAAATACCAATGCTGAAATGCAGCCAATTCCTCTGCTTTTGATATTGGGATTATTCACTTAGTGGGAATGTAACAAAGAGATCAAATGGGGCTTAAAAGCATGAAAAACAACTAGTTTCTCTGAGGGCTCAATCCTGTCAATGATAGTGGAGAACACTGGGTTATAAAAAAGTAGCATCGTTCAAACCAAAATGCTGCATCCCTTACTCATGGGATTGGTATGTTTACTAGATCCACTCACTTGGGTGACTCTGTATGAGGGAGAACACAGCCCTGTGGCTATCCTACACTGTAAGTAGCCCTGTGGCTATCCTACACTGTAAGTAGCCCTACAGAGAACAGCAGATTTGAATCCAGGCTACCCCACAGTCTCATCCATTTTATGTGAGGGGTTACGGGGAAAGCTGTCTATGGCAACATAGTCATGTTTTCTGCATAGAGAGCAAAGGAGCTTCATACTGTCTCCCCTCTCCATTTTGATTCTCTGTGGGGTCCATGCCTTTTTAATAGCATTAAATGTGCTGAGGACTGCAATGGTTATTGAGCATGGAGGCCCATTTTGGCCTTTCCAGCAGCTTTGGGCTGATCTTTATTAGGTTACACTGATCACCACCTTAAGGTTCAGGACGGAGTGCCCCTCTGTAGCAAACTGGGGGGTTGATCACATGGTTTCAGGTGAGGAGAGAACCATTTAGTCACTGTTACTCATTGAGTTGAACATGTCTTTGTTGGCAGAGAGAATAATGTCGCAGCTTTAGTGGTGGAGTCCCTGATGGATCTTGCCTTCATCATGCTCTCAGCCCTATGTCCCAGATTCCATGTCTAATTATTAAAAAGAGTATAAGATCAATGACAGTAACATTTTTATTTTTTGAAGAACATACATTTGCGGCTTAATGCAATATAACCAAGTAATTAATGCAATTTTAAACATAGTAAAAATAATTCTACTCATGTCATGAGACATAGATTTACTGAATGGAGGAGACTTTTTCTACAAATATTTTATAATACAAAACAAAGTCAGGATTATAAGAGGGCAACATACAACCATGCTATCAAGTCTCTTTTATGTTTTCTAGCAGGAAAAGGCACTCCTAGCAAACAAGAACTGACAGAAAGAAAATTGACAACAAAATGGAAAAGATACTTTAGTGGAAAATATGATAAATAGATGGTGTTGTTTCATCTGCTGTTAGTGAGTTATATTGTGATTATACTACAGCTGGTAAAATCAATCAAAATAATACAAGGTATAGAACAGGGAAAATGCTATTCTTCCATCATTAGATATTTTCATATCCTTTAACTGTTAATATGTTATAGTTTATAGTTTGAACGTGTTATTTGTGTTCTAGTCCTTCTGGTAACTTTGTTAAGCCAATTCGTTTTCTTTAACCAGGGAGTTTTTAGACACTTGCCAAATAAAGCACATTTCAGTATCACAAAATTTACTGTATAACAGTGCAATGCAATACCCACTCATGGTTGTCTTACCCTAAAGCAATTTTACAAAGAGTAGTAGATAACATTTAAATAAATAATTAAATACAATCTAAATCCTACTGCATTTTCATCTCTTTCAAAGCAGCTCTCTGAAGTTGATGTCTGACCCTGCTTTTCTTTTCCTTTCACTTTCCTTATGATGGCACCCATATTGTGAAGTAACACTTACTGTGGAGCACTGCTGTATTTTTATAACAATACAGTCCAAAATACTCCTGGCTGAACTTGCAGATTCAAAGTGCTCCAGGCAATATATTTTGACCCAATAGAGGCTGATCCTGGAAGACAAGTGTAAGCCGGGGAATGGTCCCGCTATTGTGGGGAACTTTCCTGGCTTATACACTACCCCAGTGGAATAGGCTGGCAAAAGGATCCGAGTCCTCGCTCCCACTTCCTGTACCCAGAGGCCTGCCTGATCTTGAGGGCTCTCCTTCTAGTCTTCTGTGTGGCAGAGTCCTCGTAACCCCAACAAGGCTGGGTCCAGGATTCCTGAGGGACTCAACCCCCAACTTTGCCATGGTCAGTTAGGGCAGGGGCTAGGATGTCCCCACTCCAGGGTGCTCTCTCTGCGCTGGATGCTTCCCTGACCCACACATCATTACATACAGTTCAAAGCAAATACAGTTTATTAAACAGCATTCAATTTTTTAAAAAGGAAAAAATGGGAAAGGTTAAAGGAAAACACGTCACTCCGCTCTGTGGCACGAGGACATCACCACCAGCATCTCTGGAATGTCAGAGAAGTTCACAGTCTGTTCCTCACAAGTCCCAGGCCTCCTTCTCAGGCCCTGGCTGTGCTGCAGGGATGCTGCGAGTCGGTCACTTGCTCTGGCAGTGGCCACACGCCCTAAGGCTTTAGGTGGCAGGACCCTTCTTCCCAGTGTCGCCCCCGCCTCATCGGGGTTACGATCCCTCTCCAAGTCTGGCCTGCAGGGCCTCTTGGCTGGGGGCATCGCCCTGCATTGGGCCCACTGCCTAGGGTCCCCCTCACTCTCCCCAGCTGCTCACCTCACCCGGCTCCAGACTGCTCCAGCTCCACTCTGCCTCAGCACTGCTGCTGCTGCTCTGCCTTTAGCTCCTTGGGCTGCTTCTCTGGCCCTTCTGGCTCTGGTTGCTGCAGCTCTGCTCCCAGCACAGGTCTGCTCTGCAGGCTGCTTCTGTGACTCCGCTCCCAGCACTGACCTGCTTCCTCGGCTGCTTTCCTGGCCCCTCTGGCTGGCACAGCTCTGCTCCCCAGCTCAGCGTGGGCCCCTGCTCTTTCTTTAGCTTGGCCCCACTCTGTCTGACCCAGGCAATTTCAGCTCACATAGAGGACGGGGTCCACCCTGGCCTCCTGACTCCCTGATTAGCCTGCCCGCCCTGTCAATCAGGCTGACCTGGAGCTTTGGCCTCTCCCCATTGGAGACTGTCAATCTCAGGGTCCTGATTTCCCATTGACCCTTCCCCTTACTTTTAGTACTGAGAGCTAGCCAACCAAAAAAACCCCACACTGAATTTTAGTAAAGGGAAAACACA
The DNA here is from genome assembly GCF_013100865.1 of Trachemys scripta elegans. Classification (NCBI taxonomy): domain Eukaryota; kingdom Metazoa; phylum Chordata; order Testudines; family Emydidae; genus Trachemys; species Trachemys scripta. The sequence goes on from NC_048310.1 coordinate 16,866,175, forward strand.
GTACCTGCAATGTACTTACAACCCATTGAAGTCATTGGGACAGATTATCAGCTGGTGGAAAATGACACAGCTCCATTGACATCAATGGAGTAACCCTGGGTCACACTACCCAAGGATCTGACCCAGTGAGACTTGAGGGAGCATCCTCAGCACTTCACAGAACCAGTCTCATAAGAAGCAATATGTGAAGTGGGAGTAAAGGAAGTAAAACTGTTGTAAAGGGGCCCAAGATGTAAGCAGAGGGAAGGGTTCAGTCCTAGCAAATTGGTGTGCAGCTATCAGCTATTTGCGAGATTGTGTTGCATTTTCCAAAGGCAGAGCACAACAGAATGCTCCTCAGAATAAATTTGTATTCCAGGTTTGCCTATTCCTCTCTCGCTTTTCCAAAATCCAGTTTTCTCTCCTCATAAAAAATAAAATAAAATCAATAAAAAGCAACAAACAAACCGCTTCTCCTCTCGCTCCGCCCACCCCACAGCTGATATCAACATCAATTTAATCTTGAATTCCACTATTCTCTTCTCCTCTGAACTTGGGACCCCAACTTCTCAACCCCATAATTCCACTTACCTAACCTGGGAAAGGCTCATACACTAGGCAGACTTCCAGTTCCTCACTGAGGTTCTATACTGCCCAGTTAGTCAGTGCCTTCATGTTTCTCCTGCTGTGTGGCACAGGGACTTCTGGCAAGCAACCAGAAATAGGTGTTGGCATCTTAGGACTGGCTGGAGCTACTGTATTATGTAGCAAAGGGCTCAGGGAGGTGCAGTTTAGCAGCACTTTGTCAGGCACAGACTAAAAACTAGAGCAGAAAATGGGATTTTTTTTTTTTTCTGCAGAAGCTTGCCTTTTTGGCAAAATCCAAAATATTTTCACCAAAAGCTGAAATAGTTTGATTCAGAAAAGGCCTTCTTGGTGGTTCATTGGAGTTGTCATTTGTATGCCTTATTTTCCCATTTTCCTCTACAGGCTGGGGCCACTGGTTGGACTATATCTCCCATCATTCAATATGGTCTTCGTGAGGAGAAGCGGTGAATCATGGGAGATGAATTTCTCCCAGCTAGGGACCCCAGGAGAATGGGGAGATGAGATGACTGAACTACCAATCCCATGAGTTACCACGGAAGCATATCTGAATAGAAAATTTCAAGTTTTGGCCAACATTTTCCAGTTTTCTGCCATAAAATGAAAACATTTGGGGGTTGATGTGTTTAGTTTTCCAATAAAATCAAAATGTTTAATGGAAAGCAGACACTTTTTGTGAAAAATAGCATTTAGTTGAAAACCCAGTTTTCCACTGAAACAGTTTTGAAGGAAAACTGGCAAACAGTCCTACCAAAAACAGTGGCTAGAGGCACTTGGGACTAGGAATGCATCAGTCTTCTAGACAGTATGTGGAATTGGCCTCGAGAGCAAGTGGCCAGTTATCCAGCCTGGGCTTGAAGAAACTACAATTTTACATAATATTTGGAACTACTTAGTATAAAATCCTATGAAATTTAAAGTGTAAGTGTGTGTGTGTGTGTGTGTGTGTGTATACACACATACACAGTTGTGAAAGGAGAAGACTTTACATGTAAATGGGTCTTTTTCTCTTACTAAACCATTGGTTCAGATTAAATAATACAGACGTTTCCTCTCTCCGGCACCAAATAGGCCCTGTTTCCCTTCCTCCCACCTGTATTTTAGACATCCACTGAAGATGAATCAACCATAGTCAGTTGAGGAACATTGTTCTGACAGCTTCAGGAATAAAGCTGAGACTCGATTTTCCTGCTGTGGCATAACAAATGCCTGTGGACATGTAAATATAGAGATGCTTAATTATTTACAGTTCAAGTTAATTTTCAAACCAAACCTCATTAATTTTTGTAATGCTGGAACACAACGTGTCATTGCAGCAAAGATATTAAATTAAAATATCAGATTTTGGTAATTATATGTGATTCTCATGAGGCAGCTGGAGTGTAACTAAATATTGTTATTTACTTTGGAAAATCATAATTATACCTATTACAGTTATGATCCTGAGACGTGATTAAGGAAAATCTTTTACCACTGGAAGTCTACCAATAGTGCACTTTTCAAGGAGCTAAGAGTAAATTAAATAGAAAAAAGGAAATTAACTGCAAACCATTCTGTTTGAGAAACATTAAGATTATTACTGAACTGACAGAAGCAAGAAATATCAAAGGGAAGAATTGAACATGTTTTTAACTCACTGCCATTAAGTCCTTTTTTTTAATCCTCTTTAAAATGCTGTGTGTGAGTAAGAGAGATCATAAAAGGTACCTGACTGATAGCACTGATGACTAAACTTCTCTCTTTATCTATAGAGCAGGTACACCCAGCACACACAGCAGCAGTATTAACTTCCCCACACTGCTATCTATTATGTGTTGACTTGGAGTGACCATTTCTAGGATTGGCTTCAAACTTCATATCCATTCAGTCCTTTGCCTTTGTCAAAGAAGTTTGCAGCCTCGAGATTCTACTGGACTTTTGTCTCCACTAAGATTTTTCAGCAGATATGGCCAACAGTGTTTTTTCATGAGTGTTTAACCAGGAAATTATGACTTTTCTTCAGAATGTGTACCTCACCATATTTATACATGGTATTGTCACTTTTAGGTCTGGGCTTCGCTAATGTTCTCTTTGGGTCTATCCCTGAAGACCACCTTGAAATTTCAGCTACTTCACAATATGTCATCCCACCCATGCTCCGTATTCTATGCTGGCTTCCAGGTTGGTTTTAAGTGAAATTCAAGTTATTGATTTTAAATTAACAGCAACGATTAATATTTTATACTTTTGCCATATACAATACCTTCCATCCAAAGATATTTAAGCACTTTGCACTTAAGCTTCAAAATATGCCATGTAAGGAAGGTATTAATTTACACTATTTTACAGATGAGGAAACTAAAGCACAGAGACACTAAGGTCCTAGGTTTCTGATTTGTGCAAATGAAAAAAATACATGTGCAAAATTTGTGCATAGAATTCTGTGCATAGAATTCTAGTCATGCAATCTTGTGTGCACAAATTTGCTTTGTGTATATGCTGCTGGCCAGTAAAAAGTGTAAATGGCTATTTGTGTGCACTGTTACCTGGCTTGTTCACGCAGTTATGATAAGTGCATTCACAAACTAGGAGGCCAATAACACTTGCATTTTAGAAAATTGGACCCTGAGTGACCTCACTCTATCAGTATAAGACAGAGTGAGGAATAGAGGATCTGACCCCCTTCTCCTGCCACAGCATACAGATAACTCCTTTAACCAGAGAATGTGGCTCCACATTTCCTCATAGTCAGGTCTGGGCTTTGAATTTTGGCTGACTTAGGGCTTGGTTCAAAGCCCACTGAAGTCAAAGGGAGTCTCTAAAGGGCTTTGGATCAGGCCCACTGAGATTCCCGTCTGGTATTTACTGATATCAGTGCTCAGGTCTCAATACTGGGGGAAAGGGAACAGGTTGGTCTTGGTGGATGTCAAGCTGCAGAGAGCTTGCTAACCTTCCCCACATGGTTGAAGACCAATTTGTTTGCTTAGGCTTTGGATCATGGTGGGTGGGCATATGTGGGTTTGTCTTGATTAAATGTCAGGCTAGCTATAGGCTAGGTTAGGTATAGAGCTGTTTCTTGAGATTAGGGTTTTTTTTTTTTTTTTGTGGTATCCTATTTGGCAATACAGTTTTAGACTGTTTGACACTGTTTATAATGTAAATAGTATATTACATTTTTATATTATTATTTTTATTTATGCAAATGCACCTACCAATCTGGGGAATGGGGACCAGTTTTTATAAATATAAAATCTCCTGCATGCAGCATCACAGGACACTTTGGAGAGACGGGTCCAGATTCTGGTTTCAGTGACACTTGTGAAGCTAATGGAGTTTCTGCAGATTTACACTCACATTACTTTGAGCAGAATCTGCACCAAATTATCACTATGTTAGAGGGAGAGTTTCACAGTTTTGCTGTTTATTAGTTTACGTCACCAGCAAAGTGTTACTTAAATAGCTGAGGGCTGATTCTTATGTAACTTACACTAATGTAAGTCAAGGAAAATCCAAAGTAAAGGTAGTGGGTATGATGTCCTGAGTCTTGAACCCTGGTCTGGGAAGGCCCCAGATTCCACCCAATGTCTACTGAAGCCTGCTTGGGCTAAGAAACTAACAGGGCTATATCCTCAGCCAAGGCAGCAACCACAGGAGCCCTGATTGGAAGATCACCCAGCTCCACTGATTGGTCCAACTACACTACTTAAGCCAGAAGGAGGCACAGGAAGTTTGTTTGTGATTTCCTGTTGTGGCTGTGTTGGATGCTGTTGTGCCCACACCTAGCTCTGTTTCTTATTCCTGGCTTCTGCCTCACCCCTGTCTTTGCTCCTTTCCCTTCCGTGCCTCTGCTCTGTGCTTGATCAGTGCCTCTCCTCCAGCTCCTGGTCTTATGCTTTACTTCCAAACATCAATTACCAGTTGTGGCTCCAATCCCTGACCATTGCTTGACTCTTGGCTCTGGCATTTAGTATCTGACCTTGGCTCTTGACCCCCAGCTTTGATTCCTGGTTCTGACTCCGGCTTGATCCTTGACTCTGGGTGCTGACTTTTGGCTTCATTCCCCAACCTGGATTCCTGCTGTGCCCACTAGACCTGACTCCTGCTCTGACTCTAGGCCATACTGCCTACATCCTGGTCTATAACACAGAGTTAGACTCTCAACTACACCAAGCTCATGCTTGGCACAGCATCGGGCTAGGTTAAAGGTGATCGGAATCTATTTTTACTCCTTTTTTGATCCTGGACACATCCTAGCCAGAACAAATTAGAATAGCTAGCCTAGCTGCACTGTCCCCCTCAGGATTGTTCCACCCATCAATTTAGAATGTCTGGAGTGTGTCAGACCCCTTCCATGTCCCTCCCTGTCCCAGAATGCCCTCTACACCAAAAGGAATAGGAAGGCATGTAAATCAGCTTCAGAATTAAGAATACTTTAAATTCTCTTTGAGTCATCGGAGTAGAGAGGAGGGGTCAAACCTAGAATCCAGGAACTGGCCCAACAGAATTATACAGCTGTAAAAAGATGAGAAACAGACTGGCATAGTTAGAGGATGTACAATGTTTGTTGGGCTGACATATCCAGAATCATATCTTTCACAGTTATGATCAGTCTGTGAGAAATGTGACTGAATATATATGTCCAGCACCTTTTTTTATTTTAAATGTGGTAGAAACAAATGCGGATTCTTAAAGATGAAATGTTGTAAAATGCCCTTAAGATAAAATGTTGAACTTAATACAGCAGCAGGATATACTTTTCCCACGGTTATCAAACCAAGACATTATTCATTCATGCTACAATCTTCTCAGGGATGATAAAAGCTAATCCAAAAGCAACAGGTTTTGGTGGTGTTACCTGAATCTTTCTAAATGCATCAAAATCTGCTGTTGAAGACTGCCTTCTTAGATATAGCATAGGAAGTCTGCTATTGCAAATCATACAACCTGCAAAGGGACAGCTGCACTGAAACTCAAAGGACAGTGCTAGCCTTGCTCCATGTGAGTGCAGGACCTCCAATTAATTTCATTGCTGGTACCTGTATGTGATTGTTAACACAATCTCACACTGCTGCCACAGTGTGGACAGGCAGCCAGAGCAGAATCCTGTGTCTTGGCAAGTATGAAAATATGAACATTGAACAGAAGTATGTGGTAATAGACACACTGATACTGATGCCCTGAATCACAAGAAAAGCCATATATACTGAAAGCTGAAATATCTCAGAAGTAAACTTTCTGTTAGAGATGGAAGAAAAATGGAACAGGAAAAAGATTCACAAAAAATAAATTAGTGGAGGGGAAATTGATCAAATTTGAAAGTAAAATTTAAAATATCCAGCTCAACTTTCTATTTATAGTAATAACAATAATATTCATTTTAATGGCCAAAGTAAAACTCAGAGGTGTTTGTTTGCCAGTTTTGGTTATATGAATATGACATAATGTGCAACAATTCTCATATGGGGTTAATTTAATTGGCCAGATTCTCAGCTGGTGTAACCCAGCATAGTTCCTTTGACCTCAATAGAGTTATAGCAATGTACACCATTTGATGATCTGGCCCAGTACTGGTTGCTTGGGCATCAAATATTTGAAAATGATAGAAGAAATACTTGCACCACACCTCATTTCCTGAACCAACACACCTGGAGACTAAAGACAGCATCACAGTATTTTCAAAGCTGCTTGATAAAAAGAGGGGATAAATTTTGAGACTTCCCTAAAACTAAGACTTCTGATCATTGCTGACATAAACATTCTAGGAGAGACATTCTGATCTGCTAAACTTTTATTTTTGTTTAATTAGTGCTTGTGAAGGGGCTGAATTTACAGCTCTGGAGAATGAACTGGAAAGCTGTAGAGAATTTAAGAGAATGTTAACTTTATAATATGCAACAGAGGGTCCTGTGGCACCTTTAAGACTAACAGAAGTATTGGAGCATAAGCTTTCGTGGGTGAATGCCCACTTCATCAGACACAATTTCTTGCGTCTGATGAAGTGGGCATTCACCCACGAAAGCTTATGCTCCAATACTTCTGTTAGTCTTAAAGGTGCCACAGGACCCTCTGTTGCTTTTTACAGATTCAGACTAACACGGCTACCCCTCTGATAACTTTATAATATGTTTATTTCGAGACTCCTATATAGTTGAAAATGATATCTCTGCTACAGGAGGCTACAAAAAACCCTGTAATATTATACAGTTGTTGTTTTTTAAGAGTAACTGCTATAGAAACTTATATTTCTATAGATTTATCCCGAAAGTATAGTGGATGTTTCCATAAAGGGTTGTATAAGCCTACCCTGGACATGATTCTTTTTCCACATACAATGGTGTAAATCAGGAGCTGCGTAAAGCTGCTGTGAGTGAGATCAGAACCAGGGATGCTGTGTATAAGAGACATGAGTGAAGATGATGCATCCCTTTCTTTGAAGGTAATTGTGCATCTAATCTCCACCACTGTAATGGGGAATTTCTGTATCATCTCCTCTTGGTGGCCTATTATTACATTATCAGTAACTGTCTCTAACCTATTAGTGTGTGAGTGGCACTTGTGGTAGTAATTACTTGTCGTTTCAAGGGCAATGTCACATGTGGTTAGTGTCTTTATCTTTGGTGGCATTTTCATCCGGTAAAGTTAAATGGTTTCTTACTCCAGAGGATAACAAACTGAAATCTCAGTCTCTCTTGCTGACTGACTTCTCCCACGTTCTTAAAGGAGAACAATGACAAGCAGCAGTAAAAAATAACCTTAGTCTGGTGGGTGAAGAGACAGAAAAATTAAAGCACAATGGCAAGTGAAAAATCTGTGCCACTGAAAAAGCTTTAAATGGAATCTATATTAAAGACCTCTAATCAGAACAATTTTCTAAAAGTTTAATTTAATTAGTTGTTGTTTTAAAGCAACGTGTGTCTGCATGGCACTTTCAGGCAGACTTTCCAAGATATTTGAAGGTTTCAGAGTAGCAGCCGTGTTTGTCTGTATCCGCAAAAAGAACAGGAGTACTTGTGGCACCTTCGAGACTAACACATTTATTAGAGCATAAGCTTTCGTGGGCTACGGCCCACTTCTTTGGATGCATATAGAATGGAACATATATTGAGGAGATATATATACACACGTACAGAGAGCATGAACAGGTGGGAGTTGTCTTACCAACTCTGAGAGGCCAATTAAGTAAGTGGGAAAAAAAAACTTTTGAAGTGATAATCAAGATAGCCCAGTACAGACCGTGTCAATACACCTAAAATGTTTCTTATAATATTCAGAGATGAAATTGGCTATCTTGCTGTCCTGTCTCCAAATAGAGGTTTGGGGTTTTTTTTAATACTCCAAACCTTTGCTTCTTCTTTTATGATTGCACATGTTGAGGGATTATTGTAAAAGACTCCATCTGAAGCTAAATAAAAGTTTACAAATTAACGTGGCTTGTGAATTTTGAATACAATTATATATTTATTTAATTTTTGTAATTGGTTATCGCTTAATGAAGTCTTTAACTTGGGCCTTCACTGGGTGCCTGATCCAAAACTCATTGAAGGCAATGTGAGTTTTCTACTGACTTCAAGGAGCCTTGCGTCTGGCTCTAACCAAGGCACTTAAGCATGTTGCCTAAGTTTAAGCATGCGATGCGAGTAGTCTTACCGGCTGACTGAAACTCTTAGGGCTTGTCTTCATTACTGCGCTACATTAGCACCGCTGCATTGATGCAGCAGTGCCACTGTAGCACGTCTTCACCAGTCAACATAATTACTCCTGTCAACAATATTACTCCATCCTAATGAGAGGTGGAAGCTATGTTGGCGGGAGAGTATTTCCCACCGACATAGCAAGGTGTAGAGACCACTTTAAGTCAATGTAACTTATGTCACTCCGGGGGTGGGTTTTTTCACAAAGAGATGGACTATGAGTAATTGGCTTAGTTTGCAGCAAGAGAGATTTAGGTTGGATATTAAGAAAAACTTTCTAACTATAAGGATATATATATGATGGAACAAGTTATCTAGGGAGGTTGTGGAATGGATGTTTTTAAGAACAAGTTGGGCCATCATCTATCAGGGATGGTCTAGATATAGTTAATCCTGACTCAGTGCAGGTTATGGTCTAGAAATGATTCTTAAGGTCCCTTCCAATTGTACATTTCTATGATATCTTATACGCCAGTATGAAAAAAAAATGTCTCCACTGTAATGAAAGGTCATGTTACAAAGGGACCTAAATGAAAACAGACATCTTTGTAACAACAGAAGCTTGATTTGTGCTTTGCAACAGTAGCAAAAGCAATCAAGACTTCCCTAATACTGCAGCAAACATGTCTTGAGCACAATTAGGTAAACAAAATCCTTCAAAAGTGTTACTGTACTTCTCCAGGCTGGAGATTGACCCCAAATACAGAACATTTTATTTAAAAGGAGCTCTTTGCTCTGTAGTAGCCAGGTACATTAAGGTGAACTAGTGCTTTAGAATCCTTTGTTTTATAGGAGGAAAGCATTATTTTTTTTTATTTGTTCAAATCAAGCAGAGCGTTTCTTCACTTAAAGAAAAGGCATTTATCAGATCAAGTGGAATGACTGGAAAGTTTCTGTGGTAATGTGATCCCCCTAGTGTCCTGAAAAGAGGACTTGTAATATAACACAAGAAGTGGATAGCATTTGAAAACATAAATCCGGGGTGTCCAAGCTGTGGGGAAATCACCAATTTTTGCTCTGCAAAGACAGATGTTTTTATAAGTGTTCATTCATTCTGTACGGCTTAAAAGAAAGAAAGAAAGAAAAAGCCTTCACACTGCAAACACCTTTTCACGCCAAAACCACATCTACATCATGAATGTGGACAATAACATGAATTTGTCCCATAGTCATAATTTGCCTTATTCCTTGCAAAAAAAACCTCAAAACCAACCCAGCTTTAACAGAAAATGTATGATATTCCACTTTCAAACACATCTTGGGATTTCTTTTAATAAAAATAAGATAATGGAAAAGTTTAGCTTTTGTTGTATATTTTCATGTTTGTGAATGATAAATAAAGTTTGTGAAGTTTCACTGTGCTTGAGATGCATTGATTGCATGGGGCAAAGGGGAGAGTACAGGCACATATTATTAAAACTTATCTATCTCATAGGTATAGTCTTGTCATGTGCAGAAGTAAATTATTGTATTCCGGCTGGGTGCAGCTAGCATGATCTAATAATGCCTTTTAGGTGAATGAAGGCAAGCGTAAGGCAGAACCATGTGAGTGTTTCTTCAAGGTTGTATTGTAGTGTTCTTGTCACTGTCAGTTTGCCTCTGTAACACTGCCTCAGGTGATGACATTGGTGTTATCTCAAACTCACTCACTTCAGTAAATGTTGTCAGTGTGGGGCTCCTTTCATAAGGGATAAGAAAGAGTAATAAACATTGTTTGCTTCAAGCCTGTGCGAGATAGGAAGTCCCATTTTTGTGGGATCAATCCAGACACATTTTCATCTCCTGCCTCACATTTAGTCTCGGTTTTGTCTTCATTTGGATTGTAGGCTCTTGGACAAGTGAGTGTGTTTGTACTTCGCCTCACACAATGAGGTTCTGATCAGATTTCAGGGTACTAATATAGTAGTTTTGCTATGAATAATAAAGAGTACTAGTGTAATCATAAGTAGTGTCCCTTTTTTCCCTCCTGCAAATCCATGGCCATTGAGGACATCAGTCCTCAGAATAATTTTGCAGTACATTATAATTACTTGGAACTTCAAGCCAGTGATACATGAAGTTACTCTGTTCCAAAGGTACAGGCCCTTATCTGTTGATCTAAAGAATAATCTCTTAGGTGTAAGCAGTATTGCACCTATGATGTTCAGGTGAGAAGTTCTGATTCCATCCACTACAATTGCAGGATATGATGTTTGGAGGAAATACTACCCACTTCATTATAGTATGTTCTCCCATTGCAGCCGCACAGCTAGAAAGTTCTGAACTTTGACATTTCACAGCTTATTTACAGATACTGGTGTATTTCATTGGGCCATATCCTCTCACTGACAAGTATGCAAAACTCTCACTGACATTGTGCACACAGAGTGCTGGGAATCAACAGCTGAGCCGACACTCTGGTCATTTAAACACCAATGAATTCCTCCCAGGATAGACCTGACAGGGCTTAATTAGTGGATTAAAATTGGCTCGGGGAGAACTAATGAGCAGGTTTTCCTTTTAACACAAAAAGTATAAGAAGGCAGAGGAAGGAAGTATAGGAAGAGAGAGGCAGGCTAGCATAGCCAGAGTCAGAAAGGATCTTTAGGTAGTAGACAGAGAGATCTCCTCTTCTCTCCTTGGCAGAGAACTGGGGAGAAACTGAAACTAAATAAAATGATATACGGATTTGTAAACAAACTTCTCTGGTCTCAGAGGTCTCAGTAGACAGAGCAGAAGACAGGTTGGAATGTCACCCAATACATCGATAAACTCGTGTAGAACAAGGGTGAGATGTGGAGGCTGTTTTATATATAAGCAGAGGTGGATTAAGGTTTCCTGAGGCTCTGGGCCAAAGCAAGTTCCACCCAGGATCACCCCCATTCCGCAGACCCACAACCCCTTTTACTCCTTTCTTCGCCCCCCACCCTCTTGTGGCCCCAAGACCGGAGAAGCTCTGTCTCCATGCCACGGCCCCTGGACACAGCGGGGAGCAAGAGCTCCTCCAGTCCCAGGGCCATAGCAGGGGCCGGGTTGCTAGGACTTCTCCCTCCCCACCCACCCGGCACTTCTGTCAGAGAGTGGGGTTGGGTGCGGGGGCTTCCCATGCCACCCTGCAGCTTCTGCCATGAGAAGGGGGCATTGAGGCTTTCCCCGCCTGGGGGCTTCTGCCAGGAATGGGGTGGGTGGCTGCTGTGGGGGCTTCCCCTGTCCCATGGCTTCCTCCCTGCTGCTGAGGAGCTAGGGTTGGGTTGAAGGGGCTTCTCCTGCCCCACCCACACGGCGCTGTGCCAGGGAGCGGGGTCAGAGCACGGGGGCTTCCTCCGCCTCGCCTGTCTGGTGGTCGGGGCTCCAGGCTTCCACCACCCAAAGGCAGATTTTTTTCCTGGTTGCCTGGGGCCCCTGGGTATGGGCCCCATTGGCCCAGTGGCTAATCCACCACTGATAACAAAGTTTTAGTCACATTATTCACTTTGTGATGGTTTATCAGATTATGATCATTTGACAAAATTGGACAACATTTTCATTTTATTTAAAGTTCACATTTCCCAAAACAATGAGTATCACCACAGACTTTTCACTCTGATACTTCACCAAAATGTAGCCTCTGCAACACCTTGAAACCTGGTAGGGATAGAAAGATATATGGACAGTTCAATGCTCCTTGCCTAAGAAAATCTCCCAAATGGGTTAAAAGGCTAATTTTTCTTGAACTATAAATTCTTGAAAGAGGGGAATCTTGAATAGGATTAGAAAGGTTATGTTACTTCTCTATTTAGCACTGGTGTGACTGCTGCTAGAATACTGTCTGGTTACAATTCAAGAAGGGTGTAGATAAATTGGCTAGGGTTCAGAGAAAAGCCATGGAAATGATTAAAGGATTAGAAAATGTGCCTTATGGTGATAAGCTATATAGACTGAGCTCCTTGAGTCTAACAAAGAGAAGGTGAAGGGATGACTTGATTACAATCTGTTGGTACCTACATGGAGAACAAATATTTAATAATGAGCTCTTCAATCTAGCAGAAAAAGGTACAACACAATCCACTGGCTGGAAGTTGAAGCTAGTCAAAGTCAGAGTGGACGCAAGGTGTATGTTTTTTAAAACTGAGTATAATTAACCACTGGAATGATTGACCAACGGTTGTGTTAAATTCTCCATCACTGACAATTTTTAAATCAAGATAGGATGTTTTTTTTCTGAAAGATATGCTCTTTATGTTGGGAAAGTTCCCTGGTCAGGGAAGGTCAGACTAGATGATCACAGTGGTTCCTTCTGGCCTTGAAATCTGTGAATCTATTACGTTCAAAACTGGGTCCCTAGATCTGTTTCTTTTAGCACAGAATTATTTCATGATTGCTTTTCCATGACTGTCAAATACATTAACAGCAATCTGATTGCATAAAATGAATAATCAGCGTTTCCAAAAACCTTTTTTCCCCTCCCTGTTAAAATGAGTTTATTACTTTTCACTGCCTATCAAGCAGATGTCGCTCACTCTCTGAGGAATTTTCAGCTTTTCCCCATCACTCTGGCTTGGTGAGTTGCCAGATGTTCACTTTCTCTGCAGTTTTTGACACAAGTGCCAGGGATATGAGAGGCCCTGTCTAAGGAACAGGAGCATAAACAAAGTTTTTGCTGAGAAGAGGGATTACTGTTGCTTCAAATAGGAAAATGTGAAGAGACATATGGGACAAGAATGCAATGTACATGGACTGACACAAACCTCCTCCTCTCCCAGAGGGCCAAAATTATATACTACCAATGTCTCAGAGGTTTCTAGACCTCAAACTTATCCTGTCAAGAGTTTAGGAAGTCAGATCAGCTGTTTTGGAAATCAAAATAATAACTCAAAAATGAACTGGTCAAAGTTAGACTAATGACAGAATCATTAGTATTCAGCAATCAAAGTCATTCACAGGGGAAAAAAAGAGAAGAAACAGAAGGGGGAAAGATATATATGGATGACAATTTTGAAAGATCAAGTACCATTATCTCAATTTTAGTCAATTCTCCAAAACTCCTAGTTTGCCATGAAATATTAATTACTGTTTCACTAAAGAATGTTATGGGTCATGGCTATGATAGAAAAACAAAATATGTTTATTAAGTGTGAAGAAACCTCTCAAATAACTTAAGACTTTAATCATGGGGGCTATGGAATGCAAATAAACTCAGTCAATTGTACCATGATTGCCTGAATTATGAGATCATAATCCTGCATGTTGTCTTGAAATCAGAAAAAAAATAGAAACAGAAGTACATACAGAACTGACTATTGAACAATGCTACCCTAAAAATAATCATATGGTTCATACAGCTGTGTTCAGCATGTATGATCACTGTCAAATTAAAAGACAAATAAGGTCTTATTTTGTCTTTCAATTTATGGCTGCCAATTTTAGATTAACGAGAGATTAGGTTTTTGGCAACGGTCAGAATTATTGAGTATATGAGTGGCATGCTTTAAACTCAGGAAAATACATATTGAAATTGGTTGACTTTCTGAAAAATTAAATTACTCTTAATTTCCTCCTTTCTTAAAAAGTTATTGTATTCTTAAATACATTAGACTGTGAAGTGCTTTGAGATCTGTCTTCCAAAGCAAGTCCTCTTTTCCCAACTTAGTCATGGTAAGAGGACTCGCAGGAGATAGAGGAAATGCTACAACGAAACTCTGGAAGTATATCTTAAGATGGGAGGCATTGACCATATGAATTGGGAAGAGTTGGTGGGCAATAGACTGCAATGGTGTCACATCATACATCAAGCCTCAGTCCATTTTGAAGAGAAACACCTTGCTCAAGAGGCTGAGAAATGACAGAGAAGGAAGGAAAGTGTACAGCATCCCGGCCAGCAGTTGTGCTCTCCCCAAGCAACTACCTGTCACATATGTGGAAAAACCTGAAGAGCATGGATTGGACTCTTCAACCATCTTAAGTCTAATCAATAACTTGTTTCCTCCTATATTGAGGAATAGGTGCCGGCGGCAGCAGCTTTGAGAGCCAGTGATGAACAGCTCTATAAGCATTTACATAAGGTGTTATTGATTATCATTAATACATATCCATAACATATTATCAGAAAAGTTTTATGTATACATATGTGGGATCTGTCTCCTAGATTTGAAATAATTCTTAGCGTTTCTTAAATATTTAAAATAGCCATGTGAGGCTAGCATTGATGTTTTACATAACAGACTGACCGTTGCTGTATTAAAAGCCATAGCATATGGACATAGATATCCCTTCATGTACAATCTTTATAGGTATTTACTGAATTTTAAACAGACCAAATACTGTGAAGTCAATGAGACTTTGTGTGTTTAGCTGATGCCACGTTTGGCCCAATGTACACCACTGAGGAAAGGTGGGTTATTTTTTCAGGATTTCATTATTCCTTGTATTAATACAAATTTCTTTCTAGCTAAGCCAGCTGACTTTTACAAGGCTAAGACAAATAATAAAACCTGACTTCTGCCATAGAGAATCAAATCCCCTACTTGCAAATGTAAATGTTGCCAGGTGCACAGATCCCTTGTCCTAATAATTAATTAGAAAACATGATTAATAAGAGGCCTAGATGTCTAGTGATTCAGAGTGTTTTTATAAGGAAGGAAATCTGTTAACATTGAGAGGAGAATGTTAGGTTTGCATTGCAGAGGCTGGCTTTTCAAGGGGGACTAGGAAAGAAAGATATTCACTCCTTGTGAAATTCATATTGTAGGCATACAGGAATCATATGTCCGGGGGAGAAAAAGAAATGAAGACAGATTAAAGATAGAGCAGAAAAGGAGAGCAAAGTAATTCCATTTATGTTCATCTCATGCACAGAGACTGATCAAAACTGAAATGGGAATAAGAAGTTTTGTGGGCCTGCCCTTCCCACATACATACCCTAAGGGCCAGTCCTAAGGCATACTTGGAAATGTCAATTAGTCATTACCAAGGGAGGGATTCTTTATGACTACTTAGCAATAACCTGTTTGTAGCACATGCAGGCCTCGCTATTAACCTGGCACAAAATGAAAAGTTCTTAAATATAACCCATCAGTTTGATATATATATATATATAGATAGATATATGTAAATTCTGATAGTCATTTTTGCCATATCTTTCAAAACCATATAAAACTCTGTGCTTCCCACCCGTACTTTAACATGCTACTATTTTGCACACAGCAGGTTACAGAATTAATCATCTTACATGAAAAAAGTTCAGGTGACTGACTGTGCAGTTTTTATCCTGCAGGCAATATTAGTGAAATAAAGAAAAACATTTTATTAAGCAATTTTTTGTATTAAGAAAAGTTAATGTCAATAGTTATAAATACTCCTACAAAAGAATACACAGTGGTTGACGTCCATTTTACTGTACCAGTGTAATAGTTACAAGACGTATCCCACACACCTAAATAATATTACCCGTGGAAGGGAGCGAAGGTAATTATTTTCAGATGATTGTTAGTGTAAATAGTGTAGCTCTGTAGGAATGTGTTAAGAGGTGAGCAATGAATTCCCACACAGAGTATCAAATAGCAAAAAGAAAATTCTTGAAACTCACAAGCTCTGTAATGATCCCCATTTTAGATATGCTATTCATTACAAACCTAAAAGCTCTCATTAGCGACGTGCATCCACAAAAATGGCAGAATATATAAATAACTCAAAAAAGCAGGAGCCAAAGGCTCTGTTAAAATATGCAGAAATTGACAGCCTGTGGCGAATTTGTCAAGTTACTGACAAATTCTTAAAGTTGAAACATGTGTATTGTATGTATGTTCTTCTGAGGCCATATACTTTATTTACCTAATTTTGTGTAATTCTGGTTTAGAACCATACAACATTTTTTTTTATTATCTTTCTTAATATTTTATGAAAGTTTGGGAAGAAAAATAAATGTTTGAGAAAAAACAAACAAAAACGATTGAGAATGTGTCTCGCTCATTGTGATTTCATTTTTTTTCTAAATGTAATTGAAATGCTGGTCCCAGTTATGCTCCCAGGTGTCACACTAAATAGTTATTTTTCCTCTTCATTCATATCCTTCATATGTTTGTAGACTATAATGTACTCCTTTTTAACTGTCCCTTGGCTGATTGTCATAGGGTGGGCTGTCTCTTTGAGGGCAAGGCTAGGTCCAGACCATTCCTGATCCAAGTTCTGTCCTTTTAAAGGACAGGTATTATAGCCTACAAGAAGGCCTGCTGGGGAAAAGGGGCAAATTGCTAAAGCACTGCTTGTTGGTCAGGAGAGAGGTAGATATGGGGAGTGTCTTCAGCTTGGGTTCTCAGGCAAAACCATGGTCAATGGCGAAGGGGAGGAATGATTCCCATTCCACAAAGTGCCCTTGTGGGCAATCTGGTTGTAGTTGAAAGCATAAGAAAAGCCTGAAGAGTACAGAGGGGCAAAACATGCGGAATGTCACAGTTACTATACAAGTAATCAATACTGCAAATGTAGTCAGATCAGTACGTCTCATTGAACTCTTAAAAAGTTCCTTATCACACAAACTTAAAGAATTTAACAATAACAATGCGTAGCTTAAAAAGCAAGTTGCTAGCCTGCCACCTAGATTTTTGTATCATGGAGAGAACAGATGGTGATGACAGTGAGGAATTATCATTTGAGTCTAGGCATAGGAATGCTGAACTGTGGCACCCAAAGTCTATGGGTACAAGGTAAGTAAATTAGCAAAAGGAAAAAACTACAGATAAATTATGGAATAGCTTTAAAACTCTAAAACTCCCTGGTAAATAAGACCTTATTTCAGCAAGACACTCACACACTTGGTTATCTCCAACCTTTAATTATGTGTGTATTCCTAGTGACTTAAATGGTTCCATCTAAGTCAGGGGTTCTCAAACTGGGGGTCAGGACCACTCAGGAGGTCATGAGGTGATTACATGGGGGGTCACGAGCTGTCAGCCTCCATCCCAAACCCTGCTTTGCCTCCAGCATTTATAATGGTGTTAAATATATAAAAATGTGTTTTTTCATTTAAAAGGGGGTCACACTCAGAGGCTTGCTATGTGAAAGGGGTCACCAGTAAAAATGTTTGAGAGCCACTGATCTAAGTAATGATTTGTTGGTGACTGCCCAAACCATTATATGGCCAAAACAAAAAAAACCCTAAAAACCCAATATCTGCTTTAGATGATCAAACAGAATGGCAGGACACAAGATGTCATAAGCAGCTGATGAATCAAGTTGGATTAAAACTGAACATAAACCATCATTAGTTCTCTCTCTACAACCTACATTCCTTAAAATCATGGCTTCAGTGGTCTACTGCATCATGAGGGCAAAATTAACTTCTCCAACATGCACTGCAGGTCTCAACTGCCTTTAAGCATGTATTTAACTAGCACAATTCCCATCAATATCAATGGAAGTTACGCATTCTGCAGTCATTTCATGCACAAGATAGATACACAGTGTGGATAAGAGGGAAGAATTTTGGCTCATATACATATTGAAAAGACAGGAAACAATTGGATTCTGCATGTCAATCTTCCCTCATTGTCAGACATTGCTTAGGACACGAACAAGACTCTGCCATCCCCTGTCTATCATGGGCCACTCCTTGCATGTCCCATATTGTTAAATCCCATAAGTTTTCTTCCTTTGAGTAGTGTTTTATGGAGGGATATTTTCACTCAGCCACTTATGCATGTTTTTCCAGCTGACCAGTAGCACGCCACCATTGTAGACTCTTTGGATTCATTCTTAACATGAACTGGGATAACAGTTGAAAAATATAGTAGCTAGTCTGCTACGGGTCTCTCAGGGACATTAGATCTCAAGGAGAGATGTAGGGTGAGATCCTTAAGACCAGTTAACATGCAATTTCAGTATATTGTATAGCCCAGAGATAGCCTAGAATCTATTGTCTGTATAACTTGTGTTGTTCTACAGGTACAAGGATTATTCTTTTTCTCCAACAAACATTTTATAAATATTCACACATCGACATTCACCTAGGGTGTTTTTAAAGCAAAGTTAATAGAACAAAGCTTAACTACCTAAGACAATGTAAACAGTTGAATTTATCCTAATGTGGAAATCAGTGACAGATTCAGAAAAGAAAACCAACAACATACTGGGCATGTTCCACAGTCCGTTGACATCAGTTGAAAGACTCCAATAGAAAGGTTTGGATTAGGGCTGCTGACAACAGGTGCCTTTCCCAGCCTTCTCTAAAATTAATTTTGTTTGTCCCAATAACAAGCCCATAGTCACTTCTAACATTAACACCGTGGCATCCAGCAGTGATCTTCTCCAGAACCTACTAATAGCAATATGAGCAAGCTATTTGTGGATGAAGCCATCATATGGTGTCCATCTCAGTTTGTTTTTCCTTGTGTGGAAATATCGTATCCCCAGTGCAAAGACTGCATAGGATGCAGGGTTCACCAAAACTTTTCCATAACAAAAGGCATTTTTGTGTGAACAAACTATTAGTCTCACTTACAACACCCTACCAGGAATACCGGTTGATTGTCTTTAGTTTGGTTCCTACCCTTTGACTTGTCTGCCTTGGGTGGGCCTACCAGGAGTTCTACTCTCACCAACTTAACTAAAGAAGATAATATCAGGCAAGGCAGAAGGTATGCATGATACTAGAAAATTAGTAGATCCATCAGTGAAGGTACATTTCAAACTGCAACTTAGCAATAGATGTGAAGAGTTAGACACTGATGGATGACCTTGAGGAACAATGGCTGTTTTACAATTAAGCAAGTGTGGATGCAGCTGGAACTACAGTGGGGGTGAGAAGATCCAAGAAAGAAGAATGGCTCCAACCAAATACATAGAGGCTTGTTGATGACAGGAGAGAAATAAAGAAGAGATTTCAACAAGAACAAAACAGCAGTAAAAGAGCTATTCTGCAACAAGAATATGCACTAGCACACAATGAAAGATGTGAAGAAATCTCATCATGTCTATATCACTAGAAGTAATTGCCATTAAGAAGTAACCAAGGACATAAACCAAATGACGAGTGGTAAAGCATCAGGCTACAATAAGATAGATGCTGAAATTTTAAAAATTGGAGAGGAAGTGATGGTGAGTTACATGTGCAGATTATACATAATGGTCTGGCAAAGGAAATATGTCCTAAACACTGGAGAAGTTGCGTTATCTTTATAATTCCTAAAATGAGGGAAGCAGCTTATTTGTGATAACTGGAGAGAGGTGACACTTCTGTCGGTATCTGAAAAAGCATTTTGTACTATCATTTTGAATAGGGTGAAAACCACTGTTGATAAAGCAGTCAGTGAAAACAGGTTGGATTTTGCTCTGGAAGATGTTCAGACAAGATTTTCACCTTGAGAAAATTTATTGATAAAGGCTTAGAATATCAGCCAAAGATGGTTTTAATTTCCTTGATTTTACAAAAGTGTTTGATAGAGTCCACAGAGAAGCCCTCTGGAATATCCTGAGACACTGTGGAATTCTAGAAAAAAGACTGTTAATTTCATAAAAAACTTTGTATGATGAGTCTGCATGCTGTGTCAGAATACAGAGAGGAGACATGGAATGGTTTGAGATTGTTTCTGGTGTAAGACAAGGTTGTGTGCTATTCATACTTCCCTTCTGCATTGTCATGAGAATGAGAAGCACAACAGCTGCTGCCAAGGACACTGGTCGAGTTTGGGTGAGACATAAGCTGTGAGATGCAGATTTTGCAAATGATATAGTCATACTAAATATCAACTTGGATGGAATGAAAAGACTCTTTATGAGCATAAAAGCTGAAGATCAAGACTATGGAGATAGGAGAGAATGCTTTCAACATTGGTACCTGTGTGATTGATGGAAAGGCGTATGAAAGAGCTGATGACAACTTCACCTATCTTATAAGTACAATATGTGTTACTGGCCAATGAAGATAAGAATTGATAAAGCCAGTCGATTATTTTCCCCTCTTTGAAACATCTGGAACATTAAGGAAATACAGCTACACACTAAAATGATATTGTATAAGGCTGTTGTCCCCCCAACACTACTGTATACCTCAGAAACAAGGCAGATCATGGAAGATGAATGCATTTCACCAACATTGTTGAGCAAGTACCTTAGGAATTAATTGGAGAGATAGTGTAACCAATGTGGAAGTGTCACAAGGCACAGGAGATTCTAAGTAAATAAGTAAAATCAAGTTTGTGTAAAGACTAGAGCTAAGAATCACCCCTTTCTGGGTCTGGCTCTATTAATATTGGGATGGATTCTGCCATACTTTTATATAGTACCTTACTACATAAGTATTTCTATTGACTTGAGTGAGATTACTCATTGAGTGAGTAAAAGTGTCAGACATGGCCTGAAGGAACTAAAGTTCAGCTCAAGCCATCTCACAAGATTTGGCAGCTCTAAGGATTCCTATCAGAACTTCAGTTCAAACACTCCCTCCCTCTGGCTATATATCCACCCATCCTCCGTGTCTTTTTCTAAGGAGTTACTCTCACCTCCCTTATATCTGGGTGGGATAAAGAGCCACCTGTCTCAGTGAGTCAGCAAAAAACTACTTAAGATTCCCCAGCAAGAGCAACATGAACTAATAGAATGGCATGCTTCAGGCAAACACTGGCAGCCTGTGACACATACCTTATGAGAGAAAAAATAATGTCTTTATTCACAGCTGAAAGTAAAATGAACAAAGTCGAAGAGAAGAGAATTTTTCTGGTCCTTCTGCAGTAATTAAAATTAAATGTAAGATTTTCTCTAAGCATGATTCATAATACATTTCTAAATGTGTTTCTAAATCACAGAGTCTGATGACTTCTAAATAGCAATTCCATGACTGGAAGTTTTTAACTTTCTTAATCCTGGGTAAATGACAGGGGCATATCATTATTCTTAACCATCCTATTGTTGGAGTCAAATCATTAAAGATCTGTGATGTTTCCCTTGCCAAACTGATAACTTATTAAAATGAAGTTATCGAGTGAACAAGAAGCATCAGGACTGGAAATAGCTTGTACTTGTCTTGTGTAACTGCATGTCACAAAGTGGGGAGAAAGGAGGCAAAGAAAAGGTGATGGCGGCTGGGAGGTGGAATATACAAGCAAAATTATCAAAGACCGATTCTGACACCATCTCTCACACTGAGTAGAACCTTATTCCATGAGTAGCTCTATTAAATGAGTAGGCTATCTTGGGGAATAAGGTACTACTCAGTGTCAGTGTCAGTAAGGGGTTTTGGAGTCTGGCCCTGAAGTCTAACACACAGATTAGACAATTAAGTAAAATCTGGTTAGAATCTAATAATAATAGTGAGAAGAAACAAATTGTTAGAAACGTACACTTTGACTCTCATCACCTGAAGTACATGATTTCAGTGGGACTACTCCATGTGAGTCAGTCCGTTGCTGAAAGACAATTTAAAATGTCAAATTGGCAAATTATGTAACAAGTGGTCTGCCTGACTGCGGGCTGGTGGATGATAAACATCAGTTATAAAATATAAAATTGTCCAAAGTCAACCTAAGGGCAAGGTACTCAATCTTAGCAAAGTAACTAGAAGTGATCAGAGAAACAAGTCATAAGGACTTAACAATAAATGGCATGTCATTGCCATGGTCATATGATGAAGCCTTTAAAAAAAAATAAAAGTTAAGCTATCAAAAGTGGCATGCTAGATGGAATGAAAGTCAAGCCAGCCTTGTACCAAGTTTCTGTAGGTCATAGTAAGTTCAAATGATGAACACAAAACCCTTTGAAAGTCCAGAGGACTTTGGGGACTGTGTGTGAGAGAGAGCGTTTTCTAGTGATAGTGTTCTTTTGGCAAAATATCTCTGGACTAGTAAAGTTACCTGAACTACATTTGCTTGTCTCAAGATGAACAACCCCATTCCTTTCCCCCCGCTGTTGAATTTTCTGTCTCTTCTTATAAGAGCAAATTTTATGGCCCTGATATACACTGATCCCTTGAGTCAGAGCAGAAAATCCATCTTTTAAACCGAATGCCTATAATATCCCTACCAGGCGTAACATGGGATAGATTTTGTGATTAGTACCTTGTACATACATAAACTACTGAAGTGTATATCACAGAGCTCACGAAACAAAAATAGGAGCAGAGTTATAGAAGAGTTTTCATGCTGTCCCCTTTTAAAACTTTGAGAGTTTACTTTCCCACTGTTTTATATAAGCCATGTATAATTTTTGGTATAATAGAACTTGTTCAGAATAGATTATTTTCACTTACTTAATGCAAAATACCATCAATGGGTAAACATTCATACAATGTAAGGAGCTTGCTAGACACCCCCACTGCTGGAATTCGATGCTAGCAATAATCATAGAAAAAGTTAGAATATAAGTGATAAGAAGTTTGATCACTTGTTTTCTGTAATTTACCACAAGTCACATTACTGTTTTCATCCAGCACTATCCATCCCAAATACCAATTCACTTGGAGCTAAAAAAGAGAGGCCAGTGGTGTTCTGCTTAACTAAGCTTCTGTAAAAGCAATCAATAAACTTTCATCTCCTCCAAGAGGCCTACACATTTACATAATTGTACCTACTCGCCTCCCTGTATCTGATCCTCTCTCTTTTCCTAAAGGTTAAGATACAGGGCAGATGTCTATATGTTCACTGCTGTTATTAGCGTGCTTCGGCCATCTCATCTCTCAGTGGCTTTTATTGTGCTCATCTGTTCAGGAAGACTAGGTTTTCCAAGGCTCATTTGCTGGTTAATTGCATTCTCAGATCCTCTAAGATGTCTGTAGCACCTGCTCTCCACTTCACAGACTCTTTTGATCTCTCTAGAAATATCCAACTTTGATTATGTGAAAATCTTTCCTAACTGTACTACGTGCCTAGAAAGCAAGTTAAAAGTGGCCATTGTGACTACTGTGACCTATGTTAGGATTGAAAATATAATTCTATAATACAGAAGGATAAAATGAAATGTGAACCTATTTGTTATTCTGTTTGTGTGCTTCCCTACTTATTTTACCTTTGACACATATGGTATATGTGTCTCTTATGTACAACATCATTGTACTTTGAAAAGAAAACGACAGCAATGCAGTATGCAATGTGTAGCTATGAAAAGTGTATGGTATAGGCCAAAATATTAGCCATTGGCACAGATTTCCCACTTGCAAATATGCTCAAATGTCTTTGCTCGTGCACAACTTATCTTTGTTCCTACCAACAGATGTTTGCCTATGTAAATCAGGTAATTTTCTCATCTGTTTATGCAAATATCCTTTTGTATGACCAAATTTGGGTTGTGCGTGCCTAAAGTAGCTTGCAGGCAAAATTTGTAAGCAATTTGACACACACTGGCTTCAAATCTGACCTTTTAGGGCAGGGCCGTATCAGGTTTCGGAAATTGTATGGAGGGCCAGTTGGGGCAGGGGGTGGCCCCCACCTCCTATCCAACAACCTCTGTTCCTGATGGCCCCCCAGGACCCCTGCCCATCCAACCACCCCTTCTCCCTGTCCCCTGACTGCCCCTGAAACCCTGCCCCGACTGTCCCCTGCTGACCCATCCAACTCCCCCTCCTTTCTGACTGCCCCCCGGGAACTCCTACCCCCATTCAATCCCCTATTCCCCCTCCGACTGCCCCAACCCCTATCCACACTCCTACCCCCTGACCACCACCCTGAACTCCCCTGCCCTCTATCCAACCCCCCCTTACCGTGCTGCCTGGAGAACCGGTGACTGGCGGCACTACAGCCGCACCACTTAGCTGGAGCTAGGCCACGCCGCCGGCGGCACCACCACCGTGCAGCACAGACCCCCGGGTCTGCCCCAGGAGCTCACAGCCCCACTGCCCACAGCATTGCACTGGCGGCAGAGCAAGTGAGCTGAGGCTGCGGGGGAGGGGGAACAGCAGAGGAGGGGCTGGGGGCTAGCCTCCCAGGCCAGGAGCTCAGGGGCCAGGCAGGACGGTCCCATGGGCCAGATGTTGCCCGCAGACCGTAGTTTGCCCACCTCTGTTTTAGGGACTACAGAATGGAAAAGCTGGAATTTAATCTTCTCTGCCACCCGTTGCAAAATTCCAGTCTCACCATTCTTCTGCTGTCAGCAAATATCTGTGAAACCCACTGGCAAAGTATGTCTCTCATCCCCCTATAGCATTGGTCCACATAGAGGATGACAACCTACTATTGCAATTGGTTACTTCATTAGCTCATGATCACCTACTGTTTTTGCCACAAGACCCTTGCCACATTCACTGTATAGCAGGGGTAGGCAACCTATGGCACGTGTGCCGAAGGCGGCATGCAAGCTGATTTTCAGTGGCACTCACACTGCCCGGGTCCTGGCCACCGGGCTGGGGAGCTCTGCATTTTAATTTAATTTTAAATGAAGTTTCTTGAACAATTTAAAAATCTTATTTACTTTACATACAACAATAGTTTAGTTATATATTATAGTCTTATAGAAGGAGACCTTCTAAAAACATTAAAATGTATTACTGGCACACGAAACCTTAAATTAGAGTGAATAAATGAAGACTCGGCACGCAACTTCTGAAAGGTTGCTGACCCCTTCTGTATAGGATGAACAGTGCTCTGGGGATTAATCAGGATTGTATAGTAAAGGAGTCTGTTGTCAGTCAGGGCCGGCTCTAGAATTTTTGCCGCCCAAAGCAAAAACAATTTTGGCTGCCCCCGCCCCTCCCGTTCTTTAATTACCCCACCCCCGGTCCCGCCTCAACTCTGCCCCTTACCCAAATCCCCAGCCCTGCCTCCTCCCCCCAGGCTCTCAAGCCTAGGAAGGAGGGGGAGAAGCGGCGCCCGTGCCACGGCCACTCAGAGTTTCCCCCGTCCCCTAGGTTTGAGAGCCTGGGAGGGAGGGGGAGACTCCGAGTGGCTGCGGCGCGGGCGCCGCTTCCGCCCCCCCCCCCCCAGGATCTCAAGTATGGGAGGGAGGGGGAGAAGCGGCGCGTGAAACGGCCGCTCGGGATCTCCCCCTCCCTCACAGGTTTGAGAGCCTGGGAGGGAGGGCGAGTAGCGGCGCGCTAATCAGCTGTTTCGCGCGCCCTGGCAGCAGCAGCGGAGGTGAGCTAGGGCGGCCGGGGCACATTTTTAGGGGTGGCATTCTGGCGCCGGCCATGCTACCCCTAAAAATGTGCTGCCCCAAGCACCAGCTTGTTTTGCTGGTGCCTAGAGCCGGCCCTGTTGTCAGTTGGACTCCTGCTTCGTGTGTTGCAGCAGTTGTATACGGATTGTCATTACTGGGCGATGACAGGCCCAGCCCACCCAAAGATAAAGACCCACCCCCTCAACCGAGGGGGGAGGAGCCATTGAACCCAGGCTACTGTTGCAGAAGTCGCATAGTGAATGAGGCAGGGGACTGTGGAAAAAGAAAGGAGAGTCACGTGGTTAAGGCAGTAGAATGCTGCCCTAGAGAACTGGATTCTATCTCTGAATCTGTGTGAGTGGGGACAGCCTCCCCCCCATCTAGCAATAAGAGTCTGTGGTAGAAGCCCTGCCTAGTGGTAAGGGATATGGAATCCCAAGCCCTCCCACTCCACTGGGTTCCAACACAGGGGCCCTCTTGGATGCCATAAGGAAAGGATCCACTACCAACAGTCCAGCTAACACCCGCCCTGGGTCTCTTGATATCTCTTTATCCTCCTCAGGTCACATCGTGGCTAGCAGTTGTCCCTTGAAATATGGCCCATGGGCCTCTGTAGACTGGGGAGTCCCAGCTTCATTCAGTAGTCCTCCTACTAGGGACACTCACCTGGCATAACCCCTTTGTAGCAGAGAGCACAAGTCCGTCTCTGTCTGCCCACCAACCTGCTGTGCTGAAGAGACTCCCTTTTAAGGTCTTCCTCTGTCTGGAGGATGCCCAGAGACCTGCTGGGATCGGGCTTCGTGGTCCCACAGTTGTTCTTGCCCCCCATCTCTCCAGCGTGGTGTTTATGCACCCTATTAGACTTCGCCACAGTGTTCCTAGCAAATGAATAATACCAAACTTTGCACATGTGGTCACTAATTGTCTGTTCCTCAACTTTTGGTTGCCCAACTTGACACTCTGGAGCCTGATATGCAGAATTGTTGAGCACTCACAGCTGCAACAGAACTCAGTAAAATCTGTGCTTGCATATATAAAATGCTATATAATGCTAAGTACTCTGAAAAATCAGGTCATAGGCATTTCCGATTGGGCACCCAATATTAGTAGACACGTCTGATCTTAACCTTTCAGTGCATCAGCTCCACATCTATAAAAGTAGGATAAGAGCACCCCTCAACTCACAGGGGTTTTGTGAAGATAAATTACTGTTTGTGAAGCACTCAGATATGACAGTGATGAGCACCATGGAAAATCCCATGGGGAAATTAATCATTCCCTCTTCAGAGATGGATTTGAATAGTGAGCAGTAAATAAGGCCTAGGGTCAAACAATGAGAAAACAAACTATTGAATAGCTACTCATTAAGTGAGCATTGCCCATCTTGTGCACTGAATGAGGCAAGAATCTTGTGGAAAAATAGTATGTGATTATATAAAATAGTATGTGAATATAATTAAAGGCTGTATCATAAATGCATATGCACTAGAGGGACAAATTAAGGTTGCATGGGTAGCCTTTAGTCTGGCACTTCCTAATTTTTAATAGGTTGAGATTACAACCTTAATAATATTCTTTTAATGTAGTTTTTGTGTGTCATCTTTATAGGTTTCCCCTATATTCTAGTAGTAAATATACTGGAAAATTAAATAACCCAGCCTCTCTATAAAATGTTACTCAATGCTGCAAAGCCTGCTTTAATATTACTAGAAGTGGTGTAATGGTGTTGGTGAAATAAGCAAAAAGCAATAAGTTTGCTAGGATTACAGAGTGTGAATATTGTGGGTCTTGCATAAAACTCTAAACGTGATGTCCTTCCTGTTATAAATGAAGGTCAAACACTGGCTCTGTCACTCTTCATGAAATGGCTGCTCTGTGTGATTACTAATCTTTATACTTGCTAAGGTGCATACTCACGGAAGATGTATTTGCAATTGTGCTTCATTTGCTCCAGCAAAGGGAAAAAAAAAACCTTAGACACACATGATGCACTACTCCAGAATTCAAATGGAAATGCTAACAATACTGTACTGCAAGACTTACAACATGCTCCTGAAAGCACTAAGTACAAGAGATTTATATTTGATGCTGTTGGATTCTTTTCCCTTCCAAAGATGAAAACTGATTTTGGGAACCTACTGGTAATTCAAGCTCTGGTGAGCAAGCCCTTCAAGCACACTTACAAAAACCTTGCAAACATCCTGAGGCTCACAATGAAGAACAAATTTATATAAAAAAAAATCCCACCAGATGCCACTGAGCCACCAAGCTGCCAGAAAATTTAAACTGGTCGAGCCTGGATATTATTAAGCCTGTTGATACCATAAGCCTGCTGGGACGCTGGTTCTTGAGGGCTGCAATGATCACCCAAGACATGATTTTGCAAAACTGTCATGTTTTGGACTTTAACCGAGACCAGTGAGAGGTTATCAACAGTTGTCCTATAATCCTGAGTGCTTTAAGATGCTCTGCTACTGTAGCTCCCTGTCTGGATGCTCTCAGCCAGCATACAAGCATGCACTGTATTTCTGTGCATTAAGCAGCCCTGGTTCAGAAACTCTGACTTCAGCAGCCAGACTCTGGTCTCCACCACCACTGGTTACTACTAGTCAAGTGGCCCCCAACACACCCCCGGTCTTGAATTTCCCCAAAACCATCTGCCCTGAAATGTCCAGCCCTTTCCTGGAACATTTAGAGAACTAATAAGGTTTGTTGTTCCTTTAAAGAGACAAAAGCACTGTGGCTTTAACTAGACTATTAAAGTTAAAGACTATTAACTTTAACTAGAGTTAATAGTCACTTCAAGTTAAACACACTACAGGGTTGATTTAGAATTAAAGTAAAACAAGTTTTAAGTGAGTTCAAGTGTAAGGGATAAAATCAGAAATAGTTACAAACAAATAAAAGTGAAAAAAGTTTTCTGGTGTCCAAGACTTGACAAAATTACAGTCTTGGTTCAAGGTGAGATTCTTATCACAACTCCTTCTTAAGGCGCTGACCACCTCCTTGGACAGGATCTCCCACAAAATCCAAAGGGCTTGGTTCCTTTGTCTCCTTCGGTGAAAGATAAAGTGGGGTTCTTTGTTTCTCTTTTGTCCAGTGACTCTGTCATAACTATAAAGGGAAGGGTAACAGCTGTCCTGTGTACAGTACTATAAAATCCCTCCTGGCCAGAGACTCTAAAATCCTTTTCCCTGTAAAGGGTTAAGAAGCTCAGGTAACCTGGCTGGCATCTGACCTAAAGGACCAATAAGGGGACAAGATACTTTCAAATCTTGGGGGGGGGGAGGCTTTTGTTTGTGTTCTTTGTTTGGGAGTGTGTTCGTTCTCGGGACTGAGGGGGACCAGACATCAATCCAGGTTCTCCACATCTTTCTAAACAAGTCTCTCCTATTTCAAACTTGTAAGTAAATAGCCAGGCAAGGCGTGTTAGTTTTCCTTTGTTTTCTCAACTTGTAAATGTACCTTTTACTAGAGTGTTTATCTTTGTTTGCTGTACTTTGAACCTGAGACTAGAGGGCAGTCCTCTAAGCTCTTTAAGTTTGATTACCCTGTAAGGTTAATTTCCATACTGATTTTACAGAGATGATTTTTACCTTTTTCTTTAATTAAAAGCTTTCTTTTTAGAACCTGATTGATTTTTCCTTGTTTTAAGATCCAAGGGGTTTGGATCTTGATTCACCAGGAGTTGGTGGGAGGAAGAAGGGGGGATGGTTAATTTCTCCCTGTTGTAGATCCCAGGGGGGTTGGAACTGTATTCACCAGGAGTTGGTGGGAGGAAGGAGTGGGAATGGTTAATTTCTCCTTGTTTTAAAATCCAAGGGGTTTGGATCTGTATTCACCAGGGAATTGGTGAAGGTTTTTCAAGGCTTCCCAGGGAGGGAAAAATTGAAATGGTGGCAGTGGAACCAGAGCTAAGCTGGTAGTTAAGCTTAGAAGTTTTCATGCAGGCCCCTACATTTGTACCCTAAAGTTCAAAGTGGGGATCCAGCCTTGACAGACTCTCTGAAATGGATTCTTCTGAAAGGTACCCCAGATAAAGTTCATTAGTTCGTGCTGAGTAAAGGAGTCTTGAAGTCTGGAAGATAAGGCTCCCTGCTGTTTCCTGCCCTACTGATAGTTGCTACTGTGCAAATGATCTCTTCCTGCTGCAACCTCTTATAAAAATGAATAGGCCATTGAATTTGGGCCATCCATGATTTGAGGTGTCAGGTTCTTTCCTTTGTCTGGAGAAAACCTGTTAATCACCTTTACCTAGGATAGGCTGTCTTTGTCTTAAACATGTTCCAGTAACATTATATAGAGGGACTTCACATGTAAGGTTAACACATGCATTTTACAATGATATTAATGATCCTATGTGTTATTAGCTTTCATATGATAACTCACAAGTCATATGTTGTACAAATGTTATTGCAGTAGTGCAGGGGTCGGCAACATTTGGCACGCGGCTCGCCAGGGTAAGCACCCTAGCGGGCCAGGCCAGTTTATTTACCTGCTCATGCGGCAGGTATGGCCGATCGCGGACCCCACTGGCCGTGGTTCGCCGTCCAGGGCCAATGGGGGCGGCGGGAAGCGGCGCAGGCAAGGGATGTGCTGGCCGCGTGAACAGGTAAATAAACTGGCCTGGCCCACTAGGGTGCTTACCCTGGTGAGCCGCGTGCCAAACATTGCCGACCCCTGCAGTAGTATGTAGGGTGTGCAGTAGTAGGAGTATGCCCAGCATAGAGCAGTGCTATTTAAACCTGTCTGAGATAGAAGGCAAAGATAAAATAGCTTATTGCTGTTGAAAGCAATTATTTAATTTGCAGAAATTTGGCAGCTGTTTCTAGATACTCTTCACTTCTTGATTCCTTTTCCCATTTACATGGGATTGGAGACAGGGCCAGCTCCAGGCACCAACTTATCAAGCAGGTGCTTGGGGCGACCACTCTGGAGAGAGGCGGCAGGTCCAGCTGTTCGGCGGCAATTGGGCGGACGGTCCGCCTCGGAGTGAAGGACCTCCCGCCGAATTGCCGCCGCAGATTGCGATCGCGGCGCTTTGTTTTTTTTTTTTTTTGGTTTGGCTGCTTGGGGTGGCCAAAACCCTGGAGCTGGCCTTGGTTGGAGATGCCCAAATTCTTTGCCATTCCTTCCAGTCTATGGGACAGGTTTGTAGGTCTTGGAGTTGCAGCGCTTTTCTCGTCAAACTTCTCTTGACAGAGTCTGTTAATCATTTCTAGATACATATGGATAAAGATACACACGGATAAAAAATGTTGAGATGGCTCAAATAATGCAGACCTCCATTCCACTTAACTCCTCCTCTTTTTCCCTCTCCTCTCCCATCCCCTCCTTCTCTGGTCTTCTGTTTCATTACTGTTATTCCCAGTTTTCTCTATGTAGTATTGTCTGATTTTGTATCGTCTGGTCTTGCACATTTGACAAGCTGTAAGATTGCAGGACTGCATAATTCTATTGGAGCAGAGACACGTGCAGTAGTTAGAAACATTTACAAGTTATACGTCATTTATCTTTTTGTACTCTTCATTGTCTGTTTCTTTAGCAATAAAAAAAAAATCACAAAAAAGGTAGGTGTGTGCCTAAGTGTGTGCAGGATCAGGTCCTAAATGGTTATTTAATTCAGACGTGACTGTGGAGAGCATTCTCAGAGAAAGTGGCTTGAAACTAGAACAGGAGTACTTGTGGTCACCTTAGAGACTAACAAATTTATTAGAGCATAAGCTTTCGTGGACTACAGCCCACTTTGGACTGTAGTCCACGAAAGCTTATGCTCTAATAAATTTGTTAGTCTCTAAGGTGCCACAAGTACTCCTGTTCTTTTTGCGGATACAGACTAACACGGCTGCTACTCTGAAACCTGGCTTGAAACTCTATCATTGTATTGCTTTATTAACCATTTTACAGAGATACAGCTGGTCTGATGTGTAAAAAGTCAGTGTAAAGATGCACTCCTGAGTCACACGCTGCTACAAACATTGTACATTTTTATTTACCAGGCCAGAGACCAAACTCTTTGTCATAAATAATGGATAAGCTAAGTTAAACAGCATGAATTTTTCAGGCCAGAGGCACTACCTTTCTGTGTTGAGTAGTAGAGAGGGTATGTTCCTTAGCACTTAAATATCCAAGAAAGAAAATCCATTTTAGTTTCGTATTTGCTGGAAGGGCTAGCAAATAATTAATTGCAGAAAAATTATCTGACATTTAACTATTTCTTATCCATGAGCAGATCGTGATTTACTCAAATGTAAAATTATTCAGCAATATTATATGCATAATTAATTAGAGCATTAAAGTGATACTGAGAAGAGGACGTGAAGCTTTGCATTAGTGTATAAGCTGTTTAGAAGAGAGAGCGAAACAGGAATAGGGAATTCTGTGAATTTTTTCCTTTAAGGTGCATGGACTTTGCCTGATACATAATTAGGCTACTGTGGTATCTATTGGCTGGGCATATCGATTAATTTTAATTCTCCTATCACATACTGGGCAGAGGATTGGTGGAGGAGAGAAACAATTCCATGTGCCTGAGAAGTCCTACAAATAAAGGGTGCAGACAGATCCTTGCCTTATTTCTCCAGTTGCTTCTATTTCAAGATGAGGGGGGGAGGGGGGTTTTCAAGCTCTGTCTCCCTGATGGAACAAATATTATTTCACCCCATATAAAGTAAAGTACAGTGAGTTTCATGTACTGATCTGTAATTTTCTCTGTCCTACACTGTCACTGACACCCAATAATTGTGTCTAGGTGTACTAAAGAGGGTGTAGCCATGTTTATCTGGCTCATTTAACAACCTCTGTACTCTGGAGAGCTTTTGGGGAACAACTATGTCCCCCTGCCATGATAAGTAATTTCCCATGCAGAATGCATTAAGTGACTTTGCTGGTCAACAATGCTCAACAATGAGAAGCAGCAAAGGATGGAGACATTAGAGATCTGTCCTATGTTACCTAGGTTGATTATTCGCCTCAGGAAATGTCATTCAAAGTGAAACTGCACCAGATGAAAGAAGGGAGCAGAGATAAGGGAGACAAAAAATGAGATTTAAGTACTATGAAAGAGAATGGGTAAAATTCTGGCCCCATTGAAGTCAATGGGTGTTTTGCACTGATTTTAGCAGGGCCAGGATTTATCCTGCAGTAAGAGTGACAAATGAAGGTTGACTGACTCATAGAATACACTGAGGAACTGGGGGAAAATTCCAGGATCAAATTTAGCAGATATTTCATGAATAGGCCCTACCCACCTCGGGAAAGCAGGGGAATAAGAATGACAAAGGCATTAAGCTCTTGGTCCGGTGCCAACTGAGGTAAATGAAAATCTTTCTTTCAGTGGATACTGGTGCCCACACTACCATTTAAGTCAATGTAATTTATGTCTCTCAGGAATGTGAAAAAAACACCCCTGTGAACGATGTAAGTAACATCAACTTAGAGTGGTATTTACATCGCGCTATGTCAGTGGGGGGCGCTCTCCTGCTAACATAGCTTCCGCCTCTTATTGAGGTAGAGTAATTACATCAACAGGAGAGCGCTCCCATGTCAACATAGCGCATCTTCACCAGATGTGCTACATTGATGCAGTGGTGCCGATGTAGTGCGGTAGTGAGGACAGGCCCAAAGAGCAGCTTCCTTGAATGTAGACACCAGTATTGCTCCCCACCCCTTCCAAAAAAAAAAAAAAATGTGTAACTTTCCTATTTGGATTGCAAATCCTCCCAGATAGTAGAGCTGGTCAACATCTTTCAAATGTTGAAATTGACAAAAATTTGAAGTTAAAGAACAACAGGGAAATCACAACAATTCTCATAAAATACCATAAAATATTTTTCAACTAACGATAGAGATGGACAAAAGCTGTAAAATATTGAATATTTTTGCTGAAAAATAATGATTTTTTCCTCTTTTCTCTCCAAGAAATCTTTTAGAAAGAGATTTTTTTTTTTGACTGTTCATTACGCTTAAGGAAAATCAGTTTGGTGTAAAAAACATGATTCCAAATCTTCTTTCTATTTAGCATGTTACATGTATAAACAAAATACTAACTTTCTGAAAGAGGTAGAAGAACAAGTTATAAAGGGGAATGGCCAGTGTCACAGCACACAAAGTTGTAACTGAGAGCACAGCCATAGTTCTGCCTCTGCTGTAGAAAAACTGCTGCACAAAGAGTTGTCATTAATGATTGTGAAGTGCTTGGAAATAGGTAAGACTAATTATTATACTAAATAGTCATTAAAAACTAGGTCTCCTATGGGAAATAAGAACAAAATATAAGGTAGGATATCCTTAAAAATCAGGTATCAGAGGGGTAGCTGTGTTACCACAAAAACAACGAGGCGTCCAGTGGCACCTTAAAGGCTCCCAGATTGTTTTGGGCATAAGCTTTCGTGGGTTTATGCCCAAATAAATCTGTTAGTCTTTAAATGTGCCACCGGACTCTTCATTGTTTCTTAGAAATCAGGGGGAAATACTAAATTGTACTAGGGATACCTTCAGTCTTGAAATCCTAACAAATGTGGGAATCTTAAAACATTTAAAAATTGTGGTTTCCTGTTTAAAGAAGCTGCTGAGCTTGTCATGGTTGGTGGGGGAGGGGAGGGAGAAGAGGGAATGTTAACGTATTTGACAATGTCATAGAAGCACTGATTTGGGGAATAGTCTAGAATCAAGACCAGACACTTGCTGTTATGTAGCAGCTGTTGCTCATACATATTAAAGGGCCAGAATAGATTTCTAATAATAACTAAAACAAACCCTTATGCTGTTGCTGCTGCAGCACTGGGATAGTTTTCCTCTGAAGTCAGGTTACTTCCCTCAGTACTTTACTCTTCCCCTCTCCACCCTGATACGTTTACATACCCCACTTACACGTCCTTGGAGGAGGCAATTTTTCAGATATGCAAATATGAAAAGAATTACTTTAAAGATGCAGAATGCAGCTAATGACAATACTGCAATTAACAGGGCTCTCTAATGTTCACAAAGGGGCCAGGTCTGGTGCAGCATTAGCATCTGCAGCAACATGTGCAGCCCTTAGAAAAGAGATTCATGCTGTTGCATTATAATGTAACTGTACCATGCTTTGTGCTAGAGATACAGGATACATGTCATGCTGTGCAGAGACACTCATTCATATTTGTACTTTGATCCTTCCTGAGCTAGCTAGCTACTTGTGAAAGATTTGGGGTTATGCTGAGCTGGGTGTCTTTGGTCAGACCGATCAAGAGTCTTCCTGCGACACAGAACGGCTGGCTGGGCTTCCTTAATGAAGGGGGTTGTGAAGGTTTTCTGTGTCAAGAATAAGTTCAGGCTGGGTGTAACTTATTACAGGGTTATTGCCACCCAGCAGGTATTTCACTGACATGGCCAATCTCTAAACATGAACTCCAGTTGCTTGTAAGGCAATTTACTAGCAACAGAAAGACCAGTTACTCATACTGTTATGCTTATAGGTACTGGTGACCTCACTGGTCACAAATCTCTTTTAGACTGAGTGTGAATGCACCCTTCATCTAGGTGTCAAGGTGAGTTAATTAGAAGTCTCAGACCTAAAACAAAAGGGGATTGTAAATCTACCCAGGAGTTTAGACTGAGTGAACAGAGGGGTTTTGCTGAATATTGTTTGTATTTTGGATCTGTGTGTGTATGGAATGTGGAACACACAGACACTCAGAACAGATAGGACAGAGAGAAAGAAAGAGGCAATAAAGCCAAGCAAGGAGATGAACACACCTGGAAAAAGCTAGAGAGAGAGCTTTTGGGTCTGACTAGAGGCTTGGGGTTGTAAGCTAAGAAACTGCTCCTTTTGCTCTTGGTTCCTCTTGAATTTGGAGAAGCGGGATTTTGTATATTTCTTTTAAATAAACAAAATTGTATCCAAGAAAATACCAGACTCCATCAAGTTCTACTTCCAACTGGAACAACTCCAGCTTTGACTAGCTGCTTGGGACAAAGAGAGACAACAGTACGTTTCTTCTCTGTTCACTGCTGAGACCTGTGTCCTCCTATATAATGATATTTTACAATCAAAAATAGATTTTCTCTCTAAAGAACAGAATTTATGTAGTGCAGACATATACTTAAATACCAAACCATAGTTCCAATCTTGGCTTCACGCACTTCAATTATCTTTTTAATAAAATTATTATTTTCTTTGCTATATTAGCTTTATATTGTTTAACAGAATTCAGTTTTTAATCACTAAAACCTATTTTATAAATAGTTTATTTTGACTGTAGTGTTGTAAGATGCAAAAGCAATGCAATACATCATTTATACATTTTAAATTGGTTGCATTGCAAAACAGAGAATACAATTCATAGACGTTTGTGATTTACCAAACAAACAAAAACACCTATCCTACGCCCCAGTGAAACCTTTTATATATTTTCTATAATGGATGGCAGTGGTGGAATCAAAGTAATAAAGCAAGCATAACAAAATGTTTATAATTTATTATTTGCCGCACCTTCAGGTTCCATTGTATTAGATGCTGTACATGCACACAGAGAGAAAGGCCCTTCCTCAAGAAGTTGGCAATCTAAATAAATAAGGCAGACAAGGAAGTATTATCCCCATTTTGCAGATGGGAAATGAGCCACAGAATGATTAAGGGACAGATTTTTAAAGGCATTTAGGTGCCTAATGGGTTTTTCAAAAGCACCTGAGTGTGGGCCTTTTGAAAATTCCACTAGACTCCTTTAAAAATCTGGCACATAGTGTATGTCTACACAGCATGGAGCGGTGAGCCTCCCAACCTACAGGGGCTTACACTAGCACTCTAAAGATAGCATGCTTTGAAGTTGTAGCTCGGGCTTCCCCGGCTTCAGAGCCCCAAGCTCTAGCCCAAGCGACAACTTCAAAGCACTGTCAATACAGATTGCGCTAGCACAAGCCCCGCGAACCCAAGTTTGTTCACCACAGACTATGTAGAAATAACCTAAGTGACTTGCCTAAGGGCACACAGGCAGTCTGTGACAAACCTGGCAAGTTTTGCTGAGCCCAACACCTTGATCAGAAGGCCATCTTTTTCTGCCTGAGAATCCAAGGAACTTGAAAAGGCCTTAATAGTTATAGCTAGTGTTTCCTGTTGAAATCCAAATATATCGTCATAATCAGTGGTGCCATAATTGTGTAAACTTTGTTTTTCCTCAGCCAGAAAATCATTAAGGTCCATACTACAATTATTTTGCAGAGGATAGTCGTTAACCAAAGTCAATGGAGAAAGACCCCATGGGATATCAGGTTTATGACATATTTGGTTTTAAATTGTCAAGGAAACCCTCATAAAAGGTGGGCTTCCAAAAAAACCCAAACCCAGCTCAGAAAATTTAGTAGTTACAGATGTGACATTCAGTTCTTTAAGAAGCTCCAAAAAGGAATGCAGCTCACTCATAGTAATAGTATATCCCCAATGGCTTGTGCTATTAAGTAGCATACAAGTTGAGTACACTATTTTTCAGGCTCTTAGGTTGCATGTGGGAACTGTGATTTTAATATCCATTTTTCAGAAGTAGGAAAACCTCCACATTACTGACAATCTCCACTCAGAAGAATAATTGCTAATGTGCCTTAATTATGTAAGCCAGAAAGAGATGCATGGAAGGTTGTCACTGTGCCTACTTACACTGTACCTGGCTCAAGTCTGTGCCTTTAGCTCCTCAAATTCACAAGCACTAAATTTATGCCAAACGTTTAAAGATATTTTGCTCTTGAATCATCTCAACATTTCAAATGATTTGCATTTAAGTACTGGCTGAGATGACTGCTTAATGCACTCATGCTGATCACTTCAAAATGTTAATTTCCAATCTAACAAAAAAGGAAAGAAAGAACATAAGAATGGTCATACTGGTCCAGACCCATGGGACCTCTAGCCCAGTATCCCGTCTTCATGGGTGGCGAGTCCTATGGGCCTGAGGTGCACCAGGAATATTCCTGTCTCCAGCAATGTTTGGAGCTAGGTCTCTCCCTTGGTCCTGCCTCCCCTCCTTCCCCCCGCGCATTCCCCAGGCGATTTAAAACAGCCTGGAGTCCCCACTCACCACTGGCAGTGCAGCGGGGCTGAATGGCTTCCTCCCTGCTCGCTCCACGTGGCTGCCGGCCCCACCCCCTGCGGCCCCTGGGTGGGGTGGGTCTGTGTCCCGCCCCAAGTGCCCCTGCATGGGAAACTGCAGGGGCAGTGCCTGGGGGTTGCAGCACATGGAGACTCCCGGCCTGCCCTGCTTAGGAGCCCCAGGTAAGCGCTGCAGCCTCCCACCCCCTCCCAGAGCCTGTACCCCCCTCTCTCCTCCCCCTGCAGGGCCCCCAAACTCCTTACCAGAGCTTGCACCCCCTCCTTCCACCCCTCCCATCTCCAAGCTCCCTCCCAGAGCCTGCACCCCCACCCCCAGCCTGCATCCAAACTCCATCCCAGAGGCTGCACCCCAGATCCCCTCCCAGAGCCCAACCTCTTACCCATTCTGCACCTCAATCCCCTGTCCCAGCCCAGGGCCTGCACCCCAAACCTCCTCCCACCACCCAAACTCCCTCCCAGAGGCTTAGGCAGGTGGGGGACAGAGTTTGGGGGGCAGGTTCTGGGCACCACCAAAATTACTACAAACCTGCCACCCCTGCCTGTCTTCTGACAATGGCCAGTGAACAGAACAGGGCAATAATCATCCAGTCCCACTGTCTGGGAGTCAGAGGTTTAGGGACACCCAGAGCATGAGGTTGCATCCCCTGAATATCTTGGCTTAAAGCCTTTAATGGACCTATCCTCCAGTAGCAGTGAATGCTGTAATAAGAAGCTGATATATGGATGGCAAGGGCTCTTGTTCTCACTACCTGGTTTTAAATAATAATTATATCTAACTCTTACCAGTAAATCTCAAAGTAGATATCAATATCCCAATTATACAGATAGGGAAACCAAGACACATAGGTAAAGTGACTTGCCATAGGTCACTCAGGAAGCCAATGGTAAAGGCAGGATTAGAACAGACGCATCCTGAATTCCAGTCCAGTGCGCTGGACACTAGGCCATTTTGCCTAAATACAACTTTTGTCTGAGGTTATGTCCATGCTGTAGTTTGCAAGCCTCTGTGCTTGGAACTTGTTTGTTTATGGAATAGCTTCAGGTAGGAATGAAGTTGAGGGTTTATGCAATACCCTGAATCTATAGCTCCCAATTTATTGACTGTTATAGAAGCTGACTTCTATAAAGTGAATGTATCTCCTATAAATCCCTTTGTCCACTGGGGGACACTGTTACCTTGTATTTTAGTCAAATGAAGACCATTTCAAAAACAGTTAAAGAGAAGTATCTTTGTCTTGTTCATGCTTTAAAATACAAAAAAATAAAATAAAATAAATCCATGCCTATCTCATTTATAAATAATCTGGACAAAATAAATTTTAATATATGTTTTTAAAAAGTTTAATGAGTGGCAATCTTACAGGTATGAAAGCTATATCTAAGACATTATTTAGCTAGCAGTTTAAGCTGGTCCATGATATTACAGTTTTTGAATAGCAATGATAATGGATCTTTTTTTTTTTTTTTTTTTGCATTTTCCTCTCATTAAAAACTGTGTCAGAATGATGGATTAATTTCTGGGCATTTTCTGTCCTTGGTATAATGTTTGTCAAAGGAATGAAGTATTGGAATTATAATGCCTTTTGTTTTGTATGAATTACGAGGGCTTGCTCCAGAACTTTGACTTTTTTCTAGGTTTTTGCATTGTGATTAGATAGCTGGCTCTTACTCTCTTTGCATGTTAGTAACACCAAGTGAAAGGATCTATGTAAGAGCAGCAGCTAAATTTAGAATTATAAACTAATAAAAATGACAATACTTTAATAGTGTAGTCTGATAAAAATCTCACAAGTATATAATTATTGTTTTTTTCCTCTTTTTGACAGCATAACTGAACAAACAAGTGGGCTATGCACCCATGAAAGGGGGAAGGAGTCTCTTTTGCATCCTGACACTGGCTGGTATAGGCTGGAGGCAAATTACTCCCCCAGAACAAGGAAGAAGTGGAAGAGTCACAATTCCCCCCGGGGTGAAGCACCTTCCACACCACGCTTCGTTCAGGGCTTTTGCTTAAAGACACAGTCTTGTCCATGGTGAATAAGTTAGTCAACAAAATTAGTCTTTTATGTTGGTCAGCTGTCCGCAAGCATTTTATAGTTTTCTCAAATATATCTGTTAGTTGAAATTATTCGATAAATAATATTGATGAGTGACTCTTGGTCCATAGATTGTTAGGGAACAATTTAGTAGCAAATTTGATTTGTTTTAGTTGGATGTGATTTGAACAAATAGGACATCGGGCATACTTCTGTTTCCTGACTGATTCCTGAGCATAATCCTTAGACTATAGATTTCAACCTGAGTACTCAAGTTTCAGTTCAAAATGTTCTTTTCTGCAAATAGTTTATCAAATTCACTATTTCTATGAACATTTCTGCCAGGAAGGATGGTCTTATGCTTAAGGTAATGGACTGAGTTTTAGATGATATGTTTTCAATTCCTTGCTCTATCACAGGATCTCTGTCATGCGCTACATTGGTTCTATCACATCTTTGTTCTCTGACTTCATTTGGACTACCCATGAAATAAGGTACTATTCGGTGTCAGTAAGGGAATCAGAATCTTAGCCCCTAGATTGGAAGCTCTTTGGGCTATGAAACTACCTCTTACTATAGACCAGAGGTCTGCTAGCCTTACTCGTGGAGTAGCACCACTCTGCAAAAAAGTCCCAATAGGACTACTTATGGAGCAAGGTGCTAATCAGCACAAGGCGGGGGCACTCCTTGTTTGAACAATGTGGGTGCTACTGTGATATAAACAGGTGCAGTAAGCTTGTTCTCTAGAATATTTATGAAAAAGTGAACAAAAAATGCATAAAGTGAAGTGAATCCAATTCTTTACTCACTTGGATATTCACCAACATTTTGTAGATGTTTGCTTTTATCTTTCTTTCCCAAGTATGTATTAATACAACTCACCTCTCACTGGTACCATGCTTCTCTGTATCACTTTACCCTTTTTATTCTTTCCCCCTTTTCCTTTACCACTTTGCTTCCTTCTCTAGTTGGATAACTTACAATTTCTAGTGCTTCACAGTCTGCTGTAGTTACTAGATCTATCAACTTAATTCCTTATATAAACAATTTTGTAACAGACACAGAGAATGTGTGATCAGAATCATAGATATACCCATCTTAAGTCCTGATAATAATAACATTGTAAACTTACACATTTGTTGTATTTTTTTTAAGCTTTTGCAGAGTTATGGGCCTGATCCAAAGCATGCTGAAGTTAATGGACAGGCTTCCATTTGATAAATTTGGATCTGGACCAGATCCTGTAAAGCACAACACCAAATATGGCTCGCCATCGAAAATGTAGACTTATTCTCCTGCCTTTCTGCATTGTTTATCTTTTCTAATCTTTTGGAGACCGGATTCTAAATATCTATCTTCCTAAGCCTGCAGCTGACTGTCATACTGAAGGTGTCAGTGTTCAAACAGTTAATTCACCTCTTTCCATAACTTCAGATGCCAGTTTTTTTTCTCTTTTTCCAGTTATATTAAACGGCAACCAGAAATGCAGGAAGCTATCATGAGTCTCAGTTTTTTCTGTGTTGTTTTACTTGATCAATTTAAACTGGGTGATAGGTATTAGTTGCTCTGATAGCTGCTATGAACTACTTCCATAACCACAAGCACAACTTCTAAAGGTTTGATAGCAGTAAAAGAGCTCATAACTTATATGGATTACCCCATTTCCAATAAAACCATTAAAATTATAATACACCTCTACCCCGATATAACGCGACCCGATATAAGACGAATTTGGATATAACGCAGTAAAGCAGTGCTCGGAGGGAGGGGGGGACTGCGCAGTCCGGTGGATCAAAGCAAGTTCAATATAACGCGGTTTCTCCTATAACGCGGCTCCCAAGGACAGCGTTATATCGGGGCAGAGGTGTAGTTTAAAACAGACACTCCCCTCCCCATTCAGACTCTCAGAAAATTCAATCTATATCAGCACTGCCAAAAAATAGAAACCTTGGGCAA
Organism: Trachemys scripta elegans; assembly: GCF_013100865.1. Lineage (NCBI taxonomy): Eukaryota > Metazoa > Chordata > Testudines > Emydidae > Trachemys > Trachemys scripta. The sequence goes on from NC_048310.1 coordinate 16,907,532, forward strand.
AACCCTCATCCCACTGAAGTCAATGGCAAAACTCACATTGACTTCCATGAGGCTAGTAGAGTGCTACTCCTTTGTTCTTAAACACAAAAAAGCCCACCACACTACTGATGATTGGGGGTGCTGGAACAATTTGTATAGGGGGATGCTGAGAGCCATTGAACCAAACTGTAAACCCTGTATATGATGGAAACCACTTCAAACCAAGGGGTGCGGCCGCATCCCCAGTTCCAGCACATATGCTGATGATTAGTATCCAAGAATAATAGGAAGCATGGTACAATAAGTAAAATATACAGGGGGAACAAGTCCACATTCCCTCCATTAAAAACCTAAAGATATGGAATGCTTTTTGAGATATGGTATTTTCAGGGATATGAAAAACATGTCAACACCCATCAATGTACTTTTGTAGTGGTGTGGATAGTATATCCCTAGCTAAAAGTTACATATACATAAAGGCTTCCTGATTGGTAGTTTAAACAGTTCTTCTTGGTTGCATCTCTAAATTTTAATCAGAAGTGCACAATATTTTCCCTTTTCTTCTTTCACTTCCTAATATACAGCTGATTTCATGGCTCCCATATGCTTTAACGGCCTTTCACCTAATGTGTACCTCATCAAGCTGGCTCTCTTTCCTTCAAATGACTTCTGAAAATGGGCTTCCTTCATAAAGTTCACCATATAAAGTCCTCCTACCATTGTTACTTTAACTGTGTTGTAGCTTTTGGTGGCCTTGAGCCTCCATCTAGGGGCTCTCTCAGGGCTTCTTTTTACAGAGCAACAATCTTAAAATCAGTTCATTTCTTGGGTTCACTCTCACTGTGCGTTCCCTGGTTTTCTTTACCCACTTTAAGAAATGTACCCAATGAAAAGATTTCTAGGTGCACTGTACACTGTGGCTCCACCAAAGAAAAAGTTTCCACACCTGTGGTTTCTGCTGACAGAAGTGAATGAGGCCTATTGGGTCAGCAGAGAATTTGGTCCCACGTCTTTAGATTGCAAACTGTTTATGTCGGGTATCTTGACTCTTATTTAGTAGCATTTACAATACATAAACAATGTCTCTGATTGGAATGCTATGTAGATGTTGACAGTGCTGATACTTGCTTGTGTAGAAGATGTGTCAAATGAGAAATGTCAAGTAGAAATGGTGGAATGAGAGACAATTTCCTCAATCACCATTATGAAAGCAGGACTACTAGATAACTTGAAAGACAATACAGCCAGATAATAGATACTGCAGTTTTAAAATGTATTTATTTATTTAGACTAATGTATAGAAGACAAGCATTGTTCAGTTAATGATGATGGAAAGAATCACAGGTCTTCAAAAATGAGAGTGGATGTGGGTGATATAGTTCTTCTAAGAGATAAGCATTTCAAAATGTGATTTGCTCATGTGTCCGAAAACAAAGAGGAATAAGAAAATGAAATACAGTAGTTCATGATGAGTTTTCATAATAGCTTCAATCCAGGCTTTTATTTTTGCAAGTGGGCTTATTTATGTATTCAGTGTCACTGGCATTCCTAACTGGTAGAATGCATAAGCCTCATATCTCTGCTATTTTTACTCCATTTTAATGTGCAATATAAATGTTATATTCTAGATATGTGAGAGTACACAAAAGTGATAGAAATAGAAGGAATGTTTTGAATCTGTGAATGCATGTTTCACTCAGAATATAAGAAGATTTTGGTTGCAACAGCTTTTATGGTAGAACCAGAAATAAGGGTCCTACCACCTATTAAAGGGCTAGAAAGAAGGCTATCATATAAATAGTTGTAAATGAAGGTCAAGGTACATAAGATGTAAAAAGGAATCCCTTTATGAATTTTGATTTTGATGAGCTAGATAACTCTAGCCACATCCTCAGTTGGTATAAATCAGCATTACTCCATTTAGTCTACAGTGTGTACCTCTGAATTCAATGGAGCTATGATGATTTACATCCTTCGTATTTTGCTATGGATTTTAACAGAAAAAAAATCTGTGAGGTGTGAGACAGAGGTAACCGGAATAATGAAGAATGTTTCAAGATGCAAAAAGGCTTATTTAAATATTAATAAATGACAAAGATCTTTTAATGCAGATACAGGTAAGTGTGGAATACTGAAGACTTTGATGGGTCTGTAAAACAGCTCTATGTATCATAAAATATGAAGAATAAAGAAATATAAAAGACTCAGAAGACAACTCTCTGTATGTCATTAATGAATGATGAGGAAAAGGAAGACAAAAGAGAAACCCTGACACATGGAATAATGATGTCTTTCAGTCTCTAGCATACTTGTCTGCAGGCTTCCAGAAATATGAGGAATAATAAATAGTAAAAAAGTAAGAGACTATGGAGGTTTCATAAAATATTAGGAGACCTGCAACTGGTAATTTTTGTTAAAGGGGAAAAAAAATTGCTAGCTAGTTGAAACATCAAAGAAACACATTGTAGATTATTATAAATAAATCGAAATGAAAGAGAAGCTTTGTGGCAGAAAAGCAAATAACATCTGCAGCAGCAAAGGTACCTTAGCTGCAAGTCACGTAGAAGTTTAGATACTAGCAAATAATTTGCCTTCTTATAGATTCAAGCTAGTATGGACATGTTTTAAAAGAACTGAAGGTCTTGTTGGACAGGGAGAGGATTTACTGTGGTTATGAACATAATTTTTAGCAAAATATCATATTCATTTTGTTTTCTCTGCCTGCAGAAAGCTGTCATTTAAAATCATTCCCTTCCCCTTGCTTCTTTAACAAACCTACGCAGTCTTTTTTCACCCATCTTAAATAAAACATAATACAAATTCACACTTATAATCAATGTCTCGACTGAGTATCTCAAAACATTTTAGAAACATGAATAAAGTCACAAAGCAGGCATGTGAGATAAAGGATCACTTCATTCAACTAAAAAATGCAGCTACCTCTGGAGTACATGCACAACTTTATATTGCACTGACTTCAGTCAGACTTCTCATGTCCTTAAAACTGAACATGTTTTAAGTTAAGAGCTGAATAAAGACCTAAGTCAGAAAGTGAAGAATGTCATATCCAGCCAAAATTACAGAGAGTATATAGGAAGAGCAGAATGTAATTACCTGAGTTAATACCCACAGTCTTACAAAAAATGACCTCGGATCTTTAGGGCTAGATTTTTCAAAAGTTGTGATGTTCACCCTTCACATTCTAAAATAAATGTGTGCTCATGTGTCTAATTAGTATCCAGAGCTGCACATCTAAATTGGATATTTGGGCATCCCAGATGGATGTCTAATTGGGTATTTGCATGCTCCCATACCTGATTTGTGAACAGAAATATTGTAACTGCATACACAAATTAGGCATTCAATTAGACTTGTGTTTTTTGCCTGTGACTCTGGCCTACTTAGAATCTCTTATATGTCCCATACATAACAGCACTTCACAATGTCATTGTTATGTCTCACAACACCTTTTAATTTCAAAAATGTTTTAGTAATGATGTTCCTGGATGTTTCTTAATACACCTCTACCCCAATATAATTCGACCCGATATAACATGAATTCGGATATAACGCGGTAAAGCAGCGCTCCGGTGGGGCGGGGCTGCACACTCTGGCGGATCAAAGCAAGTTCGATATAACGTGGTTTCACCTATAATGCAGTAAGCTTTTTTGGCTCCCGAGGACAGCGTTATATCGGGGTAGAGGTGTAACTCCAAAGGTGGATGATGATATATGAGTCCATTCTTCACTATTCAGCTGATTTGTGACTGATTGGCCACAGATCAAACAAATGTGGTGTGTAGTGGAGCAGGTGTGTTAAATATTATTGCTGATGTAAAGATTTGGTCACCTGAATGTTTTATTCATTTATGGACAGAGTGTCCATTTGTGATTACTTCTTCTCATGGGTCTGTTCTCAATCAACTGTTGGTAACCCATTCAGATAACCATGATTGTAGCAGGGTGTTTTTTTTTTTTTTCCTTTCACTTGCAAACACTGCATCTCTTACTGTTCAGTCACAAGGCGGGAGAAATAATACTTTAAAGATATTTTCAGTATTGACACAGATGACTGGAAAATTATAGCTGCTGATCAAACTAATTGGAAGTGAACATGTTTCAGGAGATGCTGCTGATGCTTGTGTATCTCACTCTCAGGGAGAAATTACAGTAATATGATTGCTGTGATGTTAAAGCTATATCATTTAACAATTAAAATAAGCCAGAAATCTTTATGAATACAATCTTTTTATATGAGTTCTCAACTACTGCAAATTAACTGCCTTGCTCAGGTACAAAGTCAACTGGAGACCCAATATATCTCCTGCTCTTCCTCCCACTATGAGTGTATGTATATCTACATTTTCAGGATCTTGCTGAGTCTTTTTCTACTGTGATATTTTGAAAACAAGATCATGGCTCTATGTGCCACCTTTAGAGACTTGAAACTGTAAGGATGAGAAATTAATCATTCATTAGTCAGGAAAATATTTAAAGTTCTACCTTAATGCTGTCATCTTCTTCTTGTGCCTTAAACTATGATTTCTCTCTACAGGTCTAATCAAACGGCCATCAAGTTAATCAAAAGATCCCCATTGACTTCCATGACTTATGATCAGGTTCTGTAATGTTGTAATTATAGCCAATATTTTCGAACATGCATGCCAAAGGCTAACCTCCTACATCCATATTCAGGCACCAAAATGAAAATGACCTGACTTTCAGAGGTGTTAAGCCTTCATAGCTCCCATTGATGTCAATGGGCATTTTGCTAGCTTGAGGATGAGAAAACTTGGCCCTATCAAATTATAGCACATCATTTTGTTCATTGCATCAGTTTCATTACAAAACCTCTCCAATGTATTTGTTCCTTTTTTTGGAGTGCAGGGGACAGCTCGTTACAAAACAAAAGCTTTTCAAGTAGTCCACATTATATTCAGAGAAAATAAATGGTTTGAAACCTTGTAAAAGATGAAATAGATTGTGAAAGCTTTGTCATAAGCTGAAGATATGGAGAAAGTTGTAAGAAACTTGATTTAAAGTAGTCTATTAATTATTATTAATTATTTAAAATGTTATAAAGCTCCCCATACACTCCCACTGAGATGTTCAGCATGCTGAACAAGCAATTAAAATACAATACAGCTAACCATAAAACAGAGAGAGCAAAACTAAATAAAATATTAAATAGCCAAACAAAGTGGCATTGTTAACAAATCTCTTCCAACTGCAAAAATGCTGGATAATATAGGAATGAGCTGCCTGGTAACGTAACCAACTGCTCATTTATAGCGGATTTCTCTTCCCGCACACTGGGCTCCAGTCTCTTCCAAAAAATGTACTTTCAGTGAGGTAAGATGGCAGATGTCTGTCTTTTAAATGAGTTGAAGCCCCTTACTCTTGTAGCTGGTCAGTTTGTGTCTGGCAGAGAGAGGAACACTCCAAATTAGGTATGAGTTAAGAATACTAACTATGGCCTCAATGCTGCAAGATCCTCCATGTGATGAGTTGAGGTGAAAAGATATGAAAAAAAGTAATGAAGAAAAATGTTGTAATCTCTAAAGGAAAGAGCACACTGAATATTGGCTTGAATTTGGGATAATAATATAATAGTATCCAAACGTATTCCAAAGAATGAGGCATGAACATGCTATGGCCTAAAAATGAGCCATAGTAACATACATACATACATAAAATCTTCCAATCCCCCATGTTATCTGTGTATGGTCTAACCATCTGATAATCTTTTATATCACGTCTGTCTGCACCATCTCTAGAAAGCTTCACATCATGGCATCAGCTGAGTGACAAATATTTTCAAAGGCTGTAATGTAGTGATCCTCAGCCCAGAGTTCTCCAGCCACCAGTGTGTCTTTGAAGCACCACATTCTATCTAATCTTTTTTATTCCTCAAAGTATGTATTCTGTGCCCACCAGTATGGTGTCCGATTACAAAGCATCCAGGCACCATCGTAGTGGAGTTTACATCGTAAGGCTGTCTCCTTTCCCTGTAAGCAACCGGACAGCTGATGAGGGGCAGAAAAAGGGTGAACCCAACATTTCCTCTCAAGAGCACAACAATGGAGGATGATAGTGTCAAATGGAGTCTCAGAGAGAGACACAAAATAGTCTTAGCATAATTTCTTGGTGCAAGAGCCTCAGCCACTGTAAGATGGTATAGCTTTATTGACTGATGATTTGACACTCCAATGCTTGCTTCATAATACTGCATCAACACATGTTGGTATGTGGCTTTTGAAGATGTAATGGCATGACCTAATCATCACAATGGACAACCATGAAGTAACTCTGCCACTTGGTGGCTCTTTGTGACTCCACTCACTCATGGCTCTGTGAGGTAGAGGATCTATTTTTACACTACATCAGCAATGACACTTCTGTAAATTAGCACATTCCAGCATATACAGGTTTGGGCGACATGCATTTGATTGTCCTATTTCTATTTGAATCCAGTATCAAAAGCAGTATTAGAATGTCACTTTTAAACCAGTACCACACCCCAAGAAGTGTAAACAATTATACATGTATAAAAAAAAATGTGTGACATTCACAGCAACCACTGCCATATGAAGAATCACAAAGCACAATGAAGATCATGCATCAACGCTTGTACTATAGAACCTACTTAAATATTAACAAATTACAGTATAATTAACTAGACCACTATATGCCTGAGCTGAGAAGTTAAGCAGCGTCATTCCAGTAAAAAGATAGGCACAGTAAAAACTTTTAACAGTGAAATTGTTTTCTCTATTTTTAATCCCACCAAGTAAACCACTGTGACAAGAACTGCAGTTTACACATTGCAATGCACTGAAAAAATGTAGGACTTTTTTTTTTATTTCACTAGAAACTGAGTTTCATAATAAGTGTTCTCCAGAGGCCTGATCTAATGCCCTTTGAAGTCCATGGGATATTTCAGTTGACTTCAGTGGCCCTGCTTTAGGCCCTAGAAGCCAGATTTAAAGCTCATTAAAATCACGTAAAGATTCCCGTTGAAATCAGTGAGCTTTGTATCAATCCCTATGCAGGTTCCACTGCATATACTTATCTAAAGGTGTAATTCTCCCCAAACTAAAGGCCTTCCTAAAATGCACACATTTAGTGCAAGATATGTGTAATCTCTCCACTCAGTTGTGAATGCCTAAAAGAAACTGCAACCCCCTGTCACTTATGATTATTAAACATGTCAACCTGCTTTTCACAACAGTTCCTGAGTACTGTAGGTTATATATGTCATTACATTGTGTTACCCATTACAAATATGATACATACATTTCATAGGTCAGAGAGAGAAGGGAAGACTGGTTAGCTTAATGGTGGGTTCCCAGCTATCGCCAAAAAAAAAATAAAACAACCCTGTCCAAATGATCAGCACTCCATTGAAATCAATGACAAATTTCCTGTTTATTTCTACGGGGTCAAGGATTTCATCCTCCAAGTTTGTCGTGTCTTTGGGTTGGTTGGTCTGAACCCCAAGGCACACCTGCAGAATCTAATTCCTGCACTCCTTTCCAACTCAGCGACTTTGATTGTCATTGGCTTTTGTGTGAAATGTGAAAAGGGATAAAGACTCCTTGGGCCTTCTCTCACCTGCACAAAGGTCAATCAGAGTCTATCCCTTAATGTTTAAACAGTTCTTTTGATGCTTAAAATAAAATGAGGGCTGGATATTGGTAATGTATCACTTATTGAATCAGAAAGTGACTTCTGCTAAACTCTGTTCACTTGGTTGCTATCTCTGATTCTCAAACTACCCACACCCTGTTTGTCTGTTGCAGTCCATCTGACATGTCAGCTCTCTGGGACACGGACTGTCTTTTTAATTTATCCATACAATGTCTAGTACAGTGAGGCCCTGCTCTTTGATTGAGGTCCCAAGAGTTACCGCAATACAAATAGTCAATAATGAGAGTGGCCAACTCTCATGATAGAATCACAAGACTCCTGATTCTAAGTGATTTTTTCTTATACAAAGGGTATTTTCCTAAAGCTCCAGCTCCTGAATTCATTTGATTATGAGACAATCTCAGCTTCCATTGTAAAAGAAGTATATTTCTTATGATTTCATAAAAAAGTTTGAAAATGTGTATCTTTGTAGCTTAAAACCCAAAAGACAAATAAAAAAGAACCCCAAATTAAGTAATATTTAAAATCTCATGATTTCTGAGCTAATCTAGGTATTTTGGGATGCCTTGCCTCATGAGTTTTGCATACTTGGCAATGGCAATACTGAATACATATTAACCCATCCTCACTCAGTTAAATTTGAAACATTTAGCAAGACCACAGCATGAAATGGCAGGCCTGGAGATATTGCCTTCAGTCCTGCAAACACTTTGGTATGGGTTTAACTTTATGCAAATGAATTCTCTTGATTCAATGGGATTGATGGTGTCTGTAAAATTAAGCATATGTATAAACTTGCAGGATCAGGTCCATTGATAAGACACTATTTTTTTATTACTTTCAATATTTATCTTTAAACCATATATGTAATTATAGTATAGAGCTACTGCTTGGTTAGTGTTCCTTTATTTTTAGGAAAGTATTCTATATAAATAAATATATACTACTGTTGATAAGAGTTCTGACTGACCTTTCTTTGTTCTTCTCCTTCATTCTTAGATGAGCAGTTACATAAAACTCCCATTGGGTTAAAATTACGAAGAAAAAAACACATCCAAAATATTTCGTTATTCCTTAACTGCTTTCACTGTGGATAGAAGTTATTATTGTTAAACACAATCAAACTGCACTCTGTATTTATAAAAGACTTATAGTTCTTTTAAAAATATAATTTGGGGTTTTATTAATGAATAGTCCAAACATATTTTAAAACTTGTACTTTTAAGCCAGAAGATTAAAAAAAAAAAAACTGGTGGAACAAAATTTTCAATAGCAAAATAACTCCCTGGGTAACCTCTAATTTCACCTTCTGAGACAGTGAGCATTTGGCATCCTCAAGCAATTTCTACCTTTCTTTGTGGGTTTTTTTTGTACTATTTGGGAGGGTTGTAAAACAGCTTATACATAGTATACCTATATTTCTGAAGGCTTAATTTGATGGCTATGTATATGAAGTATAATTAGAATAAAATATACTTGTTCTTACAAATTTCGGAGTGAGTCAACTATACCAAGACAGAAAATAAATAGAACAGGTAGAAGATAATTAAGTTTTCGATGACAGGTTGATAGGAGTATAAGTATTATACAAATGCTATCTACTTCCATAACGAAAGCCTCAATTCTGTATCACTTAAGCACATCTGAAACTTCACTCACATCAATAGTCCTGCTGAAGTCAATGAGACAAGTTGTGGTTAAAGTTATGCACATACTTCATTGTTTACAAGATCGGGGGCCTTAGGGTGAAACCTTTGTGCTCTCCTCTTGACGTGCACATAAATAAATCCCATTAGTAGATAGCAACCCACACACATAATTTCTATTTCTTTCTGTTCTGTCTGGCTTCACAGGAACTGAAAATAATAAATAAGGATTAGGCAATTTATAGGATTAGCAGCAAATTACCACCCAACCCCACCCCACCCTATAGCAAAGAGGAAGCAGGGTAGGAATTTTGCCTCCAAGGAGTGTCTGCATCAGCCTGGGTGATGCAACTTATACAGCACCCCTTGTTCAGGGCTAGGCCTGAAGTTACAGTCCTAGCCCTTTGTTTTACTATCTTGGATATGGATGGCTCTTGTAATATCAGCTTCAAAGTGCCCAAAGATCAAGGAGTGAAGAATTATATACAGATGAAAATCAGAGAAGATATATGTCACACCTACACATAGGACTATCTCTAGCTATCTCATTACTGTGACAATGTTCCTGGTTCTCACGATACAGCAGAAAGGAAAGGAACATTGGAAGTAGAAAAAGTGATTTAGGAGAAAATGAGCTAGTCTTGAGGAGAGACAGCCATGACAGAAAAATCACACTGGAAGGATCACTTGACCTAACGAAGGAGGTGGATTAGCCAATATGTTGTATAGTTTTTTCATATCACAAGATACAAAGTAATCTAATCAATTTCCATGGTAGTAAACTGATTTATTTTTAATTTCTTTTGAACATATTTTAATATTTGTGTGAATCATTAGTACTTCTAAAACTCCAGATTATTTCTGTAGTTAGAATTTAAGGTTTTTCCCATTCCTAACTGGCAGAATAAATGTATATAAATAAAAACCATTCACATGACGTGTTAAGATCTCTAAAGGCAAAATTAGTTAGAGACATACATTGGCTCATTTTCAGTAATAACACACATGAAAGGGTCCCAGTGTACAAAGCCTAAATTAACAGCATATATCTGTAAATTTTAATGGTCCCTTTAAACATTCACTAATTTTACTTAATTAATTTGGAAATTTGCCTGATTGATCACTAATTACACATGAACTACCCTATTAGATTAGTGATGGTGTTTCTTGGACAAAGGAAATTGAATTCTCAAGGTTAGTTTTCTTACAGTAAGCCAAATATTCCCTGGCGTTCTGCAGCACCATTTGCATTTTAATTAAGTTTGTGGCTCTGTGCCATTAGTTACTGTATCTTTCCTTCTGTCTATTCACTCATTGACTAAATATATATATTCATTTTTATTCTGAAAGCTGATTTTCCTACATGCAACTTTTTATTATCTGTACGGTACAAAAGCAGATGCCATAATTTTAGCTCTAATTCTGACCGATCCTCCCTCCACCCCAATATTTTAACAGAGAGTTTACATTTGGAAACCCTTGAGCATATAATTCAACCTTGAGTGAAAAAAATGTTTTACTTGTACTATTTAGACAAAGAAAGCTAATTATGGAACTGACTGTCACAGTTTAGGGCAACGGCACCTGTATTCCCCTTCATGGTCCACCTAGAGCACTAATTCCTGGGCTTCCAACTCCCAAGCCATAAAATCTCTTTGGCAGAGACATACCTCTCTTCCTCCTGACTGGGGTATTTCTAGCCTGCACAGTTCCCTGTCTACACTATGAATACCCCAGCAAGTGAATTCACCTAAGCAGGCCTGATTTGCCTTCTTCTCAAAGGCTACAAACAGTATCCCTGCCCACAGTTAAGTTACCACACAGCTCTTTCTAAGCAAGCACATTTATTCTTAAGGTGAAAGCATTACAGAGAAAACATATTAAAAGAATAGAAGAATCCACACACATGCTAATAAGCTTAGCAGAGATCACCCCCACTCAACAAGGGCTCTGGCAGGTGAACCGTTCTTCAAACCACATCAAGAAGTTCTTTTGTAGTTACAAGTTCATAATTGCCCTGGTTTGGAGCAAGCATCCCCATAATTATTTAACTCCTTTTATACAATTTGGGTCTTTGATCTGTCCTCATGTAACAGGTGATCAGCAGACAAGAGACCCTTCCTCATGGCTAAGCTCCAAAGGGCTGAGTTCTTGCATAATTTGAGTTCTTGCAAATCTCCCCCTAGAGATTTCCTGGGAAACTCCCTTAATTTTAAAAGTTCATATTTTTTCAAAGACTCCTTTAAAGCTCATAACACTTCCCAGGGTTTACATTAGTCATGTCTCCCCCTGAGAGACATTACATACAATCCCAGAATAATACATATACATTAGGGCTGTCAAGCAATTAAAAAATTAAGCACGATTACTCGCACAATTAAAAAAAATAATCACAATCAATTGCACTGTTAAACAATAATAGAATACCATTTATTTAAATATTTTTGGATAATTTCTACATTTTAAAATATATTGATTTCAATTACAACACAGAATACAAAGTGTACAGTGCTCACTTTACATTTATTTTTATTACAAGTATTTGCCCTTTAAAAAAACAAAAGAAATAGTATTTTTCAATTCATCTAATACAAGTACTGTAGTGAAATCTCTTCATCATGAAAGTTGAACTTACAAATGTAGAATTATGTACAAAATAACTGCATTAAAAATAAAACAAAGTAAAACTTTAGAACCTGCAAGTCCACTCAGTCCTACTTCTTGTTCAGCCAATCGCTCAGACAAACAAAGATAATGCTGCCCGTTTCTTGTTTACAATGTCATCTTAAAGTGAGAACAGGTGTTCACATGACACTGTTGTAGCCGTCATTGCAAGATATTTACGTGCCAGATGCGCTAAAGATTCATATGTCCCTTTATGCTTCAACCACCATTCCAGGGGACATGCATCCATGCTGATGACGTTGTTAAAAAAATAATGCGTTAATTAAATTTTTGACTGAACTCCTTGGGGGAGAACTGTCCCCTGCTCTGTTTGACCCGCATTCTGCCATATATTTAATTTTATATTGTTTTGTTTTTGAGTGCAGTTATGTAACAAAAAAAATCGACATTTGTAAGTTGCACTTTCACAACAAAGTGATTTCACTACAGTACTTGTATGAGGTGAATTGAAATTTCTTTTGTTTACAAATATTTGCATTGTAAAAATTATAATAAAAAATAATATACACTTTGATTTCAGTTACAACACAGAATACAATATATATGAAAATGTATAAAAAAATCCAAAATATTTAATACATTTCAATTGATATTCTATTGTTTAACAGTGTGATTAAAACTGCGATTAATCACAATTAATTTTTTGAGTTAATCACATGAGTTAACTGCCATTAATTGACAGCCCTAATATACATTTTTAATTTTAATACAATGATCTTCTAAGATACTTAAATTTAGTTCAATAAGGTTTCAATTCATTCAGTAAGGTCTGTCCCGTAGGATATTGTCATATCTCATATGGACAACTTCACTAAAGATTCCACTAATCGGAAATTCCAAGGGTTCGAGTTCTACCTGGGGAGCCTAATTTACAGTTTGCACCTTCCAACTTCCATTGCAATGACATCTTGAGACGCAGAATTCTCCTGTTTTCGTTGAACTCTCTCCCTTTAGCAACAGCCTTATTCTGATGACAACTGTTAATTCAGAGGGTCGTGTGGTACCATTAATCTTTACGCAGAACTTCCCATCAATAGTATAATATGGCCCAATGTGTCTAATAACATAGTTATGGCACAGAAAGGATAAAAACATAAGAATGGCCATATTGAGTCAGACTAATTGTCCATCTAGCCCAGTATCCTGTTTTCCAACAGTGACCAGTGCCAGATGCTTCAGAGGGAATGAACAGAACAGGGCAATTATTGAGTGATCCATGTTCAGAGCTGATTAGCGGTATCAAAAGAGTATCTAGGAAAGCCTTATAGAAATACTTAAAAAACAAAAGAGATACCAGATTTACTTCTTATAAAAGGATGACATGCTAAATGCAGAGTAACTATGTGATTACCTTTTAAAAAAATATTTAAATGCAATATATAGAATTTGCTTCGCCTTCACAGGCAAGCCTCTCTGTCAGTTAAATCGGAGTTGTTAAAAATTAATTCTACAGCTGTGTTGACAACCAATTTTAGAGACACACAAATCAGGCTTGATTAGGTGGTGAAGGCCTCATTTGCATGCAGGCTATGCCCTTGTTGTCATTCCTTGTCCTGAACCAGGATGTCTAAAGATTGAATGCTTCCAGGTCCTCTCCAGTTTTGAAATGAATAATATGGCAGGTGCTAAATCAAGATCTGCAATCTAGTGTAGAAAAGTGGGGATCTCTGACAAATGCAAAAGCAAGTGAACAGAATTATCACCCTCAAAAATTCATCGTTATTAGGATGAATGAATATGTAATGCTGTATTATATGCCTCTGGATATGACACTGTATGTCAGGAGTGGGGGCTGTCACCTGTCACCTAAGACAATAGGGAGGAAATAAAGGCATTCAAATTATCATTGTACAGATTAGGCAGTGTCAAAGACAATGCCATTATTCTATTGTTAGTAATAAAAGCACATGAAAGACAAGTCCAAAGACACATTTTGTACAGAGTACTCAAAACTGACTGTAGAAGAACATGAGAGAGTTTGGTGTCAGCATGTTTTAGTTCTAATATCAAACATTTTCTCATCCCTAGCTCTCCCTTGAGAGTGTTTAGCAACTTCTGCAGTCCTATATTCCTGTTTTCTTTCTTTGATTGTAGGTTTCCAATTGTTTCTGTATTGTGTTAAATATGTGTGTGTGGGGGGGTGTATGTGTATGGGGGCTGGTTGATTAATTTGAAACGAGAGGCTGATTTCAGTACTACTTGAGTACTACAGTCCCACTCCCTCAGGCTTTGTTCTTGTCAAATTTCAGGTTTAGCAAGCTGAGCCAAGTCACTTCTTGGGCCTGGTCTACACTACGGGTTTAGGTCGACTTTAGCAGCGTTAAACCGAATTAAGCCTGGACACGTCCACACAACGAGGCCCTTTCTTTCGACTTAAAGGGCCCTTTAAACCGGTTTCTTTACACCACCTCCGACGAGGGGATTAGCGATAAAACCGGCCTTTGCGGGTCGGAATTGGGGTAGTGTGGACGGAATTTGATGTTATTGGCCTCCGGGAGCTATCCCACAGTGCTTCATTGTGACCGCTCTGGACAGCGCTCTCAACTCAGATGCACTGACCAGGTAGACAGGAAAAGACCCGCGAAGGTTTGAATTTCATTTCCTGTTTGCCCAGCGTGGAGAGCACAGGTGACCACGCAGAGCTCATCAGCACAGGTAACCGTCATGGAGTCCTCCCAGGATCGCAAAAGAGCTCCAGCATGGACCGAACGGGAGGTACGAGATCTGCTCGCCATATGGGGAGATGAAGCAGTGATAGCTGAACTCCGTAGCAGTAAAAGAAATGGAAAAGTATTAGAAAAGATCTCCAAGGCCATGAAGGACCGAGGCCATAACAGGGACACACAGCAGTGCCGCGTGAAAATTAAGGAGCTACGGCAAGCCTACCACAAAGCCAGAGAAGCAAACGGAAGGTCCGGGGCAGAGCCGCAAACTTGCCGCTACTACGCGGAGCTGCATGCGATCCTAGGGGGTGCAGCCACCACTACCCCAACCGTGTGCTATGACTCTCTCACTGGAGAAACACACAGGGAAGACGGTTCGGGGAACGAGGAAGATGACGATGGAGGTACTGTAGGTAGCTCACAGCAGCAAGGAAGCGGAGAAACCGGTTTCCCCAACAGCCAGGATATGTTTGTGACACTGGACCTGGAACCAGTAACCCCCGAACTCACCCAAGACCCTCAGGGCACACAGGAGACCTCTGGTGAGTGTAACTTTGTAAATATTTGTAAACATTACAAAAAAAAAGCAAGCAAGTCTGTTAACGTGTATGGGGATGGAGCGGAAATCCTCCAGGGACATCTCCAGAAAGCTCTCCTGGTTGAAATGGGGTGATTTTATTAAGGGGGACATTCAGAGGTGCCCGTTCCTGCTATTCGGACCAGAAATGTTCCCCGCTGTTAACCACGCGGTGGGGGGGAGGGGTGAAGAGATCATCCCAGAGAATCGTGTGTGGGTGGGTGGGGGGGGTGGTTTACTTGTGTTTGTGCCGCATGTTAACCGGGAAACCGCAGCCCCCTCCTTTTACATTGAAACCCCATTTTAAATGGACAACCCAATTCATCCTTGAGATGGGAAATGCGCTGCTGTTTGCAACCTTTCCCGCATGTTAAGAAGGTTAAATAAGCCAAAACACTGTGGCCTACGATGGCTGCCTGCAAGCCGAAATATGCGACCTTGTAATGAAAGAGTGTACCCATTGTTCCCTAAAATGTGTCTTTTTTAACCACCTCTCCCTTCTCCTCCACCAGCTGCAAATGTTTCTCCTTCGCAGAGGCTCGTGAACATTAGAAAGAGAAAACGTAAGACGAGGGACGAGATGTTCACGGAGCTGCAGATGTCCTCCCACGCTGATAGAGCACAGCAGAATGCGTGGAGGCAGTCAATGTCGGAGATGAGAAAAGCCCAACATGAACGAGAGGAGAGGTGGCGGGCTGAAGACGATAGGTGGCGTCAGCTTGCAGACAGACGGCAAGAGGCAATGCTCCGTCTGCTGGAGCATCAAAGTGATATGCTCGAGCGTATGGTTGAGTTGCAGGAAAGGCAGCAGGAGCAGAGACCGCCGCTACAGCCCCTGTGTAACCAACAGCCCTCCTCCCCAAGTTCCATAGCCTCCTCACCCAGACGCCCAAGAACACGGTGGGGGGGCCTCCGTCCACCCAGTCACTCCACCCCAGATGATCGCCCAAGCATCAGAAGGCTGGGCTTCAATAAGAGTTAAAGTTTTAAAATGCAGTGTGTCCTTTTCCCTCCCTCCTCCCCCACCCATCCCTGCTACCTTGGCAATTATCCCCCTACCTCTGTAAGGAACTAATAAAGAATGCATGAATGTGAAAAAACAATGACTTTATTGCCTCTGCAAGCGGGAGGGGAGGGGAGGGTGGGGTGGGGTGGTTGGTTTACAGGGAAGTAGAGTGAACCGGGTCGGGGGGGGGGTTGGAGGGTTCATCAAGGAGAAACAAACAGAAGTTTCACACAGTAGCCTGGCCAGTCACAAAACTCGTTTTCAAAGCTTCTCTGATGCGCACCGCGCCCTGCTGTGCTCCTCTAACCGCCCTGGTGTCTGGCTGCGCATAATCAGCGGCCAGGCGAGTTGCCTCAACCTCCCACCCCGCCATAAATGTCTCCCCCTTACTCTCACAGATATTGTGGAGCGCACAGCAAGCAGCAATAACAGTGGGGATATTCTTTTCGCTGAGGTCTGAGCGAGTCAGTAAGCTGCGCCAGCGCGCTTTTAAACGTCCAAATGCACATTTCACCACCATTCGGCACTTGCTCAGCCTGTAGTTGAACAGGTCCTGACTCCTGTCCAGGCTGCCTGTGTATGGCTTCATGAGCCATGGCATTAAGGGGTAGGCTGGGTCCCCAAGGATCACGATAGGCATTTCAACATCCCCAATGGTCACTTTCTGGTCCGGGAAGAAAGTCCCTTCCTCCAGCTTTCGAAACAGAGCAGAGTTCCTGAAGACGCGAGCATCATGTACCTTTCCCGGCCATCCCACGTTGATGTTGGTGAAACGTCCCTTGTGATCCACCAGGGCTTGCAGCAGCATTGAAAAGTACCCCTTGCGGTTTATGTAGTCGGTGGCTTGGTGCTCCAGTGACAAGATAGGGATATGGGTTCCGTCTATGGCCCCGCCACAGTTTGGGAATCCCATTTCAGCAAAACCATCCACTATTGACTGCACGTTGCCCAGAGTCACTACCCTTGCTATCACCAGGTCTTTCATTGCCCTGGCAAATTGGATCACAGCAGCCCCCACAGTAGATTTGCCCACTCCAAATTGATTCCCGACTGACCGGTAGCTGTCTGGCGTTGCAAGCTTCCACAGGGCTATTGCCACTCGCTTATCAACTGTGAGGGCTGCTCTCATCTTGGTATCCTGGCGTTTCAGGGCAGGGGAAAGCAAGTCACAAAGTTCCATGAAAGTGCCCTTACGCATGCGAAAGTTTCGCAGCCACTGGGAATCGTCCCATACCTGCAGCACGATGCGGTCCCACCAGTCTGTGCTTGTTTCCCGGGCCCAGAATCGGCGTTCCACGGTATCAACCTGCCCCAGTAACACCATGATTTCCACATTGCTGGGGCCTGTGCCTTGTGAGAGGTCTATGGCCATGTCAATTTCCTCATCACTCTCGTCGCCGCGCTGCAATCGCCTCCTCGCCTGGTCCGGGTTTCGCCTTGGCATGTTCTGGCTCTGCATGTACTCCAGGACAATGCGCGTGGTGTTCATAGTGCTCATAATTGCCGCGGTGATCTGAGCGGGCTCCATGATCCCAGTGCTAGCTATGGCGCCTGGTCAGAAAAAAGGCGCGAAAGTAGTATCTGATGGACCAGGAGAAGGAGGGCGGGAGGGAGGGAGGGCCGAGTGACGACATGGCGTACAGGTACAGGAACAGGGAGAAACACAAACAACTGTCACACAGAATGGTCCCCCCAAAGATTAAACTGGAAACCCTGGGCTTAGCAGGCCATTGATTTCACGGAGGAAGGGGAAGCAAATGAACACAGAACAAATCTATTTTTTACATCTTAAGGTGGCAGCCGACGCTGCAGCATGAGTGACAGCCATACCAGTATGACGATGATGGGTACCAATCATAATATGCCATCATCTGCCAAAAGGCAAGGGGCTGCTGCTGTGTAGCAATGCAGCCCCACGTCTGCCAGCCCCACGTCCGCCAGCACCCAGCATCGCCCTCGGCCTCTTCTGGGTGCTTAGCAGACAATATTGGGCAATTGGCAGAAAATAGTATATTATGACTGGTAACCGTCATCATCGAAACAGTAGCATGTCTGCCCAGGTGGCCATGATTGACAGCCATACCAGTACGACGACGACGGGTACCAATCATAATATACCATCGCCTGCAAGGGGCTGGTGCAATGCAGCACTACGGCTGCCAGCCCCACGGCTATCACTCATGCTACACCGTCTACCGCCAAAAGGCAGTTAGCAGCTGCTGCTGTGTAGCAATGCAGTCCCACGTCTGCCGGCACCCAGAGGACATATGGTGACGGTGAGCTCAGCTGAGCTGAGCGGGCTCCATGCTTGCCGTGGTATGTTGTCTGCACAGGTAACCCAGGTAAAAAGGCGCGAATCTATTGTCTGCCGTTGCTGTGACGAGGGGGGAGGGGCCTGACGACATGTACCCAGAACCGCCCGCGACACTGTTTTGCATCATCCGGGCATTGGGATCTCAACCCAGAATTCAAAGAAAAGGCGCGAACCGCTTCTCGGCTCTCTGAGCTGTGGCGCAAACATAGTATCTGACGGACTAGGGGAAGGAGGGAGGGGGGCCGAGTGACGACATGGTGTACAGGCACAGGGAATTAAAATAAAGAACGGTGGCTGTGCATCAGGGAGAGACACAAACAACTGTCACAGACTGGTCCCCCCCAAAGATTAAACTGAAAACCCTGGGTTTAGCAGGCCGTTGATTTGACGGAGGGAGGGGGAAGCAAATGAATACAGAGAAAATCTATTTTTTACATCTTAAGACGACGGTGCAGCGTGACTGATAGCCCTCGGCATCTTTCTGGGTGCTTGGCAGCAAATACTGGGCGGTGTATGACGATAGTCTTCAGGCCTATTGTACGAGCTGCTGCTCAGGGAAGACTCTGCTAACGTGCGATGACCCGACTTGTAATAGGCCGGCTAACAGTCATAATACACCATTTACTGCCAAAAGGCAAGCCCCACGGCTGCCAGCACCCAGATCGCCGATGAAGGCTACCAGTCTACTGCACCGTCTACCGCCAAAAGGCAGTTAGCAGCTGCTGCTGTGTAGCAATGCAGTCCCACGTCTGCCGGCACCCAGAGGACATATGGTGATGGTGAGCTCAGCTGTGCTGAGCGGGCTCCATGTTGTCTGCACAGGTAACCCAGGTAACCCAGATAAAAAGGCGCGAATCTATTGTCTGCCGTTGCTGTGACGGGGGAGGGAGGGGCCTGACGACATGTACCCAGAACCGCCCGCGACACTGTTTTGCATCATCCGGGCATTGGGATCTCAACCCAGAATTCCAAGGGGCGGCAGAGACTGCGGGAACTGTGGGATAGCTGTGGGATAGCTACCCATAGTGCAATGCTCCGGAAGTCGACGCTAGCCTCGTACTGTGGACGCGGTCTGCCGACTAGAGCACCTAGAGCATTTTATTGTGTGGACATACACAATCGGCTGTATACAACCGATTTCAATAAAACCGGCTTCTATAAATTCGAACTAATTTCGTAGTGTAGACATACCCTTGGATAGTTGCTGCAGCTAAGTGGTAGTGGGGACTCAGTAAGCAGGATACTTCTCTAAAGTCAGCGAAGTGTTAGCAGCACAGTGCTTGCTAAGATGTTGACTTTCAGATGGCAAATAAAACCATGTCCACGTGCTACCACTAAAAATTCAGGGTTGTGGCGGTTGCTGGGTTTTATCTTTGTTTTGTTTTTGATGAGAGCATGGTGTTCGTCCCACTTCATAATTGTTTATTTAGGAGTTTGTTTTATGTTGCCATCACCTCAATGGAGAGCTGCTGAGTAAAGATTTACAGCATCAAGCATTACATGACAACAGGCAGGATAAATATCCCCAGCTTTGGCATCATCTGAAGCAACAATAATAAATAATTAAGTACAGCTAAAGCATCAAACAAATGCTTGACCAAGAAGCAGTGTCTTGCACTGCATTCTAAATGTCAGCAAACTCAGCCTGTGGTGAACAACTGTAGTGAGCAAATTAAATAGCAGGGAGTCCGGCATTGAAAATACCCCACTTCTACTCTCAGTGAATACATCAATAATAAAAAGCCTGATTTTCTCCTCCCACCTTGCATATATGGAATCCTGAGTGGGAGAGAAGGGAGAAGCAGCAGTAGGCC
Organism: Trachemys scripta elegans; assembly: GCF_013100865.1. Taxonomy (NCBI): domain Eukaryota; kingdom Metazoa; phylum Chordata; order Testudines; family Emydidae; genus Trachemys; species Trachemys scripta. The sequence continues at coordinate 16,927,866 of NC_048310.1, forward strand.
AGCATCCTCCACATAGAAATCCTGTGCCTTTGCATGAGCTGTGCAGGAGGGGGCTCAGGGCTGGGGCAGAAGGTTGGGGGGGCAGGAGGGAATGCGGGTGCTGGCTCCAGGAAGGGTTTCAGGGCTCAGGCAGTGGGTTGGGGTTGGGGTGTGGGCTCTGGGAGGGGGTTGGAGTGCAGGAGGGGGCTCAGGGCTGGGGCCAGGGATTGGGGTGTAGGAGGGGGTGCAGGGCTGGGACGAGGGTTGGGGTGTGGGAGAGGTTCGGGGTGCGGGCTCCGGCTGGGCGCCGCTTACCTCAGGCGGCTCCTGGGTGGCAACACAGCGGGGTTAAGCAGGCTCTGATCACTCATTGTGATCGAGTGACTGAGACTGAGATCCACTGTCAGAGGCTCCACGATCGACCAGTCAATCACGATCTACTGGTTGGTGACCAATGCTTTAACAATTCAGTCACTGGCTGTACGGAGTGTTACTTTGAGGAATGGTGAAGAATGTTATCTGTTAGGTGCATACAGGAAAACTGCAGAACCTGTAATGTGCTTACGATACATTTTAAAAATGACAGCTGCTTCTGATATTTTAATTTGCTTGCTAAAGTAGATCACTTCAATTATAAAGTGAAAATTCTATTACCAAGATTAAAGCTAATCTAATGTCCTTAAATCTTTTTTCAATTTTAAGTTGTTTTCACAAGGGGATTTAGTACCTAAAGCTTCCTACTTTGATCTGTCTGACTCAGATACAATAGTCTCTGGTGCACGCATACCTTGGTAATGGTGACATGTCTGAACCTCAATGGACAAACTGGTTTTATAGACCAGACCCTCTGCTAGCATAAGCTTGCATAGTTTCACTGAAGTCAATGGAACTATGTGGATTTTCACCAGCTGCAGATCTGGCTCAGAGCTAATTTATTTTTTGGCTGTTCTGTGTCACTTGCTTTTTGTTCATTTGATTTCTAAAGCCCATGGATATATGAGATTCTGGGATGGGTGAATTTCATTTGCATTTAAAACATATAAAGATTTTGGGCAAACACAATGTTTAGTATTTCCACAGGAAGTCAATGCATGTGCAGATATGAAAGGAGTCCATGGTTCCCATAAATATTCAGTAAACTCTAGAAGAATATAGAAAGCCCTGAGGAATTTACATCAAAAACTGAATTCTGCAGTGAATCCAGCTTCTACTCTTGCTTTAGGGGAAATTCTGCAGTGTGTTCTCTCAATGTGGTTTGCTGTAGCTCCCAGTGCACCTCAGGGGAAAACTCCAGGGTCCTATCTTGTGCATGCTACCAAGAACAGGAAGTACAATTTTTTGAAAACAGAAATGCTGCTGCCACAGGCCTCAGAGTTTTACAGGCTTAGACCTTGATTCTGCCAGGAGTTCCATGTGGGCCAACCTCTGCTCCCATTGATTCCAATTGGTTCCACATGCATAGAACTCCTTGTAAGACTGGGACTCTACGCTCAACTGCTAGATCCTCTTAATTAGTTTCTTTTCTGTGATACACTAAATAGAGCTTAAGTTGAACTTCAGTGGGTCATAGTTCTTGTTCTGCCCCTCCACACAGGTGAATTTCAGCCTTTAACAGTATGTGTTTGTAGTCCTTATCTCTTGGATAATGGGTTGTTATTGGAGGAATACCATCATGATCACTAACCAATCTTAGAAAAAAAAAAAAAATTGTGGAAACTTTTATTCTGTAGCTAGTATAGTGCATGAGAGTGTGAATTTGGGCTTTATTTATTAGTTGTTAGACTTTCTAAAATGTATTTTATGGTGTTGATTTTTATTTTATTATACTTTTAAAATTCTCAAATGCTATTTTGACAGATAGGGCCTACAAAGGTTTTGATCCAGTAAGAGTATCTGTAAAAATATATTAGGAAAAATGGAGCCCAGCACTTTCCCCATATATCTAAAACTGTCAATTATGTATACATTCAAAAACATATCTAGCTATCTATCCAGATATTTAGGGCATGCCAATAACCCTACCACCAGGGAATTATTCCCTTTTGAGCATGTTAAGCAATCAGAATACTAAGAGAGAGGCATCTGACACCTACAATCTTTTCTAATGAAATACTCTGTGTTTTATGCTATGAAGAAATCATCTATGTTCTGTACACACTTTGTTCTTTATCTACAATGCATATAGACAAGTCATTGCAGAGGCATTGTGTGTGGTAAGTAAGGAGATGGCTTTACTGTATTCAGTGAATTTTGGATTGTGCTTACAATGTAAAATATAATAACCTATACCTGACTCTTATTTTTTATTGTTAAATTCTGGATATCTGAATTTTGTTCACTGCACTAATAATTAAACATGATAACTTAACCATAAAATTTGGAGTGTATGTACAGTGTGTTGAAACATACTAACAGATTTTCAGAGACATCTATTTTAAATGTTCAGGTAGGCTTGGGCAAATTTATTCAGATAGAGACATAACCCAAACCCTTGCTCCAAACTCAAACCATAGCTTTTGGCATGGTCCTGCACTTACTGCTTCTGATTAACTATATGTCTAAATGGTAAATTACAGCAGGATATTTCTGTCCCATGCAGAAAAAGAAAAAACTGAAAACTTCTAAGCAACCTAATTTTTATGAAAGTTTCAATCCAATTTTGCACATGAGGATTGAATAGTTTAGATAAGGTTTGGCTAAGTCCTCATCTGGAAAACATTATATACAAATATGGCTCAGCATAAATAAAACATACCCAAATTGCTGGGTAGCGCTCCAACTTGTGGTGGTTTACCCGTTTTTACTGATTGTCATCTCTCTGAAGTTTTATGTAGTAATCTGAGCCTCTTTGATTTATTATTGCTTTCCATAAGCTATTCCTCTGGATATGACTGAAAGGAGCCAATATTGTCTGTAAGTATAGTTTTCTGTAAACATTTTCTGCAAAGTATTTTAATTACAGATACCTTTGTGGGCACTGATAGCTCATGTAATAAATAAAATATATTAATTTTATAGGCATACTTTCTGCATATTCTGTCAATGCCACAATTTTGGTCCACATTCTCCCATACGTTCCGGCAGTGGCCCTGATGTTTGTCTAGCCAGTGGAAGATTTCATGAGAGCTAAGAAGTGGCTCCTACAGCATCCCAGACAGCACCATAGGAGACATAGCTGGGGAAAAGGGAGTCTGGGTGGAGCATCATGGTGCCCCAGCCATCCTTGGCTGCCATAAAGGCCTCATTTAATGTGTCTAATGTATTGGGCTTTGGCTTCTAGGTGGTCAGGCCTGGTAGTTGGATCTGTGGTCGCAAACAGGCACCCATGGTCAAAACCATTCATAGAGTCAGGACCAGGCCGAGTGCAGCACTGAAATCAAAGTCTGGGGACTGGCTGTGCATAAGAACCAAGGGCAGAGTCTGTAGACAAGCCAAATCAGGATCATAGTCAAAGTGCAAATGAAGGCCATAGGCTGGAGTAGGTTTGAGGATCTGGGGGTCAGGAAATGGGTGCAGGGCTGGAGCTCATCAGTAACAAGACTGGAACAAAGTTGGAGGAGGGAATGGACAGGGATGAAGCAGGATGGAACAAGGCTTGATCAAGGCTGGGGCAGGAACAGGAACCACATAAAAGGGAGGCTGGAAGACTCCGTAACACTGCAGATCCAGAAAAGGCCCTGAGCAGCAGCAACAGCAAAAGAACTTGCCAAAAACTTACTGTAGATCAAGCAGAGGCTTGAGCTATTTTTGGAAATATAATATATTCAAGAAGATACTGGAACTATGGCAGTTGTCTGTACACCAGAATGTTGGGAAATACAAGACTGATAAAGCTAATTTTTTGTTCATCACTTTCATTCACTGATGGCCTATTGCCAATTTGGTTGTCATCCATCATCTGTCTGACATGGTTATTTTGCAAGTCAGAACTAATAAGTTTAAATTATCTGCTGCCGTGTGTCTGAGATCTGCATGCATGTCATGCTTGAACACATGCAAAGTTAATTTGAAACCAAAGGCTATACTGAGGCCAACTGCTAACTGTGGACTGCAGAATAAGTGATACGTCTCCTAGCAATTAACACATGGTGGCAAACTTTGACTCACACCTTAATTGTAGAATTAAAATCATACATGTGTCTCATGCAAGCAGCGTGGCAAATCACAAACTGGATCTCGTAAAAATGTGCTCTGTATGCCCAGTTATAATTTCCCTCTCTCCTCTTTCCCACTTCCACTGGAAAATTAAGTGATAAATGTAATAACTTAAGTGACACACCTGAAAGTAACAAGGAGTAGGTGCCACCGGACTCCTTGTTGTTTTTGTGGATACAGACTAACATAGCTGATACTTGACACCTGAAAGTGCCCATGAAACTGCAAAAGAAACTAAGAAAATAGCAGGTGTTTCCGTAGCAGCACCAATAATGACACCAGCAACATTAGAACCAAATCCCAAGTATTAATGTAGTGCAGCATATGGAAAACCATCCTTTTGCTGTTATCCAAGGCTAGGTGATCACTACTGAGCCATTCTTTACACAGGCAAAATTCCTCGAAATGGAAGTAACTGTGAAATTTACCTGAGTAAGAACAACCCTGTATCTGCATCTATATACTTTGTCCATTTAACACTTTTGTAAAGGCGCCCATCTCTGGTATGTAGATGCCACAGCAAACATTTGTTCAAAACCTAAGATCTGCGCTACCATGAAAGAAAATTCATGGGGAAGACAGATAAGGATAGAGTTCAAGTCCCAGCAGGTCATGCATTTATAGATTGTATATATAAGATCAAAAAAATTCTTTGTAAAATTCACCATGGAATTATAATGCAAATTATAGAATTTAGATACGGAAGCATAAATGCTATCATACCTAAGGCACAATATGAGATTAAGACTCTGACACTTTAAACTTCAAGTATTTTTTTTCTATTTAGTGAAGATCTTTAGTAAATAAAAACTGTAAGAGAAGCACTGTCTTTACAAAACTAAGCAGTGTGAGTAAATGTGTAAGCTACGGATCTTTTTCTTTGCAAAAAACCCCAACTCAAAAGATAGAAGAATGAACATAAGAGTACATACATTTTGCGTGTAAATGGTCTGATATAACAATGTAGTGAGCAATTAGGTCAGGGGTCCCCACCATGGTGCCCGCCCAGGCATCTAAGTGCGCCCGCGTACTGGCCAGTGGATGAGCATCCACCGAAATGCCACTGAGAAGCAGCAGCATCCAGCTGCGGCGACACTGAAATGCCACCGATTTTCAGCAGCATTTTGGTGTCAACGCCTACTGACGTTGCCGTTTGTCGGCCGATGCTCATCCCCTGCCACGGTCCTCCGTGGCTTGTCGTCTGGTGCCCGCCAGATGAAAAAGGTTGGGGACCACTGAATTAGGTAGATGTAGCTGGCTATCTGACATAGCTGTATCCAGCACTGCAAATACTGTAATATGACATGAAGTTTATTTTATTTTTGGGTTGTAGGTTTTCAAATTGTCAGTTGAGTATCTATATTTCATTCAAAAATGTGCAAAATACCTTTCAAATTCTACTACAGTAGTTACTACATGAACAGTTTACTCTCAACAAATGAAAAATTTGAAAGCCAATGGTCTAAGAAGCTTACAGAACTCAATGTATCCAGATTTAGCTCTTAATTTACTTTCTCATTGATTTCACACACAGGGAGTGATTGAAACATTTGTTCAACAGCTAATTCTACAACACTCAAAAATAACATTTTTTTTCAGGTTTTTTTTCCTCATAAATTAAAGAAAGAGGACACAAGAAATGGTACTTCACCTTAAATGACTGTATATGTGCATCTGTATTCAGTATTCAACATGTCAGAATGTGTAGTTTATTTTATTTTTGATAGAATTCAATACAGCAATACAACAATTTCAAGATGGACAGGAGACATTATTCATTGGGTAGAGGAGCAACTCTGAGTTTAAAGTGGCATCCAAGAAATACTGAATCCATTACTGGCTGACAGTGGAATTTCAATAGTTTATAAGAAAGTTCTAGGGGTTGGACATTTTTACATGTCCCCTTTCTTTCAACAGACCTGCCTCTGATTCACATATTTAGTTTGTTTTGATTGGGTCTGAGGATGCAACCAGAAGTATTCAACTAGACAAGGAATTTGCTTACAAAATTCAACATGTAAATAATTTGCTATCTATATCTAAATAAACCTTAGGTTCTGATCCAAATCAAACTGATAATCAATGGGAGTCTTAAAATTAATAGGCATCTACATTTTATCACACTCTTCACGGTAGTATTTTGCATCTATTTATTACTACAGGACAAGTACTTATCACAAAAAATACTTTAAGCAATTTTCCACATTTGATCAATTATTCAAATGACTGACTATTTTCAAAATAACAATTTTAAGACAGACAATTGCATAAAGGGTTCATGGGTTTGTTTGTCTTGCTTAACATATATAATTTAGAAGCAGACCACTCTTTATTCTGTATGCCTCTTTTCAGACCATGTCAAATTGCTATTCCCAAATTATTATTATCCTTAAAAACACTGGAAATACTGCACTAATTTAGTGGTAGTTGTTAACATTATAATACAAAAAAGTCTGTTAGATTTATTTTTCCTATACTTAATTCTTTCATCTGAAAAGCTTATTACTAATAGATCCATCCTAGCAATCTCTCCCTTCTACTTTGTGGTTAGTACATGAATACTTGGTTCTCTTATATGCAAATTTTCCTCTTTCTAGTGTAGTTTCCCTTTGTACCATTTATTGTTTCTCAAAGGGGAACTCTGAAGGATGCCTAATTGATCTTTCTAAAGGGACTTCTCAAAATTAACCACTTTGTGTGAGGGGAAAAAAATTAAATAAACCCAAAATGAAATTGCAGGTACTCAAGAGGCTCAACAGCCATTTTATTTGTAGACCTAGTCACTTCTAAACAATGTTTTCTTCCTTTTGATATCTAACACTATGGTTATTTCTTAAAAATATTTCCTTAGTCACATCAAATCATGCTGCTTTGTACTGAATCTGGGCAACTGCTCCCCAATGCCTGGAATCCCTCTTTGCTTTGTAATGTACCTTGGAGCGGCAAAATAAGACAAGTAAAAGCCATTAATGATATATTAGGCATAGCAGATGTGTTCAGTTCTAGGTAGGGATATTTGACAAAATGAAAATGGAATTTGGATAACATTTTTGACTAAGCTTTGATGATTTTCTTGCACTACTTTAACCATTTTTGTTTTACTATTCTCTGCAAAACATCCTTGAACCAATAAATAGCATGACATAATATTTCTAAGAGAAAATGCTTGCCAATGCCAAAGCTGGAGGGGATTCCATTGTTTAGCTGCACAATTTGGAATGTTGTATGCAGGACAATAATTATAAGTTTTGGTAATATTTTGAAAGGGGAAGTTCATGGTTACAAACATTGGAAACAGTGCTTGGAGCCAAGTATTGGATTGGATTGTATAGAAATTTCTAAAATCTCTCATAAGAAAGTTCAGTCTAACTCTGCCAAAGACGTCTGAAAAAAAAGCTGGCAAGTGTGCCAGAATCATAGTTTAGTGTTTAATTATTGACAGTATGGGCAGAAGAGGATATGATCCCTGCCCTGAAGAACTTATAGCAGGGGTCGGTAACGTTTGGCACGCAGCTTGCCAGGGTAAGCACCCTGGCGGGCCAGGCCAGTTTATTTACCTGCTGATGCGGCAGGTTCGGCCGATCGCGGCCCCCACTGGCTGCAGTTCGTCGTCCCGGGCCAATGGGGGCGGTGGGAAGCCACGGCCAGCATATCCCTTGCCCGCACCGCTTCTTGACACCCCCATTGGCCCGGGACAGCGAACCGCGGCGAGTGGGGGCCACGATCGGCCGAACCTGCCACGTCAGCTGGTAAATAAACTGGCCCGGCCCACCAGGGTGCTTACCCTGGCGAGCCGCGCGCCAAATGTTGTCGACCCCTGACTTATAGCCTTAAAATCTAAGAGTCAGATTTTCAACTTGGCCTTAAGTAGACCTCTTTTTCCTGCACTGATAATATTGTGGGCCTAATTATTGTCACTTGAACATATTATAGCACCCACAAATCAGGTACTGAGATATCCCATTGTTTCACTTTTAGTAAGCAAACAGCATTTTCAATGGCTAAAATGAGGAAAGTAATTGTTTTTAATCCGATCTTGAAATTGCCAGTTTCACATCACATGTCACAGTGTTTGCTTAGATGTGGCAGCATTTAATTTTTGTTGCACTTCAGTTACAGCTTAATGTTCAAAGATGGCATTACTAGTACTTTAGACATGCTGTACAGTCTCTATAACTAATGTGAGTAATTTGTTACCTAGTAGGTATTCTGATTTAAAAAAAAAAAAAATCAGATGAAACCTTACATAAACAGGAGTCTAGACAAATGGAAGTTCAGATTACTATCTGACGTAAATTGGCTTAGTTTCATTGACTTTAGAGATGTGATGTGATGTAATGAATTATACCAGAGGAGGATCTGGACCTGATCCTCCAAAAACAGAATCTGCTACAGAATCCTTCGTCTTGCAAAGTTCTCAGGGATATTGCCCCATGACTATCAATCCTGAGCCAGGAATATCTTCTTGATGGTCTTTGGATATAATAGCCTGTCAGTCCCCAATATAAGACACTTCAGAAAGGTGTTAGGTAAGGGCTCAATAACAAACATGTCTGCTGGTGCTGTAGTCCTGCCTACCCCCCTTACCCCAATATGGAGCAGCAGACAAATGTGGCTCCTTCTGTTCACCTCAGAAAGAGGTGTCAAGACTTCTCTTTTAATCACTGCAGTTGCAAGGACCATTTCACAGCTTCTTACCTCTCCAGAAGAAGGTCAGTATCAGGAGGGAGGTGGAACACTTCTTTTTCACTTCTGTGTCTACGTATATATCTAGCTGCAGGACTCCTCCTCAAATAGGGAGTCAGAAGGAGCAGGAGTAAGAAGCATTTTAGCACTGGCCTGCAGTCATATTCGGAGAAGCTGCTACTGCATAGAGTCCTCTTCACTCTCATATGGAGAGCCAGAGACTCCTTCCAGCATGAGTTAGTGACAATTTATCTTCTCTTCCTCAGCTGATCTGTTTCCAGGGGAGATGCTACTCCCCTTGGAATGAAGAACTTCATGTCTGCCAGGTACTGATCACTGCAGCTGCATTTCAAGACAATCATGATGGACTGAGACGTCACTTCAAAGGTCCATCTACACTGGGAAAACTTGTTAACATTTTTCACAGATGTAAACTATAGCAGGCCTTAGGTGAAATGGTGGTAAAAACCACCTATGCCTAGTCTACAGCACTGATAGCATGGATGCTGAAGTTCTAGGGCTAAAAAACAAACACAAATATTCTTAGGGTAGACAAGTTTTAAAAGGAGAGAAAAGTCTCACAATGCAGGCCTTTTATTCCCCTTGCCTATCATCAGTTTCACTATTTCAATCAGTTTTGTTCTGTTATTATAAAGTTCTCTCATTTATTATTTGGGTAGTTTAGAGAACTCCTTACCTGCTGTTCAGAGTACTTGACATCACCCCAAAAATGCATGAAAGGTCTACCGAAAGGCAGGGGAGCTAGAGATATAAATTGACAAAACATATTTGATGAAGTGACAAAAGAAAACATACTGAAACTCTATAAAAAAATCCCAACAACTGCAGCATTTTTTGAAGATTCTTTATCAGAGTAAATAAGATTATTCAGAATCTTTTGGCAAAGGGAATACAAGTTTGTCATTGTTCTTGGCTGGTAAATTACCCTTGAAAAATGAAAGAAGATGAGAAGGATGCTCCTAACAAATCACTAATGCTGTTACAGTATTGTTCTAAAGGAAAGAAATGGTGGCACTGTTATGGTTTCTTTAAGCATATCTTTGAAACAATTATCAGAAACATTTGATTACTGGATCCAAAAGGTGATTGGGTACATATTACTGATGTCTTTTTCACTGAAGTAATATCTGATCATTTATTACTTTTGTGCAGCATGTGACAAAGTTCCTCCTCTATCTTGGTGGGTCCTGCACTTATTGGTGGATTTTCTTGCCTCAGAGATTCACCATGTGGGTTGGGGGGAACAGCCCAGAGACCTTCCCCTCTGGAAGAACCCACAGTCCAGGTCAATTGAGAGGTGTGGGGGGAACCCAGGCCCACCCTCTACTTCAGGTTCCAGCCCAGGGCCCTGTGAACTGCAGCTGTCTATAGTGCCTCCTGTAACAGCTACAACTCCCTGGGCTACTTCCCCATGGCCTCCTCCAAACACCTTCTTTATTCTCACCACAGGACCTTCCTCCTGGTGTCTGATAACACTTGTGCACCTCAGTCCTCCAGCAGCACACCCTCTGACTCCCAGCTCCTCACACTCACACCACAAACTGAAGTGAGCTCCTTTTAAAACCCAGGTGCCCTGATCAGCCTGCCTCAATTGATTCTAGCAGCTTCTTCTTAATTGGCTCCAGGTGTCCTAATTAGCCTGCCTGCCTTAACTGGTTCTAGCAGGTTCCTGATTACTCTAGTGCAGCCCCTTCTCTGGTCACTCAGGGAACAGAAAACTACTCATCCAGTGACCAGTATATTTGTCCTCTACCAGACTCCTGTACCCCACTGGTCTGGGTCTGTCACAAGTGTTAAAATCTAGTAACCAGAGCCAGTAGAGCCAGCTTTTTGTATGACTTTTCTGTTGTGATGGGCACTGAGTCTGCTGTCTGAATTTCTTCTGTTCAGCTCTGGAAAAAGTACACCCCAGCATTTGTGTGAATTGCACATTGGCAATACATTGTGAGACTGTAATTGCTTACCCTTGGGACAGAAATAACAGGATTGCTAAAGAATGTAATTGACTTTAATCCACATTACTTTTAAAAACTGTTAACCTCTGCAGTAGTCTGCTGTTTTACAGACTTATTATGCAACCTTTACTCAGATGGTGAACAGCTACTCCTGTGAGTTGTCCCAGGGACTTCAGCAGGATTACTTTTCTGAGTAACTGCTCACCAATGTAAGTAAGGGTTGAAGAATCAGGCCATTAATCCCTGCACATAAAATAGTAACCTGGTGATACGTACTCAATTGTGTAATAACCACAAAACGATACATTTCAAAAAAGATAGGTTTCCCAAGTGAATGGCTAATGATTTAGCATTACACTGTAGTCTTCCTCTTTGAAACAAAAGTCTCAGACTATTGACAGCGGGCTATGTTTTTTTTCTTAGATGAGCACACACAACTCCTGTCAAATACAAGGGAAGATACGCATGTATGTCTGAGGTCAGAATTCAACATTATAGTATTGCCTAATTGATGGGTCGGTGTATTGATTATAGATTAACTGATTAATCTCTTAGACCATAGTGGGGTCAATAATGGATTCCCGGAGCAGTTGCAGCATCACAAAGATTATTGCCAGTATCATTAGAATGAGAGACCCCAGCAGCACACAAGAAACAACTGCAATTTATCACAAGTCCCTTTATTAACAAATCTCCTAGGCAAATAAACAATCCCACAAACACAGAAATATAACAGCAGATATGGAGATAGCACAAAGTGTTTAGCCCTATGGCTGGCATCATTCACATCTCTGCCTAGGGAACCTCAGAGTGTCAGTCATTATCTTCCTCCTCATCATCACTGTTACCATAATCACCAGTAAGGGTCGTCCTGGTGTCTTCAAAGTCATTCAGGCTGGGATACAGCTTTCATAAGATGTTGTGCTGATGCCCATTTCAACCCCCATTTCCTTATCTATACTTCCACATCCCACTAAATTTGAACAGGAGTACTTGTGGCACCTTAGAGACTAACAAATTTGAGCATAAGTTTTCACGGGCTACAAATTTGAACTTATGCTCAAATAAATTTGTTAGTCTCTAAGGTGCCACAAGTACTCCTGTTCTTTTTGCGGATAAAGACTAACACAGCTGTTACTCTGAAACCTGTCACTAAATTTGAGGTGCCCCATTTTCCATAGGCTAACTTGTTAGTTCCCCTTATATTCATTAACATGTACATCACTCAATCACCATAACAATTTGCAGTTATCACATTGCTGACACCCTATGTCTGCAAAAATCCCCAAAATACTCTAACCAGCCTTTGAGTAATATGTCAGCAGTTAACACATCTATTACTTTAATTGTTTCTTCTTGTGACAGAGGGTCACTCATCCAGTAGTTACTCAGGTCAGCCTACCTTTAGGCCTGAGGCTTCGTTTGGCTAAGCTACATGTCTTACAGGCCTAAGGCCTACAGGCCTTGCGATACAGCATTAATTAATCCTTATATCAGACTTCTCTATCTTGAATATACCTTTGGCTACAATAGGGGGAAATATGAAGGAAAGTGTAGTCTAATGGTAAGGACACAGGATTCCAAATTCTATTTCTGGTTTTGCCAGTGACTTGCTCCATGGGCTGGGGCCAATAATGTAACTTCCCTGTCTCTTATTTCAGCTATCTGTGAAGAGTGGAACTAATGCTTCTTTGAGGCTGAATTAATGCTTATTAATTGTTAAGATCCTGTAATCTAGGCACTCTGTAATATTTTACAGTAATTACAGTACAGTACAGTAATTCCCGCATTTCGAGCAGGAAATCTGTGGTTAAGCTGTACAGTAGGCTTGAGCGTAAATATTAAAATGTAACCTCATTTAAAAAAAAATTTAGTCCGATTTCCTTGTGAATAAGCCATCCCTGAAGACATTCCTTTTGCAATATACATAGCCACAATTTAGTAAAACGTTTCCTAAGATGCTGATACCAGTTTTACCTCAATTACATATTATTTTAAAATAAAAATATTATATTTTAACCATGAAGCATCTAGAAATGCATAGAGCAGACAGGCAATAAGACTTGATTTTAATTAATATTTAAATATGATTGTTTGAGACAGCTTTCTTGAAAGAAAACTATGACCTCTTTTGAATAGTGTGGAAGCCCCGAGCTGACTCCATCAGCACTGGAGTGTCAGTCTATTTAACTAGGCTCCCCTCCCCCACAACCCCTAGATTATAGCCCAGAGTTCTACCCAGAGGCACACAGCATTAAAATGTATATACATGTGGTTTAGCTGACCTATACTTTAAGAAAAATGTATGCAGATAGAAGGACAAATTCTACCTTCACACCTTTTTAACTCCATTGAAGATAATGGGATAGCACTGATGCAATGAAGAGGCCCGAAGTGTGGGGAGTTGTAATTTTCACTTTCCCATCCTTTAATTTACATATTGTCGTCATCGTGATCATGATCATCAAAAGCAAGTATCTTTATATCAGCTTCTGATATAACTAATAAGCTCTCAAAATCCAATGGTAAAATCCTGACCATACTGAAGTCAATGGGAGTTATGCTATTGACTTCAATGCAACCAGAATTTTCACCCTCAGATTCTGTATCTGTTTATGACTGTTAAAGTTCCCATGTCACATTTCAGAAGATTATGGCTATCCCTAATCTTATCTGCTTAATTGTAGCAGGGATCTTATCTGCTTAATTGTGCTATGTAGGTGCTTTACAGATGCCTTAAATCCTCCATAAATAAATATAATTTATTTGCAGTAACTCGGTGCTCTTTATGGCCACCATGGGATCCTAACTCAACCCAGAAAACTTAAAAAGTGGTTTAGGAGCTCTAAGGTACAACAGCAGCCTGTTCTCCAATAGAGATGTTGTATCTCCAATGTAGCCTCATCATCAATTTCTAACACAGGGTGAAAACACTCAGCAAATACAGTTTGGAATCTATCACCTCCTACAATCCAATTCAAACCTTTCTCAGTTCATGATGGGTGAACTAAATATCTGACTGGAAAGAGCTGAGGTAACAAAAGTCTAAACATCATCCAGTCCAGCCTCAGCTACACAAATGAAGTTGGGATGCTGCTCCTTAATTAAAAACATGGTTTGTGAACCTAGAAATAGCAACAATGTCCAATACATCACAACCTATCAAAAACTAGTTGTAATAACTATTATTAAACAAGGACAGTCTATAACTACAAAGTAAGATTAGGCATCCTTTTTCTAGAACATGCAACAATGTTAAACCACCTGCAGAGAGAATCTGTGAGTAAACTCATGACAACAAATATCTACAGGTTTCAGAGTGGTAGCCGTGTTAGCCTGTATCTGCAAAAACAAGGAGGAGTCCTTGTGGCACCTTAGAGATTAACAAATTTATTTGGGCATAAGCTTTCGTAAGGATCCTTAGCATGTCTGATGTATTTTTTACTGAAAAGCTGAATTTGGACCAGTTGTATACCTACCCAGATCCCATTGTGTTGTGTGCATTTAAGGTAAGAGTTTGGCCTCCATAATACAAAATAATATTTGAAACACAAAAACACTGATAACTTTTAAAGCCATTTCTCTGAGCTATCATATTTGTTTTCTGAAAGGTCTAATGGTAAAAAACAAAGTCTACAATTTAGACTATTGCGCTAATAGCAAATTACATAAATTAATGTAATACCCTTTTAATTATTACTTCTTTTTATGCTATTCTGAAAATGCAGGAAGGGCCCATTTTCAATGTGTACCAGTTTCAAATGTGTCTCTATAAGATTACATTTGCCAGAGCCAGAAGACTCAGTAGACTGAAACATTTTCAGTAGAGGGAGCTCCTGCCACATATATATAAAAGGGTGGGTTTTTTTTACCTTAAGTGGACAGGCCACATTGCATTTGTAATGACAAAGCAGTGCCTGTGATGTGCTCTGCAACTGTTAAGCAACATATTTGAAGCAAACTACTAAATACCAATAAACAAACGTGTTAATATCCATCTTGCTTGTACATGATGAATGCATTGCCGGTTAGAGACTATGTCCAATGTTACCTACCTAACCCTTCTCCTCATTTGACCCTCATACTGAATCTTTTCAGTCACCTCAACTGTCAAGCACAGATTCAAAAAAAATCAATACTTAAAATATTTGGTGTGACATTGTAAAATTTAATTTGTCCAGATGATGGGAAGGGAGAACAAAATAACCTTCTTTCAAGATCCCTTGTCCTCCTGATCAATACTGTATTTGATTTCCTGGTCTGAAAGCCTAATAATACCTAGTTTCCAATGTTCCTAAAAATCTTGAGGGTGTCATTTACTCATCTTCTTCCCTGCCTTTTCCAATAACGAAGAAAGCAGCTTGATGAGATCAAGAGCCAGTGACCTTCTCTGTAGGAGTCCCTCTGAAACGTCTCTCATGTGGGCTGATTACTATGACAGGAAGAAATTCATGGTCACTGTTAATAATGACAACTAGCAATAGCATATGAAAAAGCCTCTGGCATTGCTGACAAAGGTCAGATAGCACATGCTGCATTACTGCAGCAATCTTTATAGCCATTGTCTATTACTTTTGTCTTGCATGTCTGGGAAAGATATGAGTGAACACTGCAAACCATTACTGCGGCATTGTGGCTGTGGCTCTACAGTTACAAATGAGGAGGCACATTCATTGCAGGCCTTCATTTTCAAGCACGTCTCTTCCCACGTCTCGGCCTACAATTTCATCATGTTTGTTTCTCTGCGCAAAGATGAATGCTCTGAAATAGTTTTGTGAGTATCCATTTTAATAGCTTTGGGGGCAACATTTAAAAATGCAGTGCTTTTGAATTTTAAAAAATTCACAGCATTTAAAGTAATGAAATCTTAGATTTTTATTTTTATGCTGATATAATTGAAAAAGTGAATTACTTAAATACATCAAACTTATCATGGGTACAGGCCTAGATATTTAAAGGTATTTAGATGTTGCTCACTGAGAGTTGCAGGGCCCCAGACTTTTCAATTGGAGTTAGGCACTTAAGTGATTTTGAAAATCTGACCCTAAGTGACTTAGATGGCTAAATCCCATTTTTAAAAGTTACTTAGGCTCCAATTTTTAAAGGTATTTAGATGTTGCAGCCCTCAGCCTTGCACCGCCTAACTGATGTTAGGAGCCTCAATTTCATTTTCAAAGGTGATTTAGGCACTTAAATCCCATTAATGGTCTATGGGATTTAGACTGCTAAGTACCTTAATCACCTTTGAAAATGAAAGTGAGGCTCCTAACATCAGTTAGGCAGTGCAAGGCTGAGGCCAGCACCACCTAAATAGCTTTAAAAATCTGGGCTGTAGGCACTTAGGAGCCTAATTGTCAGTAAATGGGATTTACATATCTAAGCCATTTATGCTCAAAATTTCAATCTGCCCCTCAGCAAAGCTCACAATTAAAATGCTTTGGACTGACCGTTCACAGTCCTCAAAGTGAACTTTTGCCACTGTCACAGCCACCAATATGACATAAAAGAAAGAAACAGAGAGAGCTGAAGTGATATCAGAGCCTTCCCATCTCTGAACTAGATGCATTAGAATGCAGTAAATAGATGCATTAGAGCACTGGTTCTCAAACTTTCACATAGCAAGCCTCTGAGTGCGACCCCCCCCATATCAATTAAAAATACTTTTTTATATATTTAAGACCATTATAAATGCTGGAGGCAAAGCAGGGTTTGACATGGAGGCTGACAGCTCGTGACCCCCCATGTAATAACCTCACGACCTCCTGAGGGGTCCCAACCTCGAGTTTGAGAACCCCTGCATTAGAATGCAGTAAATAGAGCAGGGAAAACTTTTTCAGTTGAATAGTGTATTCACAAAACTCCCTCAGTTTTGGTTGGCTTGAAAATATTTGTGAATATCGCACAATTTTGCCAAATAATTTTGGCTACAAATAATTTTTCAGGACATGGGCAGCATTTGTAAACCAGAAAAAGGATGAAAGGAGGAGCTGGTGATGCCTTCTTTAACTTTTAGCCCAGTGGCTAGGGCACTCACTGGGGATTTGGGAGACACAAACTTCAGATCAAGCCCTAAATTAAGGCTTTATATTATAAAGAAAGCAAAGCCTCTGAATAAAGCACAACACAACTTCTCAGAACTCTGCAATGCAAACCAAAGATCTGTGTCCTTGTAAAATTTGAGGGTGAAGATAATTGATTTATCATAGAGCCTGAAAACATTCAATGATTATAGTGCAACATTCCAAACAAATGGAACTTTAACAAATGTTTAGGGCTTGTCACATGATGCATACAAAATTGATAGTTTGAGGTGTTAAACTACCAACTAATCCACAATAATAAACATAATGTACTTGCTGGTAGTACAGGTGATCCGCTACCCACGTCTTTAAAAAGCCTAAGAAGCATGATTGTTTATAGGTGGCTGTATGCAATGCATACAATACATTACATAGGATGCACATTACATTACAGATGGACCCAGCTCAATACAAAGTAAAAAATGCGTAAGTTTGGACATGCAATTTTGTTTTCAGAAAGAAAAGAAAATGGATAACTATGGTTAGATAATGGGTATGCTGCCGCTTTGTGCAGATATATGATGGTAATTTGCTAACCTGAGACATTTTATTCCATTCTCGAGAAGTCTTTCATATTTTATCAAGGCTTTTCCTAGGGCCAGCCTTAAACACTAGAAAGTCACTAGAAGTCAAGAAAAATGACTCCTTGAGGTTCTGATTTAGCCTTCGCAACTAACTACCCACTTTCCTTCATCCCCATCTCCCTTCCCATGATACTGGCAATGGAGTGGGAGGCCCCATATGTCTGGAATCCTGAGGAGTTTCCCTGTGTAACCCTTCTGTCAGTCGAGACAGCAGCAACAGTGGCTGGGTTCAATATCTAGGGGTTCCTCTTAACAATACAAAGCAGAACCAGCTGGAGCCCTCCCCTAGTAATTTGGGAAAGTTAATCACCACCCCACGGCTCCCCTAAGAAGCAATACTTTCCCACTCCCAAGCACTGAATCTGTGAATAAAAAAGAAAACTTTTATTACAAGGCAGAGGGGACCAGGCATTAGTTTGGGAAAACACCACAACCATGACTGAAAGCATGTAATCATAAGCAAACATCAACCCCACCGTACATTGGGAAGTGTCCTTTGGCTCGGTTTTGAATTTTGCAGTGTGAAAGTCTGACGAATAAATGTCCCTTTAACCCGCCACTCCCCTTTCCCTCCACTGCAGCGCACTCACAGTTGTCTGTCCTTAGTCCACCTCCCACACAGGAAAAATGGGGGAGGGGTGACCAATGCCTCCGCATCTGCAATTAGCTCATGGCTGCTGCCATTGTTATCTCTGCCACTGCTCATATCTGCTGCTATCACTGCCACTTCTGCAATGCCATGTTCTGAGGTTCTGCTGCTTATCCCAGCTCTTAGCAATTTCAGCGATTATGAAAACTCATGGCGATCGGGGGAGGTCCCGGAAGACTGGAAAAAGGCTAATATAGTGCCCATCTTTCAAAAAGGGAAGAAGGAGGATCCAGGGAACTACAGGCCAGTCAGCCTCACCTCAGTCCCTGGAAAAATCATGGAGCAGGTCCTCAAGAATCAATTCTGAAGCACTTAGAGGAGAGGAAAGTGATCAGGAACAGTCAACATGCATTCACCAAGGGCAAGTCATGCCTGACTAATCTAATTGCCTTCTATGATGAGATAACTGGGTCTGTGGATGAGGGGAAAGCAGTGGACGTCTTATTTCTTGACTTTAGCAAAGTTTTTATACGGTCTCCCACAGTATTCTTGCCAGCAAGTTAAAGAAATATAGGCTAGATCAGGGGTCGGCAACGTTTGGCACGCGGCTCGCCAGGGTAAGCACCCTAGTGGGCCGGGCCAGTTTATTTACCAGCTGACAGGGCAGGTTCAGCCGATCGCTGCCCCCACTGGCCGCGGTTCATCATCCTGGGCCAATGGGGGCATTGGGAAGCCGCGGCCAGCACATCCCTCACCCGCGCCGCTTCCTGCTGCCCCCATTGGCCCGGGATGGCGAACCGTGGCGAGTGGGGGCTGCGATCGGCTGAACCTGCTGCATCAGCAGGTAAATAAACTGGCCCGGCCCGGTAGGGTGCTTACCCTGGCGAGCTGTGTGCCAAACGTTGCCGACCCCTGGGCTAGATGAATGAACTATAAAGTGGATAGAAAGCTGGCTAGATCGTTCGGCTCAATGGGTAGTGATCAATGTCTCCATGTCTAGTTGGCAGCCGGTATCAAGCGGAGTGCCCCAAGGGTCGGTCCTGGGGCCGGTTTTGTTCAATATCTTCATTAATGATCTGGAGGATGGCGTGGACTGCACCCTCAGGAAGTTTGCAGATGACGCTAAACTGGGAGGAGTGGTAGATAGGCTGGAGGGTAGGGATAGGATACAGAGGGACCTAAATAAATTGGAGGTTGGGCCAAAAGAAATCTGATGAGGTTCAACAAGGACAAGTGCAGAGTCCTGCACTTAAGATGGAAGAATCCCATGCACTGCTACAGACTAGGGACCAAATGGCTAGGCAGCACTTCTGCAGAAAAGGACCTAGGTGTTACAGTGGACGAGAAGCTGGATATGAGTCAACAGTGTGCCCTTGTTGCCAAGAAGGCTAATGGCATTTTGAGCTGTATGTGTAGGAGCATTGCCAGCAGATTGAGGGACGTGAACATTCCCCTCTATTTGGCATTGGTGAGGCCTCATCTGGAGTAGTGATCAATTAATCCATCAGCAAGATCTGAAGAAGAGCTCTGTTTAAGTTTGTGTCTCTCACCAACAGAAATTGGTCCAATAAAAGATATTACCTCACCCACTTTAATATCCTGGGACTAACACAGCTACAAAACTACATAAAAGATTTCATGTGAATACTGTAAAACTAAAACTAAAGGACAGTGGTTGGTGTTGGACTTGTAACACAACATTACATTCCTACTATTTCTTTTTTTATCTGAATGTCTCCCAAGTTATCTGCTTTTGGTCACAGATAAGGTCATTTAGAAGTGAAACACCTTTGTGGATTGCCTAGAACTACAAAAATTCTCAGATCTGTTCATCTCAGAAATATAGAGATCTCATCCACATGTACTGCATATATTTAATTACTGGAATCCCATGCAAAATCCTATACATAAATGTAGATCTTCACAATAAACAAGTCCAAAGCTAACGAACATTGCATCCAAATGTTACCTGTCCAAAGCATCAAGCAAACTATCCCATTCACTGTGAACACTAACAAGGTGCACTAGCTTTCATCGTCTTTATATCTGTCAGTCTATATATATATATTACTAAGTATGGTACTTCATACCATATGTTCTCTGAGTAGAATATAATGCCTTCTGGCTAAAATCTCACTGATTCTTTTTCATCAAGGATTCTGTAACCGGTTAGCAGCATCCTCCCGTGAATCTGCCAACTACTAGGTTTTGATCTTGCTGGGAAATGCTAAGTGAGTCCTGGTGATTTATTAACTTCACCTTGGTCCTCAGAAATAAGAGGATTTAGGTGTAACAGATTTAGGGAAGAACTCCAGAAGCAGTCAGGCCTGGGGAGAAGGCTTGGGCTGGAATCTGTGTTACATTGATTGTAAATGTCTTTGTAAATAAAGCAAAACCCAAGGAACGGGGTAAATTTTGATCCTACATAGTGTGTGTAAATTGTGCTTGGAGCAGGCTATGAAAGGTGCTTGCTCTCAGATTCCTCCATTTCCCTGTTGAAGTTTATCCCTGTTATTGTCCCTTAACACCACCCAATCTTATGGGCCTCTGTGAGATTAAGGAGGACTAGAGGATGCCATCAATCTCAGGGCCTATCACTGCTGCTCCTTAGTTGCACAACAAATGCACTGTAAAGTCATTTAAGACATATCCTCCATTTAGGAGTTTAGAGCAGTATGTGCCTGATTTCTGGAGGTGCTGAGCATCTTCAGCTCCTCAGGAAGTCACTGGAATTGTGAGTGGCCAGCACATCAGAAAGGGATGCCATGTGTGCACAACATTCCTACAAAATATCGTTTTAACAATTGATCTGTGGTCTGGTTCACAACAGGGTGAGTTCAAGCAAAAAGTCGATATAGCTATCTGCCTGGTGTAAGCAAAATCCAAAGCAGGCCTCCCAGAGACCCATCCTATGGGAGCACAAAGAGTGGCCTATTCAACTCCTTTTGGTTTTAATAAAACTTAGTACGTATGTAGCTCTGCAAAGGCTAGAACTCAGACATACCCCATACAGACCACCCACCCCTGCTATCTGGTAACCATCATAGGGATGTGGACATTATCACATAGACCCTCTGGAGATAAACACCATAGGAAGTATCACCTTAGAAGGCAGGGCTGACAGCTTCCCCTGTGCCCTAGATCCCCTATTTAAGCCCAGGAGGTGGTCCAGTAAGTATATGTGCAACAAGGTGGAGTTCCTTATCAACTGTAGTGATGGATCTGCCTCTTGGACACCTACTTCCTGACTTGAATTTAACTGTTAGGTGAGCAGTGATGAGTTAATTCAATGTACCCTATTAAGTGAATTAGTGTTCTCAGCTAACTTGCCACTTGGCTTTGAAGGGTTCAGTGCACTTCATTTGGTCCAGTAACTGCAGGTATATTATATGTAAAAATCAGAAATTGTTTTGCGACCCCTCCAATACATGCTTATCATTGAAGGTTAGTTACAAATAAGTTGACACCCTTAACCAGGAGTTCAACCCCAATACCAGCAGAACATGTCACCCATTATGGTTCCACTTCTCTGCAAAATCTTACAGAGGTTGTCAGTGGGAGCAAGTAGTGCCTGTCACAGAGGGTAGTGGATGTAGGGAAGCTAGTAAATAGGTATCAAGAAATACCCTGGGCTCCTTAGTAATTGCACAATGGAGAGAATTCATATAATTCCTTGCCTTTATGAGTGATCTCTACACTGTCTCTGGCTACCATGTTAGGGAATATGGAGCATTTGTTCTACTAGTTTAGTACAATATGGCAGTAGGGCTGGAGTTTTTCCTTCCTTAGCTGCCTATTGAGAAGGCAGGCATATGTCCCCTCAAAACTTGTAAATGGGGAGTGAGCATCCCAGGAAAGATCCTAATAGAAGGAGCATCAACTCAGTGCCACCCAATAACCCTCTGAGAAATGGAGAAGACGTTCAGCCCCAGGTGTATAGACTTCCCTCCTGAAGGTGACGTGGTAAGGGCTGTGGTGGAGACAGTTAAGAGGGAATTTTGCATCTGTGTGAAACTCTAATTTGAGGGAGTTGGCTGACAGCTAGTCACTGTGAGTAAACCCATCACCCTCTAGTTCATATGATCCATATGAACTGAACTCTCTGGGGATTGATTGCACAGCCCAAGTGGGGACACATGTAAACTAAAACAAAAGCCAAAGGACTTACAGAAAATGACTTAAACAAAACACACAAACATTTGTATATCGCTACAAGGAAAGAATATTTGTGAAGTCCATAAATATATTAGGTTAGAGCCTTAGATCATGCTCTGGTTAATCAGTGAGCTGGAAACTCTCCCAGGTGTTGGTGAGAGAAGAGAGATAGAGTAGTTGGCTTTATGCCATAATTACTTCCTGTGCCACTACAGAGGGTATGGTTAGAGCTCTACTCTAATGATCTCTTATGAGATCTAATTAACTAGCCGGTTTAGGCCATAATTAGGCCTGAAGCCACAGACAACTCCTAAATGGCTCCTTCTCTAAGGTGCACCTACTATTTAATGGGAACAGGTGGGTGCAATCATTTGGGTAATGTATGTATGCACAGTGTATGAATTCTAGTAGATAGTGGGGGGCTCTGTCTCTGTCAGACTGCAAACTCCATTTTAAATTTGGAGCATGTGTGCCTAACTCTGGGAAGAAGGGGCAGAATCCAGGAAAGGATTTAGGTGTTGCAATGCTGACTCTCAGTTTAGGCACCTAGAAAAGTCCCAGGAAGAACACTGTAATCTACAAAGCTAAGTTAAGCACCTAGGCTCCCTATGCAATGAATGAGGAGAGAGAGGAGCCTTAGAATTCATTCCCCAAGAGCCAGCCTGAAAGTGTGGCACCACCTGTGCTAGCCAATGAGAGATGCAAACAAGAGGGGTGTGGGCTAAATCCTGCCCCTTTCATGGAAATAGGTGCTTAAGGCCAGCTGGCAGGCAAGCATCTATCACTGCTTGTGATCCATGAACAGGAAGTCAGGTGGCTTAGGTCTCCAAGTCACTTTTTGTGGGAATGAGCAAGGTACCTCCCTCCAACCAAAGAGCCATAGGAGAGGTAGAAAGGATTTGAACAGAGGTCTCTCACCTCTTAGGAGAGTGCCCTAACCACTGAGCTGTGGGATATTCTGTGGTGGGGGCTACAACTCTCCCCTATTCAAGCTGTTTCAATGTTGATAAATAATGGAAGTGTGATTGGAGCAGGGGCATGGAGCCACTTCCTAGGTGGATGCCCTAATCACTAGCTTACAGAATCATTCTCATTCCTGCCCAATGACTACTTAACTATTTATCTAGTCACTGGACCAGTGTGAGAATGATTCTGCAGTGTAGCGGTTCAGGCACCCACCTAAGAGGGGAAACTCTACTCATCTCATGAGGCTGATTGGGGGCTACCCCACAAAGAGAACTGGAGACTATAAGAGAGTGGGTCTTTCACTTCCCATTTTTAGAGAGAGCTTATGGAAGGGCACTGACTTCAGGGGATGAGAGGGAGAAGTCTATGACCTCAGCCGAAGGAATCCTGGGAGTAATGAGGAAACCGAGACAGGGAAATGCAGATAGATGCATTATTGTTTTCTCTAGATCTACATATTTCTTGTGCTAGCTAAGGAAAGTGTGATTTTTTTTTTAAAACTCTTTCATAGCCTCTGTTTGCTTTCATGATCATGTGTCCCTGAAGAAGTGAACTGCTATCCAGAGTCCCCAGGAGACTGGAACTCCAGGAAAGGGTGTGATTAAGATTCTGGGGAGTTAGCACTGGCCATGGAGGCCTAGGGCAGCTGCGCTCTGGGGTCCCATTTCCATTAAGGAGTCGCAGACAGAGCGTGCACTCAGGAAGTGTGCCAGAGAGGCCAAGGAAAGAGACAGTGCTGCAGCCTAACTTAAGAGCATTTGAGTCTAACATATTGGGCCCCAAACACAGCAGCTTGGGGAGTGTCCAGCTAGAGGATCTCTACAAGGGTTGTGTGGCACCCACTGCTAATTGGGAAGAGATGGGAATCTGGGCTGGTTTGTGCAAATAAGAAACAATACTGCGACAGAGTTTTACTTTCTTTTGGACTTTGCTGCATGTGGAGTTTGTAGAATAAAGTTGCTTCTTGAAACAATCCATGCCAGCTAGTATCACTTCTCTAAATGCAACACTACCAGATTTTAATAACTGATGGTTAAACCAGCAGTTATCCATTTAATGTAATCTTTGCCGCTGGTAATTGTTAGTATGTATTGCTTAGCAAGCTTTGAACTAGAATTAGTCATAGTGAGCTTTCAAAGAAAATATGTAAAAAGCTTCATTTTGAAGCCCAATTAGTACTAAGGTCAATCTTCTTTAATCTGTCTCATTAGTGCACTCTGCCAGCAAGGAATTATTTAAAGTCTCCAAATGTTTTGTGGGTGAATATTTATTTTGAATGCATAAGTGAGCTAGGCAGGGGATACATAGTCAAAATATATACATCAACCTTAATTAAATGTTACCACACACAGTGTACATATGCATGCCAGAATTTTCCCCACATAAACATGCTCAATTTTGCAAAAAGCTGATCATCTCATGGGAAGTCTTAAGTATTCTCAATTCTCTCAACTTTAATGGAGGTCGATGGCTCTGAGCACCGCACAAAATTAGGCCTTACAACTATTTCCAGAATGGACATTATATCGATTCCAAAGGTAGAAATCTGAGAGTGACTTTGTATGTCTATGGCTAGATAATGCAGCATGTCATTGCCCTTGTTCACTTCCTGCATTCAGCCATGCAGTTCTGTATTCTGAAACCTTCTAACAGCGTTACTAGAGTGGTAATCCAAATTTACTGAATGCTCCACATTTCTCACTGATGCACAGTGTGGCCTACTTTTCCAAAGTGATTGTGCCCACAAAAGTGTGTAATGATATGTGTAGTGAGCTGAGCAAATACCTGCTTCCTCACCCTATAGGGAAGCTTCCATATATCCAAAATGGAGTTAAGAAGCTCCAAGATGACACAGTGAGTCAGCAGGGCTCAATTAACAGTTCTCTGCAGGGTTTTGCAGCCTGCTGACAGGATGGGTCCACAGAAGAATCCAGTCCTAATATCACAAAAGCACTTCTCATCATGTTGACTGTGGATGTTTTGCTTCCAAAGTCTGTTTTTCAAAGGTGTAGTGTAGTCACAGCAGTCGGGAGAGCTTGGAGTTATATTCTGGGAGGAGCTGTTGAAAGAACAGAGATCCCTGTGTGGATGTACTGTGTGTACTGAACTAGCTAGCAGTCCTGGCCCCGCTTTTGGAAAATAACTTTGCATAGAAGTTACAGGCTTTCAAATCTTGTGTTCTATCTTTACATCTCACTTTATTGTCAGATTTCTATTTCCCATCCCTGTGCATGCCAAATTATTCTTTGTAAAGTGTAGGGGTGATGTAATTATTTCCAAGTTAAATTCAATTTCTCAAGCAAGTCTTTACTTGAATTTCTTATCTTCCTCTTATTTCCTTTCTTATCCCCTTTACTTGCAAGACTGACATGCTGTAGATTTCTGATGGAGGAAACTGCCCACAGCAATTTCTATCTTAAGGTCATAGCAGAGGATATATATAGTAAAGCTTTATTAATACACTTACCTAATTTCCTTTTGTACCTGTAGAAAAAAAATGATAGAGAATAGACTAGTGGATATTAAAAAAGAAAATACAATGAACCCCAGATATCTAATTTATGTGTCCTAGATTTGAAAGCTGGATATGTATGAAAAGCAAAGAGTTGAAAGAAATGCTTCTAGGTTGCACACATTTTATTCCTGTGATGCACAGAGACATTGATATGTCTTAAAGAAATGAATACTACATAGTTAAAAGAGCCTCTGGAGAAAGCAGTGTATACCTCTAAGGTAGTGTTTCCCAAACTTGGGACGCCGCTTGTGTAGGGAAAGCCCCTGGCGGGCCGGGCCAGTTTGTTTACCTGCCACATCTGCAGGTCCGGCCGATTGGGGCTCCCACTGGCCGCGGTTCACTGCTCCAGGCTAATGGGAGCTGCTGGAAGTGGTGCGGGCCAAAGGACTTACTGGCTGCCGCTTCCAGCAGCTCCCATTGGCCTGGAGCGGTGAACCATGGCCAGTGGGAGCCACGATCGGCCAGACCTGCGGACACGGCAGGTAAATAAACTGGCCTGGCCCACCAAGGGCTTTCCCTACACAAGCGGCGTCCCAAGTTTGGGAAACACTGCTCTAAGGAAAAAGAAAGACATTGCAGGTCACTCAACGTCCGTTTACTAACCCTCTAGACCACTTTTTTGCTCAACATGGACATTCTTGACACTCTTGACATTCTTAAAACATAATCTAGATACACCTGAAGTGAAATTAAAAAATCTGCTTTTCTAAAGATTAGACTGTTTAATAGCAATAACCCAATATGGCAAGTAGTGGATCAGAACTATAATAATAGGATGAATGTGCTTTACCCAAGTGGGGAAAGACTGGGGAAAATGGTGACATTTAAATGTAAGCTTAGCTGGAAGGAAGAAGAATATAAACTGAAACAAAGTTCACAGTATTGTAACCAAGGTCTAAACTCTAAAAGTAATTGCTAATTAGGCAGTGTCTAAGCATTGTTTGAAATTGATCTTTGGGAATTGTTGGAAAGTATTAAAGAAAAGGAAGTGATTTTAAATTAAAATATTATTTGCGTGTCTTATAAAAGGAAAAACTTCCCTATCACTCTTTACTCTACTACAAAAATAATATCTAGTTCTAGTGCTTGTGTATGAAAAGCAGAAATTATAAGTATTCAGGGTTAGATGGTGAGTTGGACTACTGACATATGCAGGGGAGTAAGAACCTCTTCTCTTCCTACCCTGGCTATCCAGACCTGGGGTCCTATTATACAGGAGTAGGCAGCTGCTGTGCATCTGTTCATTCCCTTTCAAGAGCCAGTGGCAAAGGAAGTGGTGGGGAATAGATGCAGAAAGGGCTGACCCTTGGCACTACTCCATCTTCAGGGGGTATCTGGTATACATTGCCCTCTTATCCATTGTTTCAGATATACATTACTCATCAATAGGGGAACGTGTTCCAATTTACATTGGTCCTGATCCGCATATCCGTTGTTTGCATGTATTGGGAACGACGTGAATTGGAACACGTTCCCCTATTGTACAGTACAGTACTGTACTTGCTTCCACCGGCCACGTTCCAGGCTTATTACCTAAGGAGGATGTTCTCCATGCTGAGTAAGGAGATGGCAGGTGAAGGAGAGCACAGTGTAAAGGAGTTTTGGAAGTCCTACAACATCTTGAATGGCGTGGAAAACATTGACACGTCGTGGGAAGAGGTCACTTCGCAATGTATGAACAGCATTTGGCACCATGCATAGCCAGATGCTGTCCACAGCTTCATGGGATTTGATGCTGTTCCTGCTCTCGAGCAAGAGATTGTCAAATTGGTGAAGCATCAGCATCCTCAGCATCGAGGAGGTGGAGGAGGAGGATGTACAGGAGTTGTTGGTGTCTCACGCTGAGCAACTGACAAATGAGGAACTGATTGAGCTGGACCAACAATGGATATCTGAAGAAAGCAAGGATGATGATGACAATGACGTAGGGCAGGAAGCCAGGAGTCTGATGACAAAGAATCTCTCCCATTTCTTTGGATTGCTGGATGAGATGACGGAAATCATACAGAGCGGTGATCCTTTTCATGAACGGTCTGCCAAAGTCTCCAGGGTTCTCAATGATGCAGTCGCTTGCTACAGGGAGATCTATCTTTCAAAGACTCATGCAGGAGAGCAGACATTGATCAAATCCTTTTATAAGACTTCTGCAACCAAAAAGCCAGCCACGGAAAAGCCAGCCCAAGAAAACCTAGCCACCACCCCTACCCAAGTTAAGCGTAATTGACACTGTTTTATATTACTGCATTAAAATGTTCTATGTGTTTGAACGGTGTTAGTAGGGTCCTACATTATGTTATTCAATGTTTTATGTGTAAAATGTGTACTGTATAGCCTGTCATTGTAAAAAGGTACACTGTTTAGGCAAAAAGAGCATTGTTATAGGCAAGTGTGGTGAAGTTGTGAACGCATCTCCCCCTTATTCCATTATTTCTTATGGGGAAAAATTCCCTGGTATAAGTCGTTTTGGTATCCATCGTCCTTCTCAAGAATGCCACCCCAATGTATACAGGAGACACCCAGTACTCATTGGCCAGTGCAGCTAAGCTGTCATGGGGGCATATCACAATTTGCTTTGTAATTACTATTACTACACCTCTTGGAGCAATGGAGGAATTATGTCTCAAAAGCTGTCTATTATCTTAACGCTACAAACAAGTTTTTACAACAGTCCTGTTGTTTTATCTGTCACTGAAAATAGTTAAAAAAGAAGCCTACACAATTATGTTTAGGTCTGTAGTTGGATCCAAATGTCATAAAATCTGAGGATGTTCAAATTGGTTTGGACTTGTCTGTGGAAACAATTAAGCTTATTTTAAATGGGGGAAAAAATTAACCTTCTATTGAGCCAATTAAAAGCCAACCACAATGACATAACGCAGATAGTCAACACAGACATATAAGCATATGTGTAGGATGAGTATACAGTGAATACACACACACACACACACATATAGTCCTTCCTGAATCAAACACATTAATTTTTAAAATATTTAGGAGATATCATCATGTGAACAGCTACCTCTGAAAGGAACTGAGAGAGCATTAAAAGATTTGTTTAATCTGAGTTGGAGTACAGAGCATTATAGGAATTTTATAAAGTACTTGGATTTGAATTCTTTTAAAGTACATAACACTATATCTTTCTGTCTGTTCATAACCTTAAAAAGGCAGATATATATTTAAAGCTTGCTTGTCAAGTTGGGTTTTCCAAGTTCTATTCATAAAAATCAATTTCTGTGAAATCATTGGTCTGGATATGAGCTCAATGCCAGCTTCAGAGATTTATGACTTCATTAAAAATCAAAGGGCAATTTTACTTTAAGAAATGTTCATGTAAAATTTTTGTTTAGTTTTTTTTTCAATATCCAACAGGTTCTTTTCCTACAACTACAGATGCTAATTTACAACAAATTTACAGGATATTTTAGTGTACAAACTTTATACATATTTAATTCACTTTTATCTGCTACATTATTTCCTTACCCAGGCCAAGCTCACTGAGTTACAAATACATGTATCTGCACATATAAAAGAGATTAAAAATGAATAAATTGTTAATGTTTTCAATAAGGGATAGCTGTCTTTGTATATGTAAATAAAAAAGATGAATAGACATAGTAAACGCCTGGAAATCTGGACTCTGGTTTTAGTCTCACTGCTGTGTCTGACTGGATGTATTTAAGCAACTGAGCAAAACATTTAACCTCTCTGTGTCTCTGTTTTCCCATCTGCATAATAGCCCCCCTTTTTAAAGTGCTTTCAGATCCTCAGATGAAGGATGTTAGACAAGTACAAAGTAATCTTTTTAAGGTTAAGTTGTTAAACTATGAAGTATATGATAACATGATACATTCATTTTACAATGAAAAAAACACCCATGTGAATGGTTGTCAATTTAAATTTAGTACTGGTGCACAAAACACATAAATAATTAGCCTTTTTGAGCTAAAATGCAAAAGACTGCAAAATAGCAATGTGTGAAAAAGGGAAACATTTTAGCATAAATATCTTCTTGTGACTATCTATGAGGCATTTCCTGTGTCCTTGAACATAACAAAGTTCTTTCAAGGGACTCCTCCTCTATTCTATACCATGTCAAGATCAATTAAGTTGACTGTGCATGCAAAACACAACCTCCCCTATTCTTTGACTAATCTCTCCCAGCATGCCCTAGCCAAGTCATCACTATGGTAACTAACCATTCCCAAATCCATCAATACTACAGTGACATGAATGATCCATCTTATGTTGTTGTTTATAATTGATCCCCATGGAAATATTAGTTAAATGCAGTAGTTGGAAAAATGCAGATATCTTTGAAATTGAATGTGAGGATATCACCAGAGATGTAGCTTCTGTTATCTAATAATGGTACCATTTCCACAACTCTTCTAACTTTACAAAAGCGATATTAAGAAGAGTTAAAATTAGCACCTTGAATTACATGCAGACAGAAAGTGGAGTAATTTGTACCCTACAGGAAACACCACTGAGCAAGTGCACAGCTGCATTCTTCACTACCTTAAATTTGCTAAGTGATCTTCAGATGATCTTTAGTACCTATTTACTATAGTCTTTGGTCATTTATAAAGAGTTATAGTCCCCCAATAGATTGCCTCGTATGGTAAAGTCTGAAGACAACAAAGGTATAAACGAAAGGAATGAGATTCACATTTCAATATCCTCCAACCTATATGAGAAACACTCAAAACAGCTGAGAACCTCTATTTTTTTGCCATTTATTATTAAAAAGCTGACAAATCCCTGCTATCAAGGGGGTCAATATCAATTCCACCATCCCGCCTGAATGGTCGCTCTAATTAGCTAGTATTAATCTCTCTGCCTTGTATAGACTGCTCTAAGATAGCCAGCTAGTCCTCCTCCTGTATGGCTGCAAAGTATTTGCCCTTAAAAGCTACCCTGAAGGTTTAGCTGATGTAGAATGTGGCTGACTGCCTGCTTAGCAGGACACATGAATGTTAGTATATTATAGATATGTGCTATGGATTGCAAGTTGAAGTAGAGAAGCTATTGCAAGTATGGAAAAAAACTTTAGAAAAATGGGGGATTATGGTCTTTTAATTCATGCAACTGAAATTTTGCTTCTGTTATCTTTTATGGCCTGGCTATGTGATTCTGTAAGTCATTCACCTCTATGCGTCAGTTTTTCAATCTATAGAATGGGAATTATAATAATTACCTGCTGAATAGATATGATGTGAGACTGAATATGTTAATATTAGTAAACTACTTTAAGGCCTGGGACAAATGTGCTGAAGAAGTGCAAAATATTATTAAATAACTCTGTTTTAGCTCTAATGCAAACGTTGTGTGGTTAGGGCACTTAGGAGCCTTCTCTCTCTATTTGTAGTACTGTGAGAGCTAAGATTAGCTCAGGCATGCTTGTACACATATGGTGTTAGAGGGAGTGGAGGTATATTGCTATAGAACTTGGTCTCTCTGGCAATCTGCCAGAGCCTGCATTTTTTTAACCTTCAGGATATATCCTTTTGTTTAAGCATTTCCATCTCTTTTCTGGTTGTTGCTGTAGTTATATGGGGAACCAGAAAGATAGCAGGTGTTTGTGTCTGTCTGTTATGAGCATTTTAAACTAAGAACATTGTGTGACAAGGAGGGTGAGGTAATCTCTTCTATTGAACCAACTTCTGTTGGTGAGA
Source organism: Trachemys scripta elegans (assembly GCF_013100865.1). Classification (NCBI taxonomy): domain Eukaryota; kingdom Metazoa; phylum Chordata; order Testudines; family Emydidae; genus Trachemys; species Trachemys scripta. The sequence continues at coordinate 16,959,229 of NC_048310.1, forward strand.
GACAAGCTTTCCAGTTTACACAGAACTCTTCTTCAGGTACGCAAAATGTACTCAGACTGTCACAGGGAAATACAGGGTGGTATGGATTGTTTAACTAGCATAAGTAGTTGACACATTTCAAAGGATCATTCAAGATGAAGTGTCCCGTTAACACCTCTCCAGTCATGGGTGGGTGGCAGAAATGCAAAGCTGGAGTGGGGTGGTGTTTAGTGGGTTATAGATTCCTGTAATCAGACATATATCCAGTGTCTTTATTTATGGTCTCCATGGTTTTTAGTGTCTAACAGAGTTACGAATCTAAGCTCCCAGGCTTATTGTTGGAAGGTATTATGCAGGTTTCTTTTGAGGATGAGGACAGAGAGGTCAGATATAGAGTGATCACTTTGTGAAGTGTTTGCTCATAGGTGATAGGGTGTTCTTTATCTTTTATCATTTTTTCTGTATGAGTGATGCATAGTGATTGTCTTGTTTTACCCATATAATTATTATTGGGGCATTTAGTGCACTAGATGAGGGCCCCCTCCGACTGCACACCCTTTGTTGTCACCTCCCACTGGATTCATGGTATCCTCAAACAATTACAACCCATTGGGAATCTTTCCTAAACCCCCTCTTCTGGCCATCAAACTACCCCCCAACTTCTCCAAGTTCATCACAGAAACAAGCTCTTCATAGGCCAAGGCACACCAGCTCAAAGCAGCGTCAGACCCTGCCAATAAAACAGATACAAAATCTGTAGAAATATCTCTACTGCTACAATGATCAATACCTTCCCCAATATACTTTTCTAGATGCATGTGTCCTATACGTGCCTATCATAACATGTGTTAGCTACTTACGCTAAACAAGCTGTTCTACTTTGTATTTACCTGTGACACTTTGAATACATTTCCCATACCCGAAGAAAACTTCTGTGTAAACTCAAGATATCTAATATCCTGAGAGCAACACAGCTACAACAACACTGCAAACATCATTGTGTGTAATTTATGTCATGAATCCAGATACCACAGAAATGGTGACACAAAAATAGTAAACAAATGAAAAATAGATCCCAGGATGCAATGGGAACTCCAGATTGAGTAAAAGACATGCTGGTCATTCAGTAATAAAAGCGTATAGATTTAAAATTTTTATTAAGATGTTTAAAAAAAAAGTGAACGGTACAGAGTTTAAGCATAGAAGTTTCTGGTTATCAGAGAATAATGCACAAATTATCAAGGGGTGCGAAGTTCAGTTTAAGATCGGATGGCATAAGGAATACATAAGCTGCAATATCCCCAATTGGGGGTAAAAGGATAATGGGTCAAAGTACAGATAGTGAAATATGAAGGTATGTTGTTCATATAATGGCTACGTTCAGGTGTGGGGTATAATGAGTGCATACGATGATGAGGATGGATTGACCCTCATTTGGTGAGATTTAATGTTCATTGAGTTTATGGTTTATCAGATCATATGGTCCAACGGAAAAAGACTCTCGGTCCCTTTCTCGTAGTCGGTGTACAATTGCATGATCATCTGTGGAGACTCATTTCAGAGTAGCAGCCGTGTTAGTCTGTATCCGCAAAAAGAACAGGAGTACTTCTGGCACCTTAGAGACTAACAAATTTATTTGAGCATAAGCTTTCGTGGACTACAGCCCACTTCTTTGGATGCATATAGAGTGGAATAAATATTGAGGAGATATATATACACACATACAGAGAGCATGAACAGGTGGGAGTTGTCTTACCAACTCTGAGAGGCCAATTAAGTAAGGAAAAAAAACTTTTGAAGTGATAATCAAGATAGCTCAGTACAGACAGTTTGATAAGAAGTGTGAGAATACTTACAAGGGAAGATAGATTCAATGTTTGTAATGGCTCAGCCATTCCCAGTCCTTATTCAATCCTGAGTTGATTGTGTCTAGTTTGCATATCAATTCCAGCTCAGCAGTCTCTCGTCGGAGTCTGTTTTTGAAGTTTTTCTGTTTTAAGATAGCCACCCGCAGGTCTGACATTGAATGGCCAGACAGGTTAAAGTGTTCTCCCACTGGTTTTTGAGTATTATGATTCCTAATGTCAGATTTGTGTTCATTAATTCTTTTGCGTAGAGACTGTCCGGTTTGGCCAATGTACATGGCAGAGGGGCATTGCTGGCACATGATGGCATCTATCACATTGGTAGATGTGCAGGTTGCCATCTGCCCAATGCCAACTCTGTCCACATATCTATTCAAGTGACATCATCATAGGACCTAATCACATCAGCCATACCATCAGGGGCTTGTTCACCCAGAACGAAGAAATTGTAAATAATCCTCTGATGAAGATGCTCTCTTTTTTTCATGGGTATGAGGATTTGGGGGTTGGCTAGAGTGGGAAGAGGGTGATATTTTTATACTTAAAATGGTCAGAGCTATGCAAGTGCAGGACAAATTCTAGATCAGGGGTCGGCAACGTTTGGCACGCGGCTCACCAGGGTAAGCACCCTAGTGGGCTGGGCCAGTTTATTTACCTGCTGACGTGGCAGGTTCAGCCGATCGCGGCCCCCTCTGGCCGCAGTTCACCATCCCGGGCCAATGGGGGTGGCACGAAGCCGCGACCAGCACATCCCTCACCCGCGCCGCTTCCCACTGCCCCTGTTGGCCCAGGACGGTGAACCGCGGCCAGTGGGGGCTGCAATCGGCAGAACCTGCCGCATCAGCAAGTAAATAAACTGGCCTGGCCCACCAGGGTGCTTACCCTGGCGAGCCGCGTGCCAAACGTTGCCGACCCCTGTTCTAGATGATACCTGCTTCTAATATGCTGCCAGATAGACTGATGTACACACAGGTGTACAGTGTCTCTGAGATGCCTATATAGTGATGCATAGTGTCACAATTACAGGGAGAGCTGTGGTCTAGGTCCCTTTTATTCCCTCTTATGCACTCATTCAAGGACTGATTTTGCTACCTTCACACCTCTGAGTGGAACCACATGGTCCTACTTCTCAGACTGGATCGCTGGGCTGTAGCCCCCTGTTTACCAACTGTGTGAATCCAACAAGCCCTTGTATGTATTTTGCACTTGTAAGCCCTTTTCCTCCAGAAGCCTGTGCCAGCAGCTGATTTACAGACACTCAAAAACAGCTGCTTCAAAACAAAACATTATTTATGCATTAACCCAAAGGTACACAGCATGCAGGGTAGAGGGATTAAAAAAAGCCCCTACCTAAATCTTAATCTTTCCTTGCAAGCTTTAGTACGTGAGCCACCCTGGTTGGAAGGCAGGGGTATTCCCCAATTCATAGCTCCCTGTTGTTGCTTTAAGGACCCTTGGTGTTCTATGAACAGAATCTTATCTTTGCTATTGTTTAATTTCCTGTTTGTTTCCCCTCATTTGTACACCTGGCCAACCTCGTCATTTTCCAGCCACGCCCATACATTCAAATGCCCCCCTCTAATTTCAATTCCTGGGGAAACCCCCAGTAGCATCCACTGATTTAATTCCTTGCAGTATAAAGTGAAAAGTTAAACTGAGGTGCATGTTATATTTATTACAATAAAATATACATAACTCCTTCATTCTCCACATGTGGTAAACAGTAGGCAGTAACATATTCAATAATCTATTAAAATTTAATTAAGTGGCTACAAGGTATTTGGCTCTATACAATGTGTACACACAGGCAGTGCCTGCCCTGAGGCGCTAGCCCCAAGATAACACGTACTGGGGTACCCATAGGAAGTTGTTTAATTATATCGACAAGAGGAAATCATTATGTGACTCAAAGAGGCTCGAGAGGAGGTTTCAGTAATGAAGGCAGAAAGAAACCAAATAATAGTAGCCTTTATATAGTGCTTCAGAGGACCAAATCCATTGGAGGTGGATCAGATCCTAAGTGTTCAGAACAATATACATTAATTCATCAATGAATTAAGGGTTAGTCACTGGGACAGAAGAGAGAGGACAAATTTACTGATGATTTTATAGTTCAAGAAGCAGTAAGACTTGGTAAATAAGCTGGAGGTGTGGGGAGAAAGAAGGAGAAAAGTCAAAGATGTAAATCAGAGCAAGTGGCATGCTACTAGTGTTGTCCACTGGCTAAAATAGCAAAGTTAGGAGGAAAATAAGGAGCTCTGTATTGGTCACTAGAGCTGGTGAGAAAACCGAAATTTGGATGGAAAATGCAAATGCGTTTTGCAACGACACGCCCACCTTTTATTTTCAGACCCATTCTGTTCGCCCTACTTAAAATTGTACTTAATAAATCACTTCCCACCAGACAATCACAGTACAATAACAGGTTTCAGGGTAGCAGCCGTGTTAGTCTGTATCCTCAAAAAGAACAGGAGTACTTGTGGCACCTTAGAGACTAACAAATTTATTAGAGCATAAGCTTTCGTGGGCTACAACCCACTTCTTCGGATGCATATAGAGTGAAACATATATTGAGGAGATATATATACACACATACAGAGAGCATGAACAGGTGGGAGTTGTCTTACCAACTCTGATAGGCCAATTAAGTAAAAGAAAAAAACTTTTGAAGTGATAATCAAGATAGCTCAGTACAGACAGTTTGATAAGAAGCAAGTGTGAGAATACTTACAAGGGGAGATAGATTTAATGTTTGTAATGGCTCAGCCATTCCCAGTCCTTATTCAATCCTGAGTTGATTGTGTCTAGTTTGCATATCAATTCCAGCTCAGCAGTCTCTCGTTGGAGTCTGTTTTTGAAGTTTTTCTGTTTTAAGATAGCCACCCGCAGGTCTGACATTGAATGGCCAGACAGGTTAAAGTGTTCTCCCACTGGTTTTTGAGTATTATGATTCCTGATGTCAGATTTGTTTCCATTAATTCTTTTGCGCAGAGACTGTCCGGTCTGGCCAATGTACATGGCAGAGGGGCATTGCTGGCACATGATGGCATATATCACATTGGTAGATGTGCAGGGGAACGAGCCCCTGATGGTATGGCTGATGTGATTAGGTCCTATGATGATGTCACTTGAATAGATATGTGGACAGAGTTGGCATCGGGGTTTGTTACAAGGATAGGTTCCTGGGTCAGTGGTTTTGTTCAGTGATGTGTGGTTGCTGGTGAGTATTTGCTTTAGGTTGGGGGGTTGTCTGTAAGCGAGGACTGGTCTGTCTCCCAAGATCTGTGAGAGTAAAGGATCATCTTTCAGGATAGGTTGTAGATCTCTGATGATGCGCTGGAGAGGTTTTAGTTGGGGTCTGAAGGTGACAGCTAGTGGTGTTCTGTTATTTTCTTTGTTGGGCCTGTCTTGTAGGAGGTGACTTCTGGGTACTCGTCTGGCTCTGTCAATCTGTTTTTTCACTTCAGCAGGTGGGTATTGTAGTTTTAAGAATGCTTGATAGAGATCTTGTAGGTGCTTGTCTCTATCTCGTGCAAGGACACGAGAATGAGAGCTGCCCTGCCATTGAAGAAGCGCATGGCACTTGCACTGTGGAAGCTGGCTACTCCAGACTGCTACTGATCAGTCGCTAACCAGTTCGGAGTGGGAAAGTGGACCATTGGACTCGTGTTGATGGAAGTGTGCAGGGCCATTAATCACATGCTACTCCGAAAGACCGTGACTCCAGACAACATTCATGGCATTGTGGTTGGCTTTGCATAAATGGCCTTCCCTAACTGTGGAGGGGCGATAGATGGCACGCATATTCCAATTTTGGCCCCAGACTACCTAACCACCAAGTACATTAATCAGAAGGGGTATTTCTCAATGGTTCTCCAGGCACTTGTGGATCACTGTGGGCATTTCACAGACATTAACACAGGCTGAAAAATACATGATACATGCATCTTTCGGACCACTGGCCTGTTCAGGAAGCTGCAAGCAGGGACTTTCTTCCCGGATCAGAAGATCATGGTAGGGAAAGTTGAAATGCCCATTGTCATGGGAGACCCCACCTACCCCTTAATGCCATGGCTTATGAAGCCATACATGAAACAATTTGACAGCAGCAAGCAGTTCAACAACAGGCTGAGGAGCAAGTGCAGAATGACTGTTGAGTGTGCTTTTGGCCATTTAAAGGCCCACTGGCACTGCCTATATGGGAAGCTGGATGACATATTCCTGTGCTTATAGCTGTGTGCTGTACGCTCCACAATATTTGTGAAGGGAAGGGTGAAAGCTTCACTCAGGGCTGGACCGCTGAGGGTCAGTACCTGGAGGCTGAATTTGTACAGCCAGAGACCAGGGCTATGAGAGGGGTGTAGTGCGGGGCCATAAGGATCAAGAATGCCTTGAGGCAGCAATTTGAAGCTGAAAGCCACTAATATTCATTGCTATGCTCTGGAATGCAGTGCTAGTAATGCTAGGAGGTGATTGTGATTGGTGCAGACAATGCAATATGAAGGTTTAAGATAATTGTCTGTTGCTTTGCAGGGCTCTGTTTGCTTTCAATTAATAGAATAAAAATTGCTTTCAAACCAACACAATTCTTTTATTAAAAAACAGCTGGAGGAGAGAGTCAAACAAAACACACATCAGCACTGAGGGGAATGGGGGAAGGGAAGGTCCCAGGAGGAGGTGGGGTCCCAGGATGGTTAAAGATTTGTGTATGTCCAGGGATCATATCCAACCTCCTTTGGAGTACAGTGCAGCAGGTACTGTACTTCAGCAGGGCTAAACTGCAGAGGGATGGGTGTTGAGTGCAGTGGGTACTGGGAGTCCGCAGGGCTGGACTGAGACAGGGCAGGAATGGAATGCAGCGGGTACAGACTGGAGCTAGGTAAGAGTGTGTTGGCGGTGTCTGGGGCATTCGTGGGAAATACTTTTGCGACAGCGACTGCAGGGGAGGGCGGGTGCAGAACCACCCGGTTTGCAGTGCTTGTAGCACCTGGAGTCCGCTTAGTGCTCCATAATGTTTAAGAGCCACTCCACAGCTTCATGCTGGCTCATCACGTTCTCCTTTCTGTCGTTCTTCTCACTGTCCCACCACTCCTTCAATTCCCGTTTTTGGGCCGTGGAGTGCATCATGAAGTCACTCAGAAAGTCCTCTTTAGTTCTTCGTGGCTGCTTTCTAATTCTGCGCAGCTGTTCAGCCGGCGGTAACAAAGAGGGAGGCTGGGCTCCCAAGGTCATACCTGTGAAGCCAAAATGCAACATTTTACAGAAGCAATATTATTTGCAACACACAGAACACTGATTCAGTGATTTAAAACACAGCCAGTATTCATATACCTGTCACTAACTGGCTGACCCCAGGCAAGCACACATGAGCCACAAGACCCCCAAAATGGTAAGTAGCTGCAGGGGCAGGGGAAATCAGTGTTCCCAGACCCTACTGTACACTTGGCACATGGCTCTTGGGAGGAGCCAGCACTGTAGGGTGGTGGCACAGGGTCGAAGCAGGCCCTCCCACTTTTGTGCCTGCACCCTGTGTTTAGTCTGGTATAATAAAGAGCCTTCCACACTTTCTTTTGCTGGATCACACAAGTGTCTTTATTTACAGTGCTTGTGCAGTTCCCAGATCCCTCAACAGTTAGTGCCCCACAGACCCTCCCCAGGGTCTCCTGGCCCTTGAGGCTTCCTTGTTGGTTAGGAGACAGAGATAGTACCCGCCTGTCTCCTCCCAGGCTAGCCTCCCCACTGAGGTTTGCCCAGAGCTTTGATAGCCCTCTCCTGCTCCAGCCCAGCTGTCACTACTTGGCTCAGCATGTTCCTCTGAGCTTTACTGGGCAGAGACTTGCCAGTGTAGACAAGGCATTACATTTTCTATCCTGACTTTACTCTCCTCTCCTCCTTCACAGTACAGTTTAGTTTCTGGCTGATCCAACGTCAATCTTGGGTGTGATAACATTTGTTCTCCATCTGCCTTGTCCTCCTCTTCCTCCTACCCCATCCTCACCTATTGTCTTTTAAACCAAACATCCATTCTGGCATTCCAAATACAGTACATCTTTGGCACTCAGCAGGTCTTCTGGAAATGTTTTAATCTCCATAGCACTCTCATGCTAGGTCTTCCATTTATCTGAAGTGTATAGTACATGTTGGGGACTGCTGTAATCCACGGAAACCCAAGAGCACATGTGTTTTGAAGATTGCAACTGATCCAGCCATTACTACCAGATTTGCTAAGATTATATAGTTTTGTAGGATAACAGCAAAGCAAAAATAGGGAAGAGGTAGCCAGAATTGGACAGAACAGATACTGGATTGACTGTGTACAAATCTGAACCTTCAAAATGGGTTAGTCTGCATATTTTGTACACTGTTACATTGTTTTGTTCAACCATCTATGCAATAGCTCATTGGTACATGTACTTAATGGCTATACTTTTCAATTATTTCCCCGAGGTTTCCCCAATTCCTTACATCCTTCCCTGCTGTCAGTTTTAATATAAATGTCCTTTCTGGGTACTTAGATGATCAGATTAATAATTACAAAGGATGTTTTTTGAACACAGGATATAAAATCAGATACCCTACATTTGGTTGTGTAATTGAAGCATGATATAACTTTATTTATTTATTTTAATCTTTTTTAGCTGTATCCGGTCTTAACATTCAGTGCGTTAAAATGTGGTTGTAGTGTGCTCTCCTTGTTTCATAGTAACTGTGTTTTTTGCTATTATTTGATTAAGCCTGCATTTAAACATATTTGTAATGTTGACATAATAATGTTTTATGGATTTAATTATTTCAGTAAGCTTACTGAAGTTTGATAAATGTGAGGTAGTTTACCACTAGATATTCAAGCAAACTTAAAACTTAGTCACAGCATAGCACTGATCATTATTAAACAAGATACAATAACTGACATTTATATTTTAGGTTACTGATTCTCACATGTTGCTCCATGTTTATTATGTATTTTAGCTTTGCTTAGGGATTTTCTGTATGTACAATGAAAAGGCAGTATTCAGGCTACAAATCTGGAGGGGGGGGGGGCAGTTTATTTACCTGCTGATGCGGGAAGCCACGGCCAGCACATCCCTCGCCCGCGCCACTTCTCGCCACCTCCATTGGCCCGGGACGGTGAACCGTGGCAAGTGGGAGCCACGATCGGCCAAACCTGCTGTGTCAGTAGATAAATAAACTAGCCCAGCCCGCCAGGGTGCTTACCCTGGTGAGCCGCATGCCAAACGTTGCCGACCCCTGTTCTAATGGAATAGTCTGATGTGAGTCAGTCCATCCTATTGAAGTTGCTTTACTCTAGATAATTGAGTAATTCAATATTAATTAGCCCAGAGAAAGTGAATCTGTAGCCCAGTGGTTAGGGTACTCACATGAAAAGTGGCAGATTCCTGTTCAAATTGCTTCTCATCAGGAAGGGGAGGGCAGACTTGAACCAGGTGTCTCCCATGTCCTGGATGAGTACCCAAACCACTGGGATAAAGGTTATAATAAAAGGACCCCTGCCTCCTTTCCTCCCTCTTCTCTTCCCTCCCCGCCCCCAGATTTTCTGTGTAGCATTAGGCAGCTTCTGAGTATGCCTACTGGATTGGATGGAGGAGCATCTTTCCCCCTCCTCCTGTTTGTGGATCACTCTGTGGCTTATGCAGGAGATAGGCACTCAGACATCTAGAGTGAGGCAGCAGTCCACATGCACAGAGACAGAAACTTAGGGGTCTAGGGAACTTTTACTGAAAAAACTTTGGTGCCACGTGATTTTTAGGCACCTACAGGCAGCAGAGCAGGGATTTTTTGTATCACAGTGACCCCTAAAATGGGATTTTAGATACCTAAGTCTAGGGGTTAGGCATCTAAACACCTTTGTAAAGGTGGGCCTAATTGCAGGCTCTTCACAGGTGGTCACTAACTATGTGTTCTTTCTTTTTCTGGGTGCCCGAGTTGAGACTCTAGGATGTGATTTGAGAAGTGCCTAGCACTCATAACTACAACTGAAGTTAATAGGGGCTATGGTATCAATGTATACAATGCATTTAAAGAATTTAAATATCTAGAATCTGAATTTTCAGAGTATCTCATATTGGACTAGGTGAATATTATACAGAAAAATCTGGATGATCCTGAAGCCTGGGATGCAATGAAATGGGATGAAATTCAATGGTACAAAGTTCAGGTCATGCACTTAGAGTTATAAGAATTTCTGATATAAGCGGGGACTCATGAGTTGGAGGAGAGAGACCCAGGTGTGTGGGTTGGTCATAGGCTAACTATTAGCCACCAATGTGATGTGGCTGTGAAAAAAGCAAATGTGATCTTATGATGTATTATGCGATGCATTTCCAGTAAAGAAACAAGCATTAACGTCATTGTAAAATGCACTGATAAGAATGCATTTTGAATACTATGTAAAATTCTGATCACCCATGTTCAAGAAAGATTAATTTAAACTGGAACAAATGCGGAGAAGGGCTACTAGGATGACCAGGGGAATGAAGGACCTATCTTATGAGAGGAGACTGAACAACTTGGCTTGTTTAGACTAACAAAAAGAAGACCTATTGGGGATCTAATTGCTCTCTATAAATACATTACGGGAAGGTGAAGAGCTGTTTAAGCTAAAGGACATCATTGGCACAAGAACAAATGGATATTAGCTGGCAATGAACAAATTCAGGCTGGAAATTAGAGGTTTCTAATGACCATAGGGATGAGGTTCTGGAACAGCCTCCCAATAGGAGCTGTGGGAGCAAACAACTTAATTCATTCTAAGAGAGATCTGGAGTGGAATTTGAGAGCCGTTGTATGATGGGGTTACTTGTGAGGGTAGGGGGCACAGGGATCCACAGCCTTGGGGCTCACTTCAGGTTTATGTCTCATTTACCTAAAGCTCATGATTCAGAGTTTCAGCTATATGTTCCATTCTATATGCATCCGAAGAAGTGGGCTGTAGTCCACGAAAGCTTATGCTCTAATAAATTTGTTAGTCTTTAAGGTGCCACAAGTACTCCTGTTCTTTTTTTTTTAGCTGATCACCAGTAAGGGTCAGGAAGGGATTCCCCCACCCCAATGTATTTTGGGAGGTTCTTTTTATCTCCTTCCTCTGAAGCATTAGGCATGGACACAGCAGCACCTGGGATATTGGCTGGGGTGGGCCAGGCCTCTGAGGTGGGCACTGAACATTTGCTCTCTCAGGGGCTTGTCTGGCTTGTTCTTGCTCATGTGCTTAGGATCTAACTGATCATCATATATATAACCTTTATATATCATATATAACCTTTACACTAAAATCGGTGCTTCTTTTTGCCAAACAGGAGTATCACCATCAATAGATATTTATTTAAACAATAATATAGCTTAATTTAAGCTTATTCACATTCTTATTTTTTATTAAGTTGGAAAACAGAACAACTATGAATTTTTTATTTACTAGATTTCCCCCCCTTTATTTATGTCAAGTGCTATTTGGCTGGAAATTCACATTCAATTAAAATGCATAAAAACCTTTTATTTTTTATTAGTTAAATGTGCGGTATACCTAAAAATATTATCAAATATGTTTTTCATTTAAAACTAAGTATCATCTGTAGCTAAAACATTGAACTGATTGTTTCTGGTCCATTGTCTTTCAAGAATTTAGAACTAGTAGATCTCATAATCTCACACCTAGTTTTTATTCATACATTGGAAAGAGAAAATAAGCTTTCAATGAACTAGTCATTGAATTGAACTGATTGAATAAACTGAAATGGAGAAAATATTCTCTCTGCACCTACAGAAGAGGCTACTGGTGACAAAAAAAAACAGTTTAGCACTTCTACGAACTGGTGTCACAGGTGCTTAGACAGTGACTTCTACCAGTTCAATCGTTCATCTTTCTTTAAAACTTAGACAGCAAACGTACTACTTAATGTTATTTTTTTATTTATATGATTTTAATACATTATAGTAAATTAAGGCCATACATAACATGACATAGTTTCAAATTTAATTTTTAATGGTTTACTTTTATAAAAAAAACCAACCCTGTATTTAATTTACATTTAAAAAAAAATCTGATATTTATTTAATTTTTTTGTGCATCACTAGCTACTACGGATGTTCAAAGAAAATATTGCGAGAATATTTTCACATGGGATGGGAAAGGGACAACGTATTTGCCCCTATTCTCATTCTCTGACATGGCTGGACCATTTTGGCAGACACTTTCCAAACCAATTCAACCTGAGATGGATACCCAGTAAGAATATTTCAGCTCAGATAGAAAACATTTGACAAAGTTAAAAGCAACTGAAAACTAGGTTGTACAATAAGGTTGCCCAATTCTTTTCAATAGATCACCAGACCAACATATAACAATGAGCACAATCACCTTACTTAGACAAACATCCCATTGAATGTCCCAAGAATGTGACCTAATTTGGATTATTGGTTGTATAGGCTCAGGTCCATGGATTGTAAAGTCTAATTAGGAAAACGTGTGTGTCATTCTCTATTTAATATCAAAGGACATGATATATTTGTTTGTCTCTTAAAAATCAGTAGAATTTACTCAATTACTTAAGTCGAAAGGATTTTGTCTGTATCAGGATATCAGTAACAAGCCTGCAATCTACATATAGCAAACTCCATAAACTACATAGATGTAGGTTTTCAAGCAATAACTGGAAGTTTAATCAGGTGTCTTATATCTATGATATGACTTTTAGGTTATAATAATTAATAAAGTGCTTTCAAAGATTCCCATACACTGATTTCTGTTAAGAAACAACCATCATAAACATAACTATAACTTTTAGTAAATTTTAAATATCCCAAAGAAATCTGCAATCTGGGAAACTCAACTATGAGTTTCTGAAACAAGAGCAGGATATGATTATACTGCAAAAGTTTTATGTTCTTAAATTACAATTTGGGTTATGCATTTCAAAAGGGAATTTGTCCAACAAGGAGAAAATGGATTGTCTTTGATCTCATGATTATATAGGTCTTTTTGGTTTAATAAATAATGGCTAAAGAAATGGAGAGCCATCCTGCCTTTGTCCAGGTGAACAAAGAAATGGAGTGATTTGATTATAGAGGACAAGTGGTAGTGATTTGAAATAAATAACCTAGTCTTTGATGTTGATTAGCATACCAAAGTAAGGATGCAGATGTTTCTTCAGACTTCCGTTGTAATTGAATCAATGCGTCCTATTCTGCTTAAACTTGTTTAACTGATAATCAGTCAGGCCACATTTATTTAGGCACTCAAGATTGAAAATGTTGGTCTTATGTTTTTTAGTGTGTCTGTGTAAATCAATGCCTGTGACCCCCTCATTATTGCTGTTGTTTTTCCAAGTTACCTCTGATTTGTTCTTTATAGAGAATGCTTCATATATGAATAGATGCACCTGCAAAATGTGCAGGTGTATTAATAGGAGCCCACTGAGAATATGGATTTCAGTGCCAGGTAAAACCAGCCATCAACTTATCCACCCCATCCCCAATCAATAATCTAACTAGGTCAAAAGTATGTAGACTTCTAGTGAAAGAGAAACAAATATTTGAGGGCATACCTTGGGCCTTTAAAGATTTGTTTCCAACTTTTCATATGTTTAACTAAACTATTTCTGGTAGAGAGGTCTCATTTTAATTTATGCATCTAGTTTTTTTCAAGAGCTGAATGAATTTAAAGATTAAATTTCAATTAACAAACTAAACCACTGTATAAGACTTTTTTTCTCTTTCCCTCCCTGGTCTTTAAATCTTGGCAAAAAATCAGTATAGAAAATGATGCAGTGGCAATGTTAATGAGTGTATTTTCTATTACTCACAATAATTACTATTATTCTTTCCCTTTTTTAACTTCAAAGTACTTTACATCAATTGTAATTAATTCAAAAGGCCTTGCCATTCATCTTTACAAAGGCCACAATATAAGATCCTGTTTTGCCTCTATCTCAATGGAGTTAATTATTAGCTATATATGAAATATAATAGATTTTTGAAGAACACAGCTATGTTTTAGCCTTTTTATAGAGATGCACCAACTGAAAACAGCTATTGGGAAAGTTTATTAGGAAGGTGGAGGTGAAGTAACTCAGATATCTGGAGTCTACAGATTTCTTTCAGGCTGGTCATTCTGGTTTCAGGCCTGACTAAGAGACTGTACCAGTCTTATGGTCTCCCACTAGTGATGAACAAAGGTCAGTTGCCAAGGCACTTCTTTTAAATCAGCCACCTTTGATGCTATTGCCTATGAAGTTTTGTCAGCTCAAATGTAAACCCTGGCAGGGGCAAATGGAATTCTTCATGAGTGGTTCTATTCTTTTCCATTGGAGAGATACCAAATAGCCATGATGGAAAATTATTTATCTGCTCCAGAGGGCTCTTATTTGCAGGGAGCTATGTTGTCACCCGTCTTGTTCCATGTATATCTGAGACAGCTGGAAGAGATAATGAGATGCCTTGGCATGGAATACCAGCAGAATACTCAAGAGACACATTGGTGCTATGATGACCAGTCTGTTCCAATGCCTGGCTTAAATTAACTTTGAGTAAATGTGAGCTATCTGATGCTTAATGCAAGTGAAACAGAGGTGATGCTGGTTGGTTTAGTCATTCAGGAGGTTTGTAATTTAGAGGTATTTTTGTGTCCCCTCATTTTGCTCCTGGAGTCCCAGGTTACCAAAAATATGTATTTCCATTTGTGCTGAATGTGGTGACCGCAGCAATTTTCTCCAAAATGTTATCCTTGGCATAGTTATCTAAGCCTTCATGGTTTCAGGTTGGGTTACTGCAGGGGTCAGCAATGTTCGCGGCCCCCCCCTCGGCCTGCGCCACTTCCCGCCGCCCCCATTGGCCCAGGATGGTGAACCGTGGCCAGTGGGGGCCGCAATCGGCCGAACCTGCCACGTCAGCAGGTAAATAAACTGGCCCGGCCTGCTAGGGTGCTTACCCTGGCGAGCCGCATGCCAAACGTTGCCGATCTCTGGGTTACTGTAATGTATCCTACCTGTTTACCCTTAAAGACCAGTGGGTACAGAATGCAGTGGCCAGAGTTCTCAGTGGGGTTGGCCAGAGGAAGCTTTTTGAAAGACAATCTCTTTCCATGTGCAGTTGATATGTTGTGGGTAAAAGTCCATAGATAGCAGTCCCAGATGTTCAAATCTAGGGACCCCCAGCAGGACATCTATATTTGATGTTTCAGATGCTGGTATAATGGTCGTGATCAGCAGTTTTAGATGTGAGGCTTGTTCTTGATTCACGCCCTTGTTATCTGCTCTAGCTTGCTGGGGCTTCCAGGCATCCAAGGACTGCTGTGCTTTATTGGTGCTCTGGTGAACTTAAAGGAATAGTAGGATGTTCATGACGTATCTAGCTATATTTCAGATGTGTTCTGTCCAAATAGGCTTTCTATATTATGTGTCAATTAATAGTTTAAGTTATAATAAATCAGTCATTCTGATTTCTAGTAAGGCAAACCTTACTCATCAAGAACATTTTGGGGGAAGCCAGGTTGATAAAAACACCGAATCAGTACTTGGGTAATTCCCAGCTAGATTGAGAGTTCCATTTCTTACCATTTTCTAGGTATAGCCTGTGGAACATACTCTTCAAAAGATTAAAAATCCTTTTGCATATTCTCTTAAAATTCTGTTAGTTGTCTTTCCGGTACTCCCTCTCCTCCATCTAATTTGGCTGCAAAGTAAAGCCAAAGATCTGGGAGCAGTTCATTCTCTAGTCATTCCATTAATTGATGTCTAGAGGGCAGGTGATGTGGCCTAATGAGCCTGAATCTAGTGATCTGTACAAAATGCTGATTTTTAAATGCATTTTATCTAAGCATTTTAGCATTTATTCTTTGAAAATTGGCATAATCACACACAGAATCTCCAAGTCTGTAATAGATGGTAAAACCTGCTTCAGATGTTTCATTGCACAGGAGAGGGTGAAAAGCTGTAAGATGGGACTGGTGTGTGTCACAGTCTTAGCTACTGAATTGAATACAGAACATTGTTCAAAAAGAACATGGAAAAATATGTTAATTGCAAACTTATCTTAGGAGTAAGACCTAATGGGCAAATACCTATGGATAATTTTGTATTTTTGAAATAAAAATCAAACTATTAACATCTTCGGCAGTGATGCATGGACTGCAGGGGGAGAGGTGGACAGAAGAGGTTCTTGGGGAGAGAGGAATGCCAAGAAACTGAGACCCCATGGATCCCACAGCACCTGCTGCCATAAAAATAGAGTGGGTATGGTGGGCCAGGAAAGGGATTTGAAAAATTAGTCCTTCTGCGCTGCAAACAAAGGGACACCCCAACCAGCAGCTGCTGGTCTTCAACCGCTCAGCTCTGAAGACAGCACTGCCACCAGTAACGGTGCAGAAATAAGGGTGACAATGGGGTGTGACTGTAGGGGGGTTGTGACAAATTCCGTCAATGGTAATGGGGGGGCATGACTGAAAAAGTTGTGCACCACTGATCTACAATATTATGTTAGTTCAGCAAACATAATTGGCTCATTAAAATGATGTATTTTTATATTTGTTTACAACTATGTAAAGAACTGTTAGTACTTGAGAGTAATATTTCTTTGTGTGAATGCAGTTTACAGCTGACATCTTCCTCTTTGTGAAACCTTTCACATACCAAAAATGACGAGATTCCAGGCTACTTTTTTAGCTTGTGTCCATTTTCCCATCCCAAACATTTCAACAGATTGCTGAATCCATCAGCCTAGCCAATTCATGTCCCCATTTTGCATAGCCTCACAGGGATAACTTTTGATATAAAATGAACTTTTGAATGTTTAGTTCTCTTCTTAAACTCAAACTTCAGGTCAAATTGAAAAAGTTGCTCTTGAAGTTGATAAAGTTACAGTATAACTCAAATGTAAATATTTCCTAAAATCCTTCATTGAGGCTCAGAGATCCATCACTTCTGCTATTGCTGCAGCAAAATCTCACCCTACAGAATTTTCCTTAGTTAATTCATATCAGCCAGAAGCTGGCTCTGGATAAAGTGAAGAGATGGTAACAATACTTTTGTGACAGCAACCTTACAGAAAAGTATTTATTACTAGAAGTATTTATTGCCTATTCAACTAAGAGGCCAAATTTTATTCTCTGATGGACATTATGCTTCTATTGACTTCCACAGGAGCTGCATGTGTGTGGAGGTCCCTGAAGTGTTCTAAATTGGATTAGCCCATTGTTAAATAGAACATTATTTGGTTCCACGCTCTTACCTAATATGACATGTAAAATATGTGCATTCATTATGGAACATATTTCTCAAATAAATCAAGCCCATATAGTGATCATAATGATGTTAGCCAAGCAGGCATTACAATTAGCTTTGAAAATTATTGCAGGTGTGGTTTTAACAGTATTGATTGGATGAAAGTGCATTAGAACATGCATGAAAGCTTAATGAAACCATCCCATTTCCAAGAGAAATTTCAGGAAAAATAAATGCATATGGAACTGCCAATTTCTGTATTCAGGTATTTTAAAAGTTTGCATTAAAAGGAAAAAAAACTTGAAACTTTTGTTTATTATTGCATAATGAGAAGACATGCATGTTCCTCTCATGGCAGATGCTTTGCAGATGGACATAGTTTTTATTTTTCCTTTAATATAGCCAAATGCCACATTATATTTGTAAAGATATGAATACTTATGCTAATGCAAAGAGTAGGCAGGTGCAGGAAGAAAAATTTTAATATCATTTACTCAAAAAAACGACATAAAACCTCTAAAGCATTACCTTTATAGCATTTTAAACACTTGTGTTTAAGGTTTCTGAATAACACCTGCTGTAGGCAGAAAATAAATTTGCTCTTACAGCTCTAAGTAGAACATTTTAAGTGGGAATAGTGGTTGAAATCCCTACTCCACACTAATAAAGTAACCAGTAAAATATTTTGTTTTAACTGAGGTTGGAATGGGAGCTGCAGTTCATTTGCACTGAAGGGGACAGATGCAGCCAAACAGCAGGCACTTGGCCAGAAGAATGCATTTGCTACTAGAAAATCAAGGATAACTTATTTGGCACAAAAGGCTGTTTGCTTCCTCAGGAAGCATGAGGGTACTCAAGTAAGTTTTTTTCCCCTTCTGGCTCTGAGGTGTGCATGACCTATTTGCCTGCTAGCAGGTTTCATTGTATGGAATTATTTTCTTATATATAAAATATAAGCCATGCAGCATCTGCATCACGTGGTGCTACATTCAGTGGTTACCAAACTTTCCTCTGATAAACTCAGTTAATTGTTGCTTCAAGCAACTTTCATCTAAGCCAATGTTTCTATAAATTTCAGAACACTACACCATTAGCACTCATTGAATTCACACTGGTAATTTTTTAGGATTATTTTATCAGTGCCAGGAGCAATACAAGGATGGAATTCTAGTTGTGATTTACAATGTGTAATAAAACATTCTCTAACAATTGAAAATGAAAGATCAGTTCTATTTGTGGCAAGTATGTGGTATCTAGTTTCCATCTAAAATGTGATTTACGGAAGGAAGCAACAATGTGAGGCACTTGCTTTCCTTCTTTCTCCTTGCTAATTGGCTTGGACTAGATTTTGACTTTAGACATAGAATAATAGAATCGTAGGACTGGTAGGTATCTCAAGAGGTCTTCTACTCCAGACCCCTGCACTCAATGCAGTGCCTGAGGAATATCCTCTAAGTCGCAGTCTTTCCTCCTTGTTCCTGGTAGATGATAATCTATTGTTAACTTCTCAGCTATTCTGCCAGGGAATGGGGTGAAGCCAACACTCTTCCATTCCCTGTCCACCAGTAGACATGTAACCCTGAGCACTTATTCCTTGGCTGTTGGATTCAGTGTCCAGGAGTTTGCACAAGAGCTTACCGTGAAAGAGATAGGAAGATAATTCCTGTGTATGGATACATTGTCCAAGCGTCACGCTAGCTCTCTACTAAACTTTTATATAGTGCCAAAAATTTGAAGAAATAATTAAGTAATTTCACAACATGCATTTTTCTGCTGATGTTAAATAAATACATAAAATTGAAATAAAAATAAATAAAATAAAATTCAGAAATAAAATTATGCTTTTGGAAATGGGGAAATGCAGATAAATACCGGGGAAAAGAACCCAATTCTTTGACATACTGAGAGCTTTTGAAGTTGAGGAAACTATAGCTCATAAGAAGTCTTTAGCACCTTGCAGGATTGGGCCCTGTTTTGGTAAAGTCAGGGGACATAACAAACTGATATATCAAGTTAGTCATTTTATTAGTCAAAACCCAATAAGAGGATTGCAGTCCAGTTAGTTTTCTTCCTTTGATGTTTCAGCCCTACACATGGAAAGAGAAACACAATTCACTCTCAAATGTATTTTAAGTTTCTCACTGACTTACTGGCAGTTTGACACAGAGTATCTTTCCTTAACGTCTCTAGATCTCACTTGGCGCGGAGATAAGTAGTTGGGATTGCAAGTGCCAATGAAAATGGCTGTGGAAATACAAATGAGTAACATAGTCATCAAGATAAAAAAAAATAAAATCAAGACTCCCTTAAAGTCTCATTAAACTGTCCATTGAATTTCATTAGCTGTTTTCAATCTTTGACAGGAAAGCTGAAGTGTTTCATTCAAGACTGCCAATGGCTACTGACCATGTGTATGTAATTTTCATAATGTATATATTCTTGGCACAGAACCAATGGTCAAAACAATAGGTAAAGAGTGCCGTGGCCCCCTCCACCACCTCTCCCAACACCCAGCAGCAGCTGTCATTTCCCAACTGCACAAGAGAATCAGACCCAACTACAAGGTTGAGAAGGATGCGATTCTCTTCTCCCACATGCTCGACTCATAATGAACATACTGATTGATCATTAGCAGAGAAGCAACTAATGGCACTGTTATATATTGGCATGTACGGTATTACTTTAATTTTCCAGCTGTTCAAACAAAATACCACCTTAGATAGAACCAAATTTGTTTTGTTTGTTTTTGAAGCATTGTTTTTGCTAATGTCTAGTTTTACAGTAGAAACCTAAGAAAAAAAATTACAGAATAGACCTTATTTTTAATGCATTTTTTAACAATAGCTAAAAACAAGGTATATTTGGATAAAGCCATCACTGCCCTAATAGTTAACTTTTGTGTTCCTCCTAACAGAGTGTCTGCATCTGTCATGGGCTGGCTGGCCCTTTAAAAGGAGTTGGGCTCTGCCTTGCCTGTGATAGGTCAGCTCTGATCCCACCAACCATACTGATCATGATTGGCTGGAGATCAGAAGGCTTGGGTCAATTATAAGACTCAGATGAGAAGATTTGGGAGATACTACCTGCAGAGAACCAGACAGGAGAAGGACTCCAGGGAAGAAGCCCTGAGAATGAGTGGTTTGGGAAGAAACTAGGCCTCTAAGGAGAAAGTCTGGAGGGTCAGCACATGACAAAAGTGTGGTGGAAGTTTAACTCTAGAGGTGGAAGACCCTGAGTTCCTTCATGAAAAAAGTAGGCTCTTTCATGGTTATTGTGGGGAGTAGGAAGGAAATAATCACTGCTGCACCAGGTCAGATGGGGGCACCGGGTGGGACAGCATCATGATATTTAAATAGCTGCCAAATGGTCCTTTTACATAGTTTACAAGATGTTTACACTAGTTGCAAAATCCTGGATGAAGCAAAGTCTTGGTACAGATGTCTAGATAATGGGAGGTGCTAGTTTCAGAAGTTCTAATCTTTTCTTTCCACTTCCTTACCCTGTCCCACTCCTACACCCCCAAAATGTCATGAGTTTGATTTCTTATACCACATGTATGTGGCTAGTTGACAACTCTGGGATATTCAGCTCCCCATCTTCTGCCTCGCTGCAGGCTCTGTTGTGTGCAGATCTTCATTTCTGGCAATAGATGGGCAGCATTGTACAGTAACTTCTTTGCTGGGCTTTTCTATAAGTGTTCTCTTCTTAGTAATGTGGCGGCCAGTGGCGCGGGTGGAGGGATGTGCTGGCCGCGGCTTCCCGCCACCCCCATTGGCCCGGGGCGGCGAACCACAGCCAATGGGGGCCACGATCGGCTGAACCTGCCATGTCAGCAGGTAAATAAACTGGCCCGGCCCGCTAGGGTGCTTACCGTGGCGAGTCGAGTGCTGAACGTTGCCGACCTCTGTACTAGACAATTAACAACTATCTTCATCTGTCATTTCAGAAATATCCAATGCTATGCGAGGTCTTTGGGTGATATAAAAGAACTTGATCACTAGATAGAGTGGGGCTGAAATAATAGGGCAGTGGCAGCACAGAGAATTTTATGTGACAGACCGCAATCTGATTCACTGTTTAGCTGGGAATTAGATTTTAGCCGTGTATGAAACCTGATACATTTTCTTTTACAGATTATGGAAAACAAGCTTTTTGGTTTCCAGCCAAATTTTATCACCAACCCAAGAATGTGTGTTGTGTATCCTAATAGATCAGTGGGACTAAAATGGAAGATTGATGATTAGTTAAGAGTAAATATGAACATTAGTTTGTTTTGAAAATACATCTACTTTTCAATATTCACATTGCTTTATCTCAGAGTTACATTGGTTTATCACGAAAAGGGTACAGTGCTGATTGATAAGGAATGAAAACTAAGATCAGTGTCATAAATAATGTATAATTCATTGGAATTTGTATCCTTCAGATAATAACAGGCTTACCTTGTTCAATGGATTCTAAATCTATGAAAAAATATCATTATTTTTACTAAAATACAAGCAAGATAAAGATGTATAATCCACACTTCACAGCCATCCTTTTTGCAGACTGAAGAATTACATTCTATGAAGTTTTTTCCTTCTGTTTTCCAGATTTACAAAACTGGATCAGGACAATTTGAGACTTTAGGTCATCTTCTAATATTCACGCTGAGAGAAGTTTTAATAGTAATAATTAACTTCCTTCTCCCTATTTTTCTTTACAGCGGGAACTTTTTTTTGTCATTCCTTAGCAGTGAATGAACATTTTTTCCAGTTTATAAAGTCTGTTTTTTAACAAAATCAAAATAATACAAAAATAGTAATACTTTGCATTTCTTTAGTTTGTGAAGAGTTTTAATCTCCTATGAGGAAAGGAACTAATTACATCTCACATTTACAATATCTATCTGAGGTAGGTAAGTAGCATAAAATGGAACCTGTTTTAAACCACCACCCAAGGGAGCAGTAATCACAAATTGCCTGCTAGAAGTGGTCTTTAACTTGAGGTTGAACAAAATTGCACTACGTATGTTGTAGGGATACATAATATGAATATTCCTTTAAGGCAGGTGTTTGTCTTCCATTGGTAGTCATTAATGTAGGTTCCACTCTCCAGGGATACTTTCAAACATTACTGAAATGCAACCATGTGTGGGGTGCAAAAAATGTGCTTGGTTGTATTACAATAATATCTTTAAGCCCCAAACATCAATCAGTGGCCTTCTTTTTTAGGCACTGTACAAACATGTAGTAAAATACAACCACATTGTAGAATGCCAGAAGTGAGGGTGTTCTTGTACAGTGTATATGAACTTTAAGACTACCTGATTAGAGTGTAAATGTGCTCCCATATTGGAACAAATTCCATGCTGGTGAGAACATGTCTCCTAGTGTGTTATCCTTATGATAAATTCCACAGCCAACATTCATTTCACTCATTCACACTAGAGCTGTCCTAACTAATGTTCACATATAATAGCTCAATTAAATAACAAAAGGAGTAGATAAATAAATATAGCAGACCTGTATATGGTCAGTGTTTCATTATATAGATTTCCTAAAATTCCTTCTTTTAGGTAAATTTTCCATATTTTTATCACTCACCCTTTCTGTTTTTAAATTATGCGTAAGTTGAAACACTTGTTTTCTATTATAAAAATGACATCTTTGCTGCTGTTTACATGCCTCTTTTTGAAGAGAATATTGCAATTGGCTGTTGAAAGAATTGATTTGGTGCTAAATTGTACTTTATCTGTGAAAGGGAGGAATTGATCTCCATCTCTTGGCTGCTTTTTGTATCTCTGCTGACCTTCAGTTGTACCATTCCATATATTTCCTATCAGCTTGTTTACAAAGGATTTCTCCAGATACTATTACTGTTTTGACTTTTCAAATGTCTTTCCTTCCACCTTATTTAGTATCACACAATAGTGAGAGAAACTCTAATAGTTTGAATGAGGAGGAGCGGAGGGGCATGAAAACTAAAAGCAATTAAATGTTAACTAAACTTTGTGCCTATTAAAAAGAATCTAAGTTTTCATTTGGGGATAATTAAACATTAACTGTTGTTTGTTAGTAGTGTGTAAATTTCAGTAAACTAAGTCATCTCATTCCCACTTTCAGATGTTGCCTGAATGTATGTTAGTGAAGGCTATTAGGCAGCTTGCTGAGTTTGACCTGGTCTTTCTCTACTTAAGGCTCCCTGAAGCTAAGAAGTGGTGTGGTCAAGGAGGGGAATGAGATCACTTCCTGACCTCTATCTTGAGAAGAAGCAAGAATATAGGAGTTAGCTGTAGGCACTTGGTGAGAAATTCTCCAAATTGGCAGCTCCAGCACAACTAGGCCTCTCCTGCTTTCTAAACACTTGCTGATTCTTTCACAGTGCTGAAACTGTCCTGGCAATATTGCCCAGGCTGTAGAATCTCTAGCAACACCAGAAAATCGGGATAGAAAAGGAAGAAACCCAATAGATACGAATTAGGGGCCCACTCTAAACTTATCAAGGTGGATTGCAGCTCGTTCATATATCCCTGAACAGTGTACATTACCCTGTTAAGAGGACTCTGTGGTAATATAGTCAGGGAAAGGTAAATACACAGGAAGTTTATTATAATTTGCGGTAGGACATATTTTGTTTGATGTTCTTCTATTTCTGCCCTTCCCTGGCATTATATACTATTTGTTTGTTTCCAGGAGATTTCCAGAAGTTACCAGCTTTAAAATGAATCCAATTGCAATAGGTCAGGAACGAGATCTAGCTTCCTTATATCCACTAGTATTGTTAATGTTCCTTCAATAAAAGTAACAATTACATTTAAGTTATTTGTCTCATGAAAACACTTTCTAACAAGCAAAATAAGCTCTTGATAAAATAAAATCACAACTGCCCCTCCATCCTCACATTTTCTCCTCTTTGTTAGTACATATATTGTGAGTGCCTCATGCCTTATGTAACAAACAGTTCCTTTTAATAGCCTTAGTTGTATAATCTCTGCTCTTGTGATTCGGAAGTATATTGTAGTGATAAACTCCTGTTAGCCAGTATATATTCAATTAAATACTTAACCATATGTTATCAGGATACCTCCCAGGATACCAGCCCTTATTTTATTTCAGTCACTAGGGTCATTGCATTTCTATTTCCAATCTCGCTTTTATTCTATTTCTATTGACGGTTCACATTTGAAACCATGGCTTTAATTTGTTCCAGTACTGAAGGTCTTATAACCATTACTCATGTATGTATTCCCATTGATTTCAATAAAGCCTACATTGGGGAATCTTTAAATAAATAACAATACTACCACTGGTTCGGCTTGTTTTACTACCAGTTTATCAAGTTTAACTGAAATATTGGTAAAAACAATCTGCAGGATCCTCATATACATGAGGGATACCATAAGTTCAGTTCTCCTCCCTTGGTGGAGTTATGGCAATGGCCAGCTTGGGCTGCTTCTGCTGCTGAAAATCCCCATTTCAAGCAGCAGCTCTCAGTGGTGGAAGTGATTGGCTGGGAGCAGGGATGTGTTTCTCCACTTATTGGTACTCTTGCTCAGCTCCCCTCCTTACTGTGTGACAGAAGAACCAAAATGTGTGCCCAGACTTGCACCATTAAAGTCAATGGGAATGTCATTCGTGATTTCAATTAACACAGGCTCAAGACCTCAGTATTCCTAACAGGAAGGTTGTTGGTATCCTTAAGCGACCCCCACCCCCACCACTCTTCCTTTGCTGTGCTCACAGCCATGTTTCCAGCAAGAATGAACCCATCTACCCTTTACGTCATCTTTCAAGGCCTCTGGAACTTATCACATAGATTGGAGAACGCTGCTTAAAGGAAATACTTTACTTCACACAATACTGTCACTGAAAAACAATGGATAAGGTGTGGGATGCCTCCTTTCTTTTGTGGGGGAACAACCCCATGCAAACAGGCCTGGGAATGGGGTTCAATCTGGATATAGCACGTGTGTTCTATTTGCATCTAGTATATATTTCAGTAGAGAGAGCTCAATTAAATGTAAACTTCTTAAATGCACTCCAATTTATGAAAGCAAATGGAGAGCCTTCTCACTTATCGTCTTATTGCAGCTTAGGCACTGGCTGATGTCTGGAGGAATTTTCGTCCAGATGTTAGACAATATCCTGGAGTAAAACAAACTCTGGATCACTTTCTCTTGCCAGGTTGGGCTGTTTTTTATGGTTTTAGGAACAGCTTGAATATGTTTTGTACAAGTACAATAGTACCTAAATGACTGTCTCATCATGATGTAGTGGTTTTAAAAATATCCCTATTGTTAATTCATCATAAACCTTCATCGTGACATTTTAACATGCAATTTCTGTGTTATGTTGACTTTCATGAAACTTTTCCTATCTCCTTGGGGAGATTCCAATTGCACTTATAAAAGGATAGGAGCATCCTTTAAATCCCACTTCCAAAGGTGGATTATTGGGAAAAGTAAAATGATATCTTTTCAACAGGATTCTAAACACAGAGACTAACATTTGAACTTAGTACAGACATAAAGACTGATTACTAATGTAATTCTATATTAAATCTAAAATCAATAGATAATTTTGCTTTATAGTAAAAATACAACATATTCGTGTTGGCTAAAATCCTGGCTTGCTGAGGCTTAAAATACAGCAATGTTATCCAGACTGTTTTTTTCTTCAAACGACCAGAAACACCTATCTGTGTAAGGTCCTGATCCTGCAAAAGTGCTGAGCTCCCCCTGAGAGATGCTGAGATCCCTTACTCCCATGGATTTCCGTGGCTGGAGCTGAGGGCTCTCCGCGTCTCTGAAGATGATTCACAGCTTATAGGATTGTGTCCTAAGACATTTGGTGAAATACAAGACTGTCAAGCAGTAAGGAAGTTGTACAATGCATGAATCTCAGCCTAATTACACTTTTCTTTTGCTTAATGAGCTTATGCAACGCAGAATGTTAAACAGGTTCTAAAATAAAATTATTCATTCATTTAAAAAAAAAAGCTTTCAGCTATTTAATTATATCAATTACCAAACTGTATAGGGCCATCATTATTTGTGTTATGGTAGCACTTAGAGTTTCCACCAGGTTGGGGCTTCATTGTGCTAACTACTGTACAAATATACAGTTGCTGGCAGTTTATAAAAAATATTATTTGAGTTACCTATTTATTTTAGCTGACTTGGTACAATTATAACTTGTACCTAAGGGCTGTATTATAAAAATGTCAGGCTAACCTTGAAATTTCAGGAAAACCCTAACCCCCTACAGTTCTAGAAACTATTTCCCTACAGTTTTAGAAACTATTCCATATTCCTATTTTTCTTTGTTCATGAGTAATGTACAAATTCAACAATGCTGAATTTTTAATTTATATTATTAAAATTGGGAACAAACTGAGAGCAACCCACACAGACTTGCTGTAATAATATTTTGAATTATTCTTTGTATCACAGTAGTGTCCAAACACCCAACTCAGCACTAATACCCCATTATGCTAAAAGCTGTACAAATGTACAGTAGATGCAGTGCCTTCCCCCGCTTTTACATATATCGTTTTCTCAGAAAGGATTTCACCTCCCCTTGGAAAACAATGATAGTTCCATTGAGGCTTTGTGTCAGGGTTGAGGGACAAATAGATCTGTTTCTGGAGATTCTAATTGAACTGTCGAGTAAATGCCTATTGTTCTTCTATTTTATAGAGCCAATTAATCCAAAACTCTCATACATCACAAACACATCAGTATTTATCACTGTGCGTCTTTGTGTAAAAGGGGCAGGATTAAGGTAGAGATTTGTTCAAATAATGGCAGTTCTGAGCCTTGTGTGCTCTGTATGGCAAATCTTGCACAACTACAACATGCACCCTTCATATATGGAGCAATTTGGTGACATCTTTGCCATCTCTGAGAATAATTCTGCCCTTTTCTGGAAATGAGCATATGTGGCACTGAATAATGATAGATTGGCTGCACTACTTAAAAGGTTTTGAGCTAACTATTTGTCCTATTTCTGCTGTTGAAGAAACAGACACTTTCAATAGGAATGATCGATCGTGCCTGCCTGTTTTAGACTCTGAAAACTGTTAGAATTGATCAAGTTTAAACTCTTGCAGTGACTAGTATTTCGGTCTTTAAAACAATATTCTCCCATAAGGAAGACAGTAGTTAAACTGCTCCATTTCCGGAATATAGTATTCTCAGAATTTAAGTTAATCAGATGGATAGGATCCTGCATGAATAATGTATTGTACCATGATTCTGGGAGTGTTGTCAGACTTGACTGGTAGCATGATGGGGTTCTCTGTATCCAACAGGAGTACAGATACTCCTAAGGTTCTTCAGAAAAGGAGCAAGATATGTTCCTCTGGCAGAGCTGAAAGGTGGGGTGATATGCCTTGAAATCCTGTTTTGGTCCACTCTTGACTTCCCCTTTCTACAGGAGAATTTGCCTCCGAGCTCCACATGGAACACTTTGGAGCCTGACTACCACTGGGGAGAAAGTATGAAAAAAAAATAGGAAAGATTTGGCAAACTTTCTAATGTTGAAGAGCTTCCCATTAATAAAAGGAAATATGGCTTTATGATATTAGCTGCCAAACACATCATTTTGCTGAAAATCTTACTTTTGAGTATAACACTAACAAAAATCACAGGTCACGCATTTGGATAATTGTATTGCTGTGATTCGTGCAGAAAAGTTATACTTCTAAAGACTAAATATGAATTAATACTGCATATTCAAAATGCTATATTTAAACATTTATATTTATTTGTGATCAGCTTTAAAAGATGTAGGAATATTAGCTTAATTCTTATTCACTCTTTAAGTCTGAAACCGAAAATACCAAACTCAAATCCCACAGTATTAGTGGAAATGCCAGTGAAAGTCTGCCAAAAGGAGGACCTTTGCTGAATACACAGAGTTCAGATCACAGCAGGACTAGTTATTTATATGAGTTAAGTGGTGTGGCTATTTGCTTTCAAATGCAAAATCTCTTTACAACACTGTAGTTTGGGATATGAAATGCCAGCTATTAGTATAGTCCTGAAATAATGACTCTAGATCAAAAGACCCCCCTACAGGAGTATTACTACCTATTAAAGATGAAACATAATGAGGAAAAATAGGATGTTAATGTAACTATATAAAATTTTTGGAATCTAGTCCTCTTGAGTTATGGTCCATTTGTGTTATGGTATCTCCAATAAATAATATTTTGGTGCAGAATGTTTTGTGTTCAAAGATTTTTAACCACATTTAATAACTTTTTTAAAACATGGAAACAAATTCTGGCAAACTATTCTGTGACAAGGAGTGGGCAGTAGTGCACTGACACTTCTTGGAAATGGGTTGAGACTCACAGCAGACTCCCTTGCCAATAAAATGCTCCTGGCTCCCGTCTCTACATCTCTTTTGTAAACTCAGCCTCATCAGAAAGATGTCACAATGCCTGCATGAGATTAGCACTGGGATGAAGAACAGCTGTTTAAAATGTACTCAAGTAAGACTGAAGTGATGCTGGTTAGAAAGGTAATGCTTAAAGGAGCTAGCCAAAACCCAAACACCTCTCCTTCATTTTAAACAATCTATTCTCCTTTTGTTAAGGTAGCACAAAGTATCTGGGTCTTTCTTGATACCCAGATAACTAGAATAGTGAGAAATGCCATCTTTTGCCTTATGCTTGCCAGGAAACTACATCCCAAATTCTCAAAAAAGACCTAGCCACAGTGAACCATGTGTTCATAAACACTGTGTCTGGGTATAGAGGTGGGTCATCATGAAAACCTCAATGATCTCAAAGCATCAGTCTACCCTCTTATCAAAAAACCCCACCAAGAACACATCACAACACTGCTCTTCGTCTTGCACTGGCTCGCAGTTCACTTCTGGTGTCACTTTAAAGCCCTCAAAATATTTGGGCCTGGGTATATCAGACACTGTGTCTCTGGCCAATGAAACAGTTGTGCTCTTATAGACAATACAATACACAGGATAAGCTTTCAAGAACTGGACATCAAAGGTCCTTAAGTTGTGGAGAAATTTACCAGAGAAGATAAGAATGAGCCTGACTCGTGAATATATTGCAAATCTCTTCTGTTTTCCAAAAGCCTTCCTACAAATAACTGGGAAATAAAGGAATGACAACAACAGCCAAGACACACTGATAAACAAAACCACAGTAAGTAAAAGCTGCTAAAACTCATACTATAAGCACAAAGAGTGAAATACTGCCTCCACTGAAGTCAATAGCAAAAATCCCATTAACTTCAGTAGGGCTGAGACTTCACCAAAAATGACCTGAATAAATATTGGACTTGATGGCAGTTGAGAGTAGTGTTGACCATTAGGCCAAAGGGTTGATTGCTAACCAAAGACCTATTGTCAAGTGAATTAAATCCCAGCAAGCTTTAAGAATTGTGTAATAATAAAGTTAAGTTGTGTATGCTATATTCAAATTTTAGCTAGTGAGAATGGAAAGCTTAATTACCTCATGTTTAGCACAATATCCTGTTTATCAGAACAAGTGTTCTAACTGAAAAATATACTAACCACATTAGTATGAGACATTTGAATATAGCAATATGTTTGGAAATCTGCAATATGTACCAGACAACGGGGATATGCATAACTGTCATATGTATGGGGAAAAGGAAAGTTATATAGACTGTCAACAAATAGACTGGCAACAGATTTCTATACAAGAATAAAGGTTTGAATTATTGATCGGACCACACAGAAAGGGATCAGACCATCATCAGCTGCAAGCTTGGATCCCTAAGGATTGGGTATTGTTTCTCTCTCATTATGTGTTATTCTTAAATAATAAAGGCAACTTTTATTAATAAAGCAATCTAGCTTCACTACTCCTTTCTCACTATTTTATTGTTACTGGCTAAGACCAGACTGCTAATGGATTTTTTTTTAATTTATATCTTGCATTTGTTTATTGATGTATATAACCAATGCACAGCCTTACAGGAGGCAATCAGCATTTCAGAGGATTTGTTTGATATTAATGAACAATAACAGTCTCTTTGCTACCCATGATGTTGGGAGTATTATGCTGCAAAGGTTCTGTATTCCAGATAAGGGAAAACAAGCTCTTAATTACAAGTTGTGGTCATTAAAGATCCCATAGTATTTCTCATGGTATTAAGGATGTGAAATTTAAGATTCTGACCTGTCCTAATTTATGTACTTACATTTTGCCTACATGCTACAGTCCTTTAAATGGGATAAGGTAGTCTTCATTTCTTATTGGAAACTTTTTAATACTGCTGTGCTTTTTTAAGTAGGCATCAGAGGTATCTCAATGTTAGTGACAGCTGAAGTGAGACCTGAGTATAATGTATATGTCAGTGGGCTATACTTGTAAACAGAATTGTTTTAAACATAGCAGCTAATTTTTCCAGGTTTTTGTGTGAACACTTTCTTCAATTACAGTCTGTGTTGGGTCAGTCCCTGAATTATGCTATGACCAGGGCCGGCTCTGGCTTTTTGGCCGCCCCAAGCAAAAACAAAAAACCTGCGGCGCGGCCAGAGCACGGGTGCAGGGGGACCTGCTGGGGGGAGGGGGAGGGAGCGGGCGGGAGAGAGAGAGAAGGGGGCGGCCAGGGCTACAGCAGGGGCGCTGCCACGCCGCCCCTCCCGCTGCGCTGCCTCCTGCCGCAAGGGCTCTGCTCTGGTCGGCGGGGAGGGAAGGAAGAGGACTGCCCTGCAGGGCGCTCTGGTTCTCCGCGCTGCCGCCCCCTACAGGGCTGCTAGAGGGAACAAGAACAACAACCAAAAAAAAAAAGTGGACGTGCCGCCCTAGGATTGGGCAGAATGCCGCCTCAAACAATCTGCCGCCCCAAGCACCAGCTTGCTCGGCTGCTGCCTGGAGCCGGCCCTGGCTTTGACTCCGATTTGAAACCAGTATCTGGAAATGAAATGAAACTCAGCCAGTCCAATAAGGTCTAGATTTGTGAACTTTCTCACAGACCTGGCCTGTGTTTCAAGTTTATAACAAAATCTAAAGCCTAGTTACTTCCAAATATGTATGCACCAGACTATATAAAGTCCTTTAGAATGAAAGGTGCTATTGAATGTAAATGAAAAATGTTATTACTAACATCACTAACTGATAATGGCACAAAGGGCAATTTTTTAAAACTTCAGATTCTGACTGATTTCTCATGTTTTAATATCAGGGGGTAGCCATGTTAGTCTGTAGCCACAAAAACAACAAGGAGTCCGGTGGCACCTTAAAGACTAACAGATTTATTTGGGCATAAGCTTTCATGGGTAAAAAAACTCATTTCTTCAGATTTTTTACCCACAAAAGCTTATGCCCAAATAAATCTGTTAATCTTTAAGGTGCCACCAGACTCCTTGTTGTTTTCATGTTTTAATAATATCACAGAAGGATGGTATGCTGTTTTGGGTATTTGACATTATTTGTAATAATAGAAATCCACATAATCAAGACCCCTTCCATCACAACAATTTTCCAAAAAAAAATGTTGTCAATGAGAATAAAAGAAAACAAAGATGATTGAGCACAATGACTTCGGGCACCCTTTTAACAGAAGTGAAATAAACTCATTAACCTGCAAGGGAGACAAAAATTACCCATTAATAATTATGCACATTGATCCTTTATCTTTAATAACTACTCCTTCAGCTGTGTCAGAATTAATAACCAGAGGTGTTTTGTTATTCTTCTGATAAGAATGACTTGATATAATTAATAAATTTCCTTAGGATTTTTTCCCTATGGTTTCCATTACTTTCAGTTTTAAAAAATCAGCTGGGGCCAACTAAGGCCCTAATTTAGGGAAAACACTTAAACAAATGCTTAAGTCCTCTTGGTTCCTAAAGTTAAGCACATGCTTAAGGATTCTGAATTGAGGCCTAAAATAGTGGTTAACGTCTCTACTTGATTTCTTTGAGTTACCCATTGGTAAATACCGAGCTGAGGGAAAATGTATGTCCCATGGGAAACTCTAATATTTCAACATCTATTTTCGTCCCTAACTGAGATGAAAAGTTGAAATACTGAAACTGTTTTGTAGAACCAGAAGTTCAAATTTGGAAATATGTAAATGTTTTGCTTCAATTTGTTGAGCCAAACCACTATGTTTTGTTCTGAGTCAGTTCAATATTAAAATGTGTTTCTCTATTCCCTTGTGCAGTTGTAGCTTATCCATATTCTCTCCTGTGAGCCAGGCCCCCTGGCCGTACTACATCTTCCATAACGCACTTGTAGTTGTATGTCTCCCAACATGCACCATACAGCTCATTCAGAGAGGAGAGTGAAAATTTTAGATTTTTGTTGCTGGTGTAGAAACTGCATTTTCCATCAAAAAATAATTTTGATGAAAAACTACTGATGTGCTCTGTTAACTACAGTAACAATATTTGGCTTTTTCATTTTTTCTGGACTTGCATATATAATACCAATACATACTCCACATTCATCTATGTATGAAGTGAATGTTGTTTTTTTTAATTGTGGGACTGGCAACTCTGGAAATCTAAATCCTTTACAGTAAAGTCAGCTCAATTCATTTTTTCCCCAAACTCTTGTGATCAGCAAAAGTGACCTGGAAAACCCATGAGAACAGGCTTCTCCACATTTTCTGCTTGTTGCTCCACCTGACCTAAGAAGAGGAAAGGAATGTAAGACTGAGTTTATAGGAAAAATAAAACAACATTTTTTTTCCTAGAATCTCAGAAAAGGCTTAGGATTCTGCTGAAACTCTGAGCCAAGGTTCAGGTCAGTTCTTTTAACCAAACTCATATTCACGTTCTTGAGGCATTTGTTTTGACTTTAAGTCCATAAAAAAGATTACTTGAGACTAATGAATATGCCACTGAAGGCATTCAGGAGAGACAAAATACAGTCATATATAGTTTATCATGCTGCCTAAAATCTCATTCATTTCTCTTGTCTATTCTATGTTTGGCTTCCTCTGTATTTTGCTTTTTGACAAGAATATGGATGCATTCTTGCAACCTTAAAAATAATAATTTCTATCAACAAGATAGCACTGCAACATTCTAAAACTGTCATGTTTTATATATTTCCCAACATCAAACACTAATTATTATTCCCTAAGAAAAAGCATCCCAATCACATTTGTATAATATGGTTCTGCTCCAACAAATGGAATCTCGTTATATTTTCACTATTGCTTTGCAAAAAATCAGCTATTTATAAAAGGCTGAAAGATGGTTTCATTTTTAATTTAAATGGAGTCTTCCATGACCCTCTTTGACAGAATCTGAACTTGCAAGTAATCAAAATGATTTTACTATTGCAAATCAGCATTACCTGAATCTTTAAACATCTAACCTTTTCGACATGCCTGGAGATGGTAGCATGATGGGGTTCTCTGTATCCAACAGGATAATTTTAATATAGTTATCCAACATTTTTTTCATAAGTAACTCAGAGCAGATTGAAATAGTGTCCAACTGTTTCATTTGCTACACGTAAATCATTTAGCAGAAACTTCAAGCAGTTCCAGAGTCCTAGGTATTTTTAATCAACAAAGTGTTAAAAACAGAATGTTTTAATGGGAAACTGAATACAATGCCTGAATTTTAGACAGCTATGAATGTAGTGGTGTATGGAAGTCCATGGAAAAAGGAAGGATAATTACTAGATATAGCCAATTGCTGGAGTACTATTACAGTTCAATATTAAAAATATTTGAAAGTCAGTTTATTAGTCCAAAGACAAAGTGGTACAACATGAAAAGGACACATACATATTGCCCTTTCTGGGAAGCAATCTCATAACATTCACTTTATATAGATCTGCTTCTAAAATATACACTGAAGACTGCCTGTATTTATAGCATAATAGTTTACAGGTTAGAGAGCATGCTCTACATCACCCACCAGCCTGTACCTTTTTTCCCCTCCAATCCTGTCCTGTACCTGCCTTATCTTTCTTTTGAATGCCATATTCCAGGTGTCAATGGGCTATGAAGACACCTCATAACTGTACCAGGCCATACCATTCATACATCTTGCTTTTGACAGACATTTTTTATTTGTCTCTCTGTGCCAAACTGTTGCAAAAAGTTATGAGAGATATTTTAGCATGAGTGAACAGGAATGAACAGCATTCTGAGGAAAATATAATACCAATTCACAGCACACAACTTGTCATAACTACCTGACATTCATATATTGTATAAATAAATGTGATGTGAAATACTCATAATTTTTGTTGGTTAACAGGAAGGTATCTTGGCTACCTAAGCACCCTTCAAAACAGTGGTACCTGCTATTTTATATTATTTGGTAAATATAAAATTGTAAAATCTCCAAAAGTGCTTGATGAGCTAATTGCCCAGGATTGGACAATGACTAACATTAATACAGTGACATCCATTCATTTGTCCACAACCACTGTACAAACTTAAATAACAGGCATTATGTCCATGTAGCTAAGCATTTTAATTCTACTGTGCAACGTTTTGAGGATAAAGCCATGAGAGGTGTTCATCCTAAGAGAGTGTTAATGGGCTAGTGGGTAAACTCACATAGGGAGCACTGAGGCTGAATTCTGAAATTTTAACAATGAAACGATAAGCACAGAGCTTAGCATTTGCAATCTGAAAGCCATGAGAATAGACCCTATAGTGCCAAATTCTATTAAATTATGACAATTTGATACTGCATAGTGTTCTTAAATGATGGATGGAAGTTGTTAGAATTGCAGTTGTCATTTTTGTCTCTTAATATATTATGTATACTTTATCTCCTCCTCCTATTGTAGATTAAATAAACACTTCACATATGATGAGTAAGGAACTATGACTTCATGATTGTTTTCCTCTTTATTAGGTGTTGATTGCTAGTTGTACTGGTACCTATCGAAACTAAAGCACCTCCCTGTATTCTTCCATTTTGTGATAAATGATTTACATGCCTTTCACAGAAAGGAAAAGACCTGTTCTCTACAGAGGGATTGCAAAAGAACATCTGCTTGTGTCTGTAGGTGTTTCCCATTGAAATGCATATTTGCCATAATTCTAAAGTTGAGTGAACTGTAGAATATGCACCTATAGCTGCTGCTTATTTTGTTTGCAATCAAAGACCACAGCATGAAGACTCTTCTCTTTCAAAACAAGTGTGTTAAATGAGATGCAGCCATTTACCTGTTTTAGGTATTTGGTGGAGAAGAATACGAGTAAAAATATATACCCATTTAAAAATAATATATTGGAACTATTCCAATACTAATCCCTTCCTACCAGCACTACCACATCTATAATGACTAATATGACCTAATTGAATACAACAACACTAAAACAAGTAATTCCAATCATATACAGCTGGCAATAGTTTTGAGGTTAGTTTCTGCAAGTTGATCAATAAAACATTCACATCACATAATCCACATTGAATGTATTTCTGTAATATATCTTAACTTCAAATGTAGCTGGGTTAATTGCTAATCCATACTCATTGAACAGAACAAATGAGTGTAGCAAGAGTAGATACTTCATGTACCACCTCATCAAATATGTGATCTTATCCAGAGCATTTGTATTTGTCTGGCTTGGTTTCCATCCACAACTTTAGAAAACCCTTTTTGAGTTTATCACAAAATTTGCATATCTCAGGTAAGAAGGGAGTGCTTTCAGCGATGAAAGTGATATAAATTGAGATCATTACTACTATATACTTTGATGCTAATTGGATATCTTCTGTTGAATATCTTTTCTTGGTTGTGTGATGTTATTGATCATCATTCTTTTAATCGATTTACTAATCATACTTCAGTAATGACTTTTGTAGAGTGCCCTCTCTAACCTATATTGCTTCTGTAATTTGCCACCCAGTTAAACTTCCAATGTACATATTGATGCTTGTGCAATGCATGGCATAGCACAATCCAGAATTGTCTTTGTCAGGTAATCTTTATAGCACCACCTGATTTGTCTAAAATAGAGCTTTTTTAGGTCCTGATCCATAGCCCATTGAAGTTAATAGACTCTCATTGATTTCAGTGGGATATGATCTGATCCTTTGTCCTCTGTTCTGGTTGTATATTGTTCACAGCTTGATCCTGGATTATACAAATCTTTTTACTATGTGCAAATATTTGCCAACTAGTTCATGTATTTCAGTAAATGTGTTGTTTGCCAGCTATCAATAGTGACTAGTCAATAGTTTCTGTTTTGTTCTTTGTGATGTGTGATATCTCACCAAGTCATATGGGGGATGATTCACACTTTTTGAAACAGGAGAACAGTAAATGGCAAAGAACACACAATGAATAGCCAGTTTGCTTATTTATGTGCAAATACTTTTTGTCTGCAGCAAGCACATATACTTATATGAAGCTCTTCCATTTCCAACATTTGTCGACCAAATCCATTCATGTGAATGTATGAATAGCAAATAACAATATTTGCAAACAATGTTTTTTTGTTTTTTCAGTATTCAACCAGCTCCCATCTTTACTACTAATTTGATTCTAGTACTATTAAAGGACATAACATAAACCAGTACTCACCTCAGTATAATGCACAACTATTGGACTCCTGTGAGAAATCTACAAGGAAGAAAAATTTGAAAATAAAATTAAATGAGTATTTGAACAAAAAATGAACAAGAACAGTTTTGATATAATCAAATAAGCCGTTCTGTTTTCTTCTATGTGTGGAGAAGAATGTCAGGCATATTTAAAGAGGGAGAGAGCCCCAAGCAGAACTGTACCTGTCCTTTAGATTTAATAGAAGATATTTCTATGTAGAAATGTTGTCATATCATTAACTGTCACTATTACCTCGCTCTGGGTTCTTGCAAGAAAGTCTTTTTTTTAATGTCTAATGACCAAAAGCCTTTGGTATGTCTAATGATCACAGTAAGTTTGTCATATAGTCTGATTAAGGAATAATTATCTTACTACCTCATTGTCAACACAAGGGAAATTGCCATGTCCAAATCTGAATTTAGTACATCATTTGGTATGCAGTATAATTCCATAAATATGCTAGTACATGCCTAAAATGCAATTTTGTTTATGAATCACATGTAATATCTTCCCTGGGTTGGGTATAAAGCAAATTTGGAAACAAAAAATAACCAGCCTTACATTTTGTTATGCATCTGGACTAATGCAATAGGAAACATAATTACATAATATCTCATCCACATCAGTGGCAAGATACACATGAGGTACCAAGTGCCAACAGGCTCTGTAGTAGCAGTGATCTTTGGGGACAAAGCACAAGTGGCCAGGTTCCACTAGAAATGATAACTTCATGGAGGACAGTGCTGCCCCTTTTGAAGACAGCCAAGATCATATGAAGGAGAGGAGAGGCAAATAAACTGAGCAGATGGAGCCCTGAGTTAAGGCAGGGACATATTGACATCAGTGGGGCTCTGCCTGACTGCAGCTCACTGCCCATATAGTTCTATTTTGAAAGATTAGCGCCTACTTTTCAAAGAGACTGCAGCCTAGCATCTCAATTGTACTTGCAAACAACTCTTCCACATGCAAAAAGGATTTGTGAATATGAACTGGATTAAGATTCTACTAACTGGACATGCATAAAGTCTATCTATGGATCTGTTCTTGCAATCTGACAGGTGGGCAGACCCTTAGGTCCATGCAGAGTCTCATTAAAGTAAATAGGATTCTGTCCACATCATGGATCAGATGGTACATACAGGCCCCAACTCTACAAAAACTTATTTTGTGCATAAAAATCCATAAAACTTTGGAAGTTACTTTTGAAATTTTGCTCCATAATGAGATTAAAATGAAATACAAACAATACTTTAATAGCAACAAAATTCAAACATCCATTGATTCATATCAACTTCTGTACTCAAATGTACATTCAAACAATCAGAGGAAGGCCTGACCTGCAAAATTCAGAGGCTAATGTATGTCTTTAGAGTTCTGGTTCAGTCCACTCCAGAGTTATGGAGCAGCTGTAAAGTTTAGATGTGGACTTCCCCAGATTCTCGTGAATTTTGATTTTATTCTGTAACTCATCTCTGCAGGCTGAAATTCTTGTGATTGTTAAAGAGTCAGTAGGGAATAATTTTTAGGTTTTTAAAAAGTGTGAGGGAGGACAGTGGGCAGGAAATCCTAGATGACTTGAGAGATTCATAATAAGATGCCTCTAATTTTCACTTCTGTTTTTGCCATTTGAGCAGGATGTTGTATTTACATATCCACTATAATGTGCGAATGGAAACTATGTTGCACTGTTGTTCATTCAAATATCCCATGGTTTTTAATGACTATCCATATTCTGTCACAGGCTCCTGAGCATATAAACAAACGAAAATGGAGATGACAAATGAAATTGCAGGGCATTAAAAATGTCAATATAAGACAGTGTGCTGTTAACTTTCACAGAATATATGAAGCATACATCACCTAATCTGATTTGTTGTTTATATGGTAAACTAGTAGCAAGAGCAGAAAACATAATATAAATTCCATTCCTGTGAAAATGAGAATAAAATGTGGAACAAAACTAACCATTCTCATTATGATCTGATTGTATATTTTAATAACATTTTATATTTTCATAAAATATACAATCTAATATATTATAATGGACAGTATAAAATATTCCTTTTATAGCCTATTGAAATGCCTCATACAGATATCACAGTGTTTCTCAAACTGGGGTCGCCACTTGTGTAGGGAAAGCCCCTGGCGAGCCGGGCCGATTTGTTTACCTGCCTCGTCCGCAGGTCTGGCCGATCGCGGCTGCCACTGGCTGCGGTTCGCCGCTGCAGGCCAATGGGAGCTGCTGGAAGCAGCAGCCAGTAAGTCCCTCAGCCCGCGCTACTTCCAGCAGCCCCCATTGGCCTGGAGCAGCGAACCGTGGCCAGTGGGAGCTGCAATCGGCCGGACCTGTGGATGGGGCAGGTAAACAAACCGGCCTGGCCTGCCAGGAGCTTTCCCTGCACAAGCGGTGACCCCAGTTTGAGAAACACTGAGATATAGGTAAAGAAGGAAATCCATTAGGAATATTTTACCTAACATCTGTTACAATAACAGATAAGATTCCTGGCCACACTGTCTGTAACACCTCTTTTCCTTGCTATTTGCATTAATTTTCATATTACACTGGATTTCATATATAAAATATACAAAACAAACTGGGAACCTTCAAGTTGTGCAAGAAGTAATTTATGCAGCCTCATGATCTTATATTTGTTACTTTCATCCTTCCCCTCTTTTTCCTTCCTTTGTTTTCTCGTGCTCACTTGTGACCACTGTTCTCTATTGAGCCAATGAATGAGTGCGTGAAACCCCATTAGCTTAAATGGGATATACTAAGCAGATTCATTTTCAGGATCTAGCCCTTTTGTTGTAAACCCTTAGGAGTATTGAATACTACTGATAATGTATGTACAGCACCTACCATAATGTGGTTCCATATCTGATTGGGAACTCTAGGTGCTACCATAATCTTACTGCTAATATGGTATGATATGTCCATTTATCTGAGCATCCCTCTTACATGTGCAGCATTACAAAAACATTGCTCTTCTCTGAACTTTCGGTATTTAAAAGAAAAAAATGCTGAATGCCTTTCACCCTAAAGGTGGAGATTGATTGCTTATATTTATAATATTCTTTATATCTTCCACAACAGAATGTATCTGTCCCTGTCTTCCTTAACAGAAACTTTGTTTTATGTGCTGGGTAGAGAGCCAATATGGAAATATGTGACTTGCATGCAAATTTTTCTATATGAATTGAGAATACAATAGACATATTGGCTGTTCTTCAAATTGAAAAGTGTAACCTGCCTTAAACCTGGGCAAAACATTTGTAATGAATGAGGCCTTGGACTTTTCTCTGAGACATACCTATCTCATAGAACTGGAAGCGACCCTGAGGGTCATCAAGTCCAGCCCCCTGCCTTCACTAGCAGGACCAAGTACTAATTTTGCCCTAGATCCCTAGGTGCTCCCTCAAGAATTGAACTCACAACCCTGGGTTTACCTATTATCATCATTGACTATTATCACTGAAATAAACCAGAATTTTTTCTCTCTCACTCACATCATTTTCTTTACTTAGCGCATTTGACAGAATTTTGTGAGTAGTCAGTTTCACTGTTTTCTTAGGGCATGTCTACACTTA
The DNA here is from genome assembly GCF_013100865.1 of Trachemys scripta elegans. Lineage (NCBI taxonomy): Eukaryota > Metazoa > Chordata > Testudines > Emydidae > Trachemys > Trachemys scripta. Next base: position 16,999,412 of record NC_048310.1, read on the forward strand.
CGTCCAGAGCAATTGATCCAGCGGGGGTCAATTTATCGCATATAGTGAAGACGCAATAAATCGACCACCGAATGCTCTCCCGTCGACTCCGGAGCAAGAAGCATAGGCAGAGTCGACGGGGGAGCATCCGCAGTTAACCTACCACAGTGAAGACACCGCGGTAAGGAGCTCTAACTACGTTGACTTCAGCGACGCTATTTTCGTAGCTGAAGTTGCATAACTTAGACCAACTTAGCTCACCCACCCCTCCAGGATAGACCAGGCCTTAGACTCATCCTTCCACTTGAGTGGTATGGAGGAAGTAAAATCCCAGCAATGCCAGTTCCGCACTAGCCAGAGATTCTTCCATGTTGGGGAGGGTAGAAATTCCCAGTTAAATTATCTTTAATACTGGTTTTGGAAACACAAATCAGCCTTTATATGAGGCTGCATCTAGATCAATGTTTGCTTATACCATAACAGTTATTTCCTGTTGTAAGTTTTTCTGTAGTCCCTGTAGGCTTGACCTTACTTCTGTTGAAGAAATGGCAAAACTCCCGTTGGCTTCAGTGGGATCAATACCCATGGGAGTTCCTTTTTGTCCAGCTGTGATTTTTAATGGTGAAAGTTATAGATATTGTTCCTTTAAAACACTGCACAGTATGTAAAATCCCTTGCCAGGAAGACAAGTCAATCAATGGTACAAATTTTGCCATTTGATTTATGCCAGGGTCCTTTTGTATTATCTTACAATATAAAGAAGGCACTTTATTTCCAATAGGTTTTTAGTAAACATGAATGCCATTAAACACTATTTCATCTTAGCATTTTTCAGATCAGATGAATTTTTAGATATATGCCACCCACCACCTTCAATGGGTGGGGGAAATTGATTGGGCTGACAGTAAAGGCGGGACAGTCCTAGTAGCAAGGGAGGGAGGGACAATAGATAGCTCCTCCCCCTGGGAGCCTGTGGTACACCTTGCCCAGCTGGCAGAGAGGGTTCTGATTCTCCAGTTCCTAGGGTTTAGCCTACTGCAGGGGCCATGTGGAGCCCTTTCAGCTCTGTTCCAGCAGCCCACCCAGCCCACATGAACTAGGAATGGGAATCCAGCCTGACAGATGCTGAGGGTCTAGCCATTCACCTGTTTAGAGGGTCAGGAAGGAATATTTTTCTCCCATGGGCCAATTGGCAGAGGACCAGGGAGTTTTTTGCCTTCAAGCCACACCACCTTCAAGCCACATTGGGTTATGTAGGAATGCGTTTAGTACCAATGGAGGTACTGGGATGGAGTTTATTCATCACAACTTGCAGCCAGTTTCCAATGAGGTTAAGAGAATAAAGTGAACAGTTCCCAGAAGTAAAAGACCTGAGATTTTGGGCTTGTGTGATAGGGTGAGACCTTGTGGCTCTTGTGTGCCTTGAGGGTGCAGCAGGGGAAAGCCCTCTGTGTGAGAAGGGTGCCAGAACTCAGAGAGAGCTGAGCCCAGAGGGTAGGCTGAGGAAAGTCACTTCATGCTGTGGAGATATGTAACCCTCACATTGGAACCAATTACTTGCCTGGTACAGGAGAGTACGGGTGGTGGGCAGATAACGCCCCTCCCCTGTGTTAAAATTTAATAAAAGTTGAGCCTGCACTTAATGCCATGCACGTGTCTGTCCTCATTTTGCTGCTGTGTCCACATCAATTGTATATTTCTTGGACGACATTCAGGACACTAAAGACTTTGCTGCAAATTTGAATTTGTTTGGTATCAGCTTTCAGCCACTGTTTTTTTTTTTTTTTATGCCTTTCTCTGCTAGATTAATAAACTGTTTACTAACTGGTATTTTCTTCCCATGAAAGTACTAACACATTGTAATTAAGTCACCTCTCAATCTTCTTTTTGATAAACTAAACGGATTGAGCTCTCTAATTCTCGCTCTGTAAGGTATTTTTTCCTGCCCTTGAGTCATTTGTGTGGCTCTCTTCTGCAGCCTCACCAATTTTTCCTTCTTAAAATGTGGACATCAGAACTGGATGCACAGTTGCAGTATCAGTCTCACCAATGCTATCGACAGAGTTAAAAGTCCTACTCTACAGTTCATACAGTCAAGGATTGCATTACTCCTTTCTGCCACAGCATCGCACAGCTCATGTTGTTTGTCCACTATGACCCATAAGTCCTTTTCAGAGACTCTGCTTTCCAGGATACAGTGAAGATTGGACTGTACTAAAAATACATTTTCTTTGACTTGGTCCAGCTTACCTAATGATCCAGATCGTTCTGTATGACTGCCCTATCCACATGATTATTTACCACTCTGTCAATCTGTGTCATCCACAGATCTTATCATCAGTGATTTTATATTTTTCATGTCATTGATTGAAAGTATTGAATAGTGTCCAGTCTAGTACTGATCTCCGTGGAAAGCCTGCTAGAAACACAACCATTTGATGATGATTCTCGCTTTGACAACTATTTTTTGAGATCTCACAGTTAGCAAGTTCTTTGTCCATTTAATGTGTGCTTTATTGATATTTTAATGCCAATTTTTAATGAAAATATTGTGCCGTACTAAGTCAAACATATTATAAAAATTGAAGTGTTACAAGTATGCAGGCATCTTTAGCAACCAAACTTTAAGAACATAAGAATGGCTGTACTGGGTCAGACCCAAGGTCTATCCAGCCCAGTATCCTGTCTACCCACAGTGGCCAATGCCAGGTGTCCCAGAGGGAGTGAACCTAACAGGTAATGATCAAGTGATCTCTCTCATGCCATCCATCACAACCCTCTGACAAACAGAGGCTAGGGACACCATTCCTTACCCATCCTGGCTAGTTGCCATTAATGGACTTAACCTCCATGGATTTTTCCAGTTCTCTTTTAAACCCTGTTATAGTCCTAGCCTTCACAACCTTCAAGCAAGAAGTTCCACAAGTTGACTGCGCTGTGTGAAGAAGAACTTCCTTTTATTTGTTTTAAACCTCCTGCCCATTACTTTCATTTGGTGGCCTCTAGTTCTTATATTATGGGAACAAGTAAATAAACTTTTCCTTATTCACTTTCTCTACACCACTCATGATTTTATATACCTCTATCATATCCCCCCTTAGTCTCCTCTTTTCCAAGTTGAAAAGTCCTAGTCTCTCTAATCTCTCCTCATATGGGACCCGTTCCAAACCCCTAATCATTTTAGGTTTCAGAGTAGCAGCCGTGTTAGTCTGTATCCGCAAAAAGAACAGGAGTACTTGTGGCACCTTAGAGACTAACAAATTTATTAGAGCATAAGCTTTGTGGACTACAGCCCACTTCTTTGGATGCATCCGAAGAAGTGGGCTGTAGTCCACGAAAGCTTATGCTCTAATAAATTTGTTAGTCTCTAAGGTGCCACAAGTACTCCTGTTCTTTTTGCGGATACAGACTAACACGGCTGCTACTCTGAAAC
>NC_048310.1:17007690-17038147 GCF_013100865.1 Trachemys scripta elegans
CGGATGCTCATGCTCCAATACATCTGTTAGTCTATAAGGTGCCACAGGATTCTTTGCTGCTTTTACAGATCCAGACTAACACGGCTACCCCTGTGATACTAATCTGTGAAAGGAATTCCAAATATTAGAATACCAATAATAAACAGCGTTAGAATATTTTCCTCTCTTTAACATTTGTCTCTATTTATGGTGTAAATATTAAACTACCATGCTCTTACTGCAGTTAAGCTCTCGGTGTGTTTTTAGCGATTTATACACCATCATCCCGAGACCATGAGACAAATCAGGGAGTTAGAATATGGCCTCAGAAGTTAGACTGCCATTTTTTATTGTTTTTTATTTCCCAGGGTCACTACCTTTTCAATTCTTCACAATGAACTGTATGGGCAACTCTCTTGTCCTCCTCTTAGGCCTGGTCCACACTAACCCCCCACTTCGAAGTAAGGTACGCAAATTCAGCTACGTTAATAACGTAGCTGAATTCGAAGTACCTTAGTTCGAACTTACCGCGGGTCCAGATGCGGCAGGCAGGCTCCCCCGTTGATGCCGCGTACTTCTCTCGCCGAGCTGGAGTACCGGCGTCAACAGCGAGCACTTCCGGGATCGATCCGGGATCAATTTATCGCGTCTACACAAGACGCGATAAATCGATCCCAGATCGATTGCTTACCGCCGGACCCGGAGGTAAGTGTAGACCTACCCTTAGATTGTTGTTCTGAATTTGGTGGTGGTTCTCTTCTTATGTGGACCGGTTGTCTTCCCTTCTTTAGCTTGACCCCAGTTTTCTACAATCATTAAATGTTCACCTTCTCCTTGCATGTTGCTTCTCCCAGTTATTGATTTAAATAAAATAAACAAAATTTGTCTGAATATTGATCTTTGTACACTTCACTAGTCTTTTCCATTTATACCAAACTAAGTTCACTTATAAGTACTTCTCTTTAATAACCAGGCTTGTCCATTATCCACTCAAGCAGTTCCGCAGCACCAATACCATACTTACTCCCCTCATGTGTGATGTATCAGATTACTCAAAGATCAAGAAAATGATGTCGGTGGCTTCCTTTCACTTAGTTCCTTTTTTCCCCCTTGTTGTCTGCCTCAGAAAAAAATCACAGTGACAAGGAATTCTTGAAAGCATCTCTAGACATAAGTGTTTCTGCATTGTTATGATTTTAAAACCAAAACAAAACAAAAAACTCCAACAAATTGCTGAGGGAGCAACAAAAAATTGCTACATTATATTTTGTATTCTGCTCTTCTTTGCATTTTTATTTTTATTTTAGAAGTTTTCCTTTTTTTCTTTGTTTTATGGAGAGACAGAAGCAAATTTGTTCTTTAGATAAGCAAAATAACAGTATTTTTAACTGAAAAAAGGGAAAACGCATAAGCAGCTGTATCTTACAAAGATGTAGCTTTTTCTCCACACATCATGTTTTGTGTGCTAGTACAAGGATTTGGGATTATGGGATTGGAAAGAAGGGATTGTTGCTATGGAATCTAAAAGCTATTTTCACTGCCATGTTCATGGAAACCAAAATTACAGCATCCATTCGGGAGGTTGTGCTTGTGCTAGTGGAGGAAACAACAGGGGAGGTTGTAGGCTTTCTTGCTGACTGCAGTAGAAAATTGATGCCTTTCTGTTCTTCACCAATGGCAATGAAAGTAATTACATGGTGCTTCAGAGTGCTACCTGTGTATGTACATCACCAGAGTTTTGGAACATATCAATTATGAGTGCTCTGACAACATTAATTCATTTTTTTTAAAAAGCCTTGGAAAAAGCAGAGTTAATGCTCTTGCCATTTTTAAAGTGAAAACAAACAGAAGGGAGAAAAATGCCCACACACACACCCATTGACCCCATTTTTATACATCATAAAGGAACAGAAAAGGGCACAAGTAAAAAAAGAAAAAGGAATCTTTATAGTTAATCTTGGAAAAAGGAAAGTATCAGTTTTCAAAAACAGCTAGTGATTCTGGGTGGCTAAACTTATCCGTGTCCAACTTGAAACATCTTAAAGGGGTCTTATCTTTAGGAAGTGTTAAACGCTTGTCCTCACTTTGTGAAAATCAGGCCTCTTCAAGGTGTGTCAAGCTGGGCACCCATAAACTGAGCCACTCAGTACCACTAATCACTTCTGAAAATGTAGGCCAAGTTTACTGAAAGCTGTGCATGCCTCAGAGTCCGTAAATGCATGTTGTACTATGCTATAAATGTTACGGTGCATATGGTGGTGACTGCTAGTGAACTCTCTGCAAGATCTTAGATTGTTATGTAAGCTTACATTGCGTTGCATGACCATAAACTAATAATGGGAAAGGAAATATGAATGCCAGTATGTTATCTGGTGATAAGCACCAGCACATTTCAACACTATAAACTTTAGTTTATTAAAAGGTCAAAGGCAGTAAAAAGCTGACCTCTCAGAGGGATAATTCTGTTAGACCATTTTCTATTGCAAGGCTTTTCTCTGTGTTCCCTTCCTTTCATTGCAATTGATTCTGTGAAATGAAGACATTTTCAATGAAGACATTGCTGTACTATACCAAACCAAATCATATTACAGAAAGCGGAATTACTCTAAAATGACATAGCAATGTGCAGCTATAACTTTGGGAGAATAATATATCCCTCTTACCCATACAGTACTGGAAATGATTTCTGGGCTTGTATGATATAAATGCAATTTTAATTATCAGAAAGTCATGTTCTAATGGAATTCAGGAGCTCTAATTAGTAGCAATATGTGAGTGCATTGAAAAGTGAAACTCTCAAATGGGAGGCAGCATGAAATAATGGACTAAATGTAGTGATGATAGTCAAATTTCTGACTTCCACTCCTGGCTTTGTCATTGACTTTCTTTGTGGCATCTGGTTGAGTCTCTGCTCCTAAGGGTTCCCAGTGCAGCAGTGTCCTGTCTGGAGTTGAGCTCTCAATGGAATACTAAAGTGAGGCACCAGGCTGCTATATAAGCAGGCCTTTAAGCTCTGGGTTTTAGCATGCTGCCAAAATCAAGCTCTATAACACAAGCCACAAACAGGAAATCACGACTTTCAACAGCTTATAATTACCAGCATTTCATGGGATGAGCATGAACCCCAAAAGGTTGAAAGAATCTTCTATATTGGAAAGTTAGGTGACTTTATAAAGGTTGCTACCAACTCCTGATATAATTCCTAATTGCCCCCTTCGTTCTTATTGACTTTCGTCAGATAATTTCTTATAGATGTCATAGTAGAAGTCAATTTTCAGGAGGGATTTTTATGTGGGGAAGGTAATGGCCTTACTGAATCTTTCCATTGACTTTAATGGACTTTGGACAAGGCTCCAAATCAAAAGGGGTGGTATGGAAGAAAGTGCAGAGACTTAAGTGTAGAAGTGGATACATGGTTTGTCAGGGCTGGAATTAAAGTGGAACAGAGGTGAGGCAGAAGAAATCTGAAAGAGAAGGTAAATAAATGAGAAGGCACAGAATTAAGTGTTGTCTTGAAGCTAGTGATCACAATGTGATATGGTGAAACAAGGGGAGCCGGTAGATTTATTTAAAGAGGCAGGTGACCTGGTCAGGAAGAAGATGGTGATCTTTGTAGCTGGGTTTTATAAGGACTGGTGGGGCAAGATCTGTGTTAGTGAGTTCATTGAGGAAAAAGAAATTACAGAAATCAAGAAAGAAGATGAGGGTTTTTATCTAAAGGGACAGAGGGTTTAGAAATGTGGGGGAAGAAACATCAGAATTTGGTCACAGCCTCAATGCGTATGGCATGAGAGGCAGGGCTCCCAGATTGGAAGTTCAGGAGCTCCATCTCGGGCTTTGTTTTAGTTGATGTTGAGACACTCAGGAGGAGCTGTTGGAGAGATGGGATCATGCAGGACTGCCTGGAGTAAAATAGCCAAGAGTGTAGAGGACACACCCTTCCTTTTAATGTCCCTTTGACCTAGCTTCTTTTTCCTTTATGCTCTGCCCCAAGCAGTCATGTGACAGGCAAGGATCTTTTAACTCTTTACAGATGGTAGTGTCCTTGCCTTGTCACAAAATCTTTTTTTCCCCTGTAACTTTATATCTTTTGCTCCTATTTTTTTTTAAAGTGGTGATACAATATGGATATTCTCCTTTTAAAATTATGTTAGCATTAATAAGATATATCTTCCATTAAAAAAATATACCAGTCTCATAAATCACTGATAATATGTACCCTACTAGTTTTGAGTAAAAATGATCATCAGAGCATCATATTAAAAAAAACCCATGATTTATAAATAGAAGAAAATGCACAACTTTTAAAATCTATATTATATTTGCCAGTTCTCCAGTAAAATTGTAGTCTTTACTGTAATCAGAAGAGAAAGGAATTAAATCTTTGGAGAAACATATGTTTCTCGTCCTTAAAATAACCCCCATCAGATTTCTGTCCAACTTTGATTCAACCTCTGATAGCTACTGTCAATCAAGCATCCAGCATCTTCCTGTGGCCAACATAGCTGGCAAGCAGACGTGCTTGCATCTGACACAGATGCTACTCCCTACTATTTGGCTCACATGAAGGGAATACATTAGACATCTGTTACAACATTTGATTGATTTAATGTGCAACGCTAAGACTGCATTAGAAAATATGCTAAGAAAATCGGCTCATATTCTAGGAAGCTGAAATTAGAACTATGCTATTTTTGTTGTTTTACATTATTTAGATAAGAGAAAACAAACTGATTTATTATTGGCTTTTCAAAAAGAAATGGTTTGATTTTTTGTGCTTCATTATTTATTATTCACTAAAGAAAATGCTCAACAGGGTCTTCAGAACACAAATGACAAAATACATTGTAGGCACATAACTAGTTTGTATTTAAATAATATAAAACAAGATGTTCATCTTGTATTTGTCTGAGAGATTGGAATTGGCAGGTCGAGCTGCACCCCAAAAGGAGTGTCACTTTGTCCACTGACCGATAGCATCAGTCCTTGGTTAGGTGTATTACTGTTGGCCAGTCCAGCAGCTCTAAATAATGTAACTCTCTTTGTAGCTTGCGTTAGGCATAAGGGGAGGGATTTTTGAAAGCACTCAGTATTGACCTAACTCTGCTCCCACTGGTATAACTTCCATTGATTTCAATGATCTCGCCACACATTTAAGCAGTGAGGGCTCTTATCTGGCTTGTTGGGAAAGGTGTGTGCCCCTTTCAGGGCTAGAAAGCAAGGGAGTGGCTTTTGACTGCAGCAGCAGACAGGTTCAGTGTGGGGACACTGACCACCCCACAGGTGACTGGAAGAGAGGGGGGACTCTACAGGTACAGGTCAGTGCAGGAAAAGCCCTCTCTTACCTGAACCAGGCAGAGCATTACCCAACCTCCCACCTTTGAAGCAGTAAAGCACCAGTTTTTTCAGGATCCACTGTGGGCAGTGGAACTCGTCGCTCCTTTATCAGGGTGTGGGTGGGGTGCTGGGAAGAAATTTTTCCCTCACTGTCAGGTTGGCCAAAGTGAAGTGGTGGTGGTTTTTGCCTTCCCCCCAGCAGAGAGGGGGTTTGCGGCCCAGGGGAGTGCCACAGGTGCTTGGGGGGGAATGCCCTGGGGGAGGGGCAGGTTCCCTACCCAGCTCCTGGGAAATGGCGACCTCCAGCTCCTAGCTCCAAGTGATGCCTCTGCTCCGTCCCAAGTCCCAGTTCTGCAGCTCCCATTGGCTGGGAACAGCGGCCAATGGGAGCTGCGGGGATGGTGCCTGCGGGCAGAGACAGCACGTGGAGCTAGGAGCTGAGGGAGGGGAGTTCCTGTTGCCCTTTCGGGGACTGCACCTCCCTGCACCACAACCCCCAGCCCTGAGCCCCTCCACACCCAAACTCCTGCTACGGAGTGTGAGGGCCAACAACTGCCTCAGCTGCAGACAGTGTGATTGGCCCAGGGGTTGCCCGAGCTGCTCACGTGGCTCCTGGGCCAATTGCAGGGGCCACTGCAGAAGTCAAGGAGGTCACAGAAAGTCACAGAATCCATGATTTCTGTGACCTCCCTGACAAACACAAAGCCTTAATTACACTCATAGCTGTAGACATTCAAACACCAACTGGTGCACAAACATCAAGGGATTCACATGTATAGTTGGCTACCAAAGTGTCAAAATTTTTCTATTTTATATTTATTTGTCAATGAATACAACTCTGGTGCACGTCTCGCCTCACTGAAGTTTATTGGGTGTTTGGCCATTTACTTGCCTGGTGGTATGTCACATCAGCATATCATCTGTTGCACTACAGCCCAAATTTTAAAAAATAGGAGCTCTTAAATAAGTCACCTGATTTTTTTTTTTTTTTCAAAAGTTCTCAGCACCCACTAGCCCTGTGGGAAGACACTTGATGATCTACATCTTTAGGAGCCTAATTTTAGGTTCTTCATTTTTTTAATATTTTGCCCTGTCTCTATATGTCCAATGAGAAGTGCTGAAACAATTCACTTTACCTGACTGATTGTTTTAAAAAGCTTTAATTTATTTGTTTTATAATGTTTAAAAATGAACAAAGAGCCAGTTCTTTTTTATTATTTGACTACAAAGTGATCGGGTTTCCTAATATTTCTAAGCATTTAACCATTCATGTGGTATTAAAGCTGTAGGAAATTAGGGAAAGAATGCTAATGTTTTCTCAAAACAAAATTATTCATATGTTAATATTTTTGCCAAATGGCAGATTTTATGCATGTTTCACTAAAAATAACTGCAGTCAGCACAATCCTGAAACCATTTCCTGTCAATATTTTTGTATTCATTTTTGTAACCAACCACCACCAACAACAACACTGTTGAGGGACTTAGTCCACTGCATGTGGCAGGGTATGCTTTGGCCCAGTTAAAGTAGAAGTACACCCTTGATTGTGCTAACTACAAGGTAGGCAATGTACAGGAGACCATGGTGGTAGGGACACTCTGAGCAATAAGAAATGCATGTGTTTTTTTTTTTTCCCTTTTCACCAGTAATAAAGTTTTTGTAAATAAAAGAAATACAAAATAGTCTGTGATGTTAAATTCACAGTACAATATTTATATTTTATGAAGTAAAGTGAAATGAGAAAACTCAAAGTTTCATCTTCTTTACGTAGCACAAGCATTTATGTAATTTAGGAATATATTTACAGTACAGAGCACTAGGAGGAACCTGGCAGTCAGTCATGCTGAGTGAATAAATAGACATTCGAGCAAACTTTCACACTATTGGAACAGAAAATGTGACATGGAACAAAATCAGAAAGCTCTGCTGAATGACAGGTATAAAAGTTGGCCAACTTCTGGGGCTAAAATTAATTTAGCATAATTTAGACATATCTGAAGATATTCAATTCTTTTCAAGAGTTAAGCTGAGGAAGCGGATGTTGGAGATTTATCTCTCATGTTCTGAGCAGTAGTGCTGAAAATGCTCTCCTGTCGCACAAGAAAAATTTGAAAGAAAATAGATTGTACAGATGAGGTGATATATAAACTCATTTCTTAGCTGTAGTTCATGATCCAGTCTCCTTTGTGACAATGGTTAATGTTTCCTCTGCAGCTCCTACTTTATATCTTTTAAAATGCCATGCCTCAGGATCTCTTCTACACGTTGTTAACATGCTTTCCCCACATCTTCTGTTTGGGTAAGGGGCCTGTTTTAATGATCTGCCTTTGGAGACTAAAAAATCCAGTGGTTTTCCAGAGGGCTCTGTGAGCGATATTATATTCAAAGATGATTACTCTGTTCATAACAGAGTCTCTGGTTATTAGTCACCAATATGGTAGCTAAAAACAATGGTTCACATCGTCTGCAATGAAGACTGATGCAAAGAACGTATTTAGTTTCTTTGCAATGGCCTTGTCTTCCTTGAGTGTTCCTGTAGCACCTCAAGCATATAGAGGTGCAAAGCCTGATACTGAGTATTTTTGAGTATTTTATTGAGTTTATTTTCTGTGTAATTTGGATGCGTTTGGCTTTTCTTAACTATTTTATCTTTGAATCTGTGATTTTTTTCTATTAAATAAACGTTTTGTTTATTTTTACCACAAACTAGGCCAGGGGTAGGCAAACTACAGGCCAGGGGCCACATCTGGCCCTCAAGACATTTTAATCAGACCCTTGAGCTCCCGCCGGGAAGCAGTGTCTAGGGCTTTCCCCGCTCCGGCGCTCCAGCTGGGGAGTGGGGTCTAGGTCTTGCCCCACTCTGCACGGCTCCCGGAAGCTGTGGCATGTCCTCACTCTGGCTCCTACGCATAGGGGCAGCCAGGGGACTCTGTGGCCGGGAACCACAGCCAATGGGAGCTGCAGGGGTGCGCCTGCGGACGGGACAGCATGCAGAGCCCCCTGGCCGCACTTCCGCATAGGTGCCAGAGGGGGGACATGCCACTGTTTCTGGGACCTGCTTGAGGTAAGCGCTGCCCAGAGCCCGCCTGCACCCCTGCCCCAGCCCTGATCCCCCTTCCATCCTCCAAACTTCTTGGTCCCAGCCCAGAGACCCTCCTGTACCCCCAACCCCTCATCCCCAGTCCCACTCCAGAGCCTGCACCCGGAGCCCTCCCACACCCCAACCCCCATTTCATGAGCATTCATGGCCCGCCATACAATTTCCAGACCCAGATGTGGCCCTTGGGCCAAAAATTTTGCCCACTCCTGAACTAGGCTCTGATGTGCAACTAGACTCTGGTGTCCTTCTATTTGGCCAGATGTTTGGGGAAGGCAGAGTTCTTGGATTTCTGTAGCAGGGGTTAGGCTTTTGGGGCTGTGGCTTTGGGGTAAGTGAAAGGTAGAAATATATTTATTTAATTTGTATTATGTTTTGTTGGCAGAGAAGGGGGATAATGTGCTGCTGCTTTGGTTTGATAATTTTTAATTGACTGCAAGGGTGCCTACAGCCCAGGGTCATTGAAATTAATTCAATTAAAGAGTTCTACATAGGGGTTTTATCAAGTGAAGCAAACTCAGATCTTAACCAAAAATTTAACTACTGTTTTGTTTCAATGGCAATCTATATCAAATAGCAAATCTGTAATAATTCTTCTAAAAACAAGAGCATACAGGCAGTCTCCTGATGCTGTCCTTCTGAACAGATGTCTTTTCAAATCCATCATCTACTGTAACTAAGGAATGGCTGATACCTGATTCTTGCCCCAGTCTTATTTCAGCAGTGAACTTTACAAATGCTGCCAGAGTGCACCTGGCATAAATCCTAAAAAATGACAGATACTTACCAAATTACACTGGATTGAGTATGTCATTTGTTCAGCTATTAAAGCAGTGAAAGGACACTCTTGTCAAGGGAAAAAATGAGTATTGGGTCCAAAAAAAAATCTATAAAATACATGCATCTTATACTACATTGTAGTGGAGGAGCAGGCTTTATAAAAATAGTGGATTAGTGTTCTTGAATATTTGAAGAAGCAATGGAGTATTATTCATAAAATAAAAACATGTTCTAATTGGTAAAAATCTTCCCCATGCTATGCCTTCAATTTTCCATAGCTATTTAAAATGGAGGCCCTTTCTAATAAATTAGGAGGAAGGCATTTGCTTCAACTGAATGTAAGTAATCCTTCCCAATGTTGCAATGATACATTATTAATACATTGTTTTTCATTTCTCTTGCAAAATTATTTTCTCTTGCAAAACAATTGGCCAATTCAGGGAGGATAATAAAATATTGTCCATGTGTGTTTATTATTTACTGTGTCAGTTTTAGAGGTATTGGTTCTAGAGGTTTCTGACTCCATCATTTCTTTTAGCATTCTTTCTTGTGTCATTGATACATCCCCTTGAATGTTTTGTCTGTTCTGTTATAGAAATGTAAACACAGAATCAGACACTCAACTTGTGCCCATTGAAGTCAATGAAGCTATACCGATTTAAATCAGCTGAGGGTCATTATGTGATAGTCCTATTTACACTACATCCCCAATAAGGTACTCGGTCACTGTACAACAGTATAGAGCAGTGGTGGGCAACCTGAGGCCTGCAGGCCACATGCGGCCCGTCAAGGTAATCCACTGGTGGGCCGTGAGACAGTTTGTTTACATCGACCATCCGCGGGCACGGCCGCTCACAGGTCCCAATGGCTGTGATTTGCCATTCCCACCACTGGTATACAGATACGTCAAACAATTTTTTTTAAATAAACACAAAAATTAAAACACTAAATTAAAAAAAACCATTCAAACTTAAAGAACAATACAGGAAATACAGAATGAAGAGGAAGATTCTGCTTACAGGGGCTGGCAGCAGTTAAAATAATTCCATTTTCGAAGATACTTTTTGCAAGATCTTTCATAGCTAGAAAGAGAAATGAACTCAGATGGAGGTCAAGGGGGATCAGATTTCTTGCTGTCAAGGCCACAGCACTGGCCAGATTGCCAGTCCAAATAAGGTGTGATGACAGAATCTATTAAAGGTAGGCAGTGTCAGAGCAGTAATGCTCAAGGGTGAGGTCAAGACTTCATTTAAGTGGAAGTTGCCTGTGTATGAGGGCTGAATTTGGTCCATTGTTGGTTGCTTGCTGAAATGTTGACTTTCAGATGGATGCTAAGACTTTCCTTTGTTTCATTTGGAATCTGCTGGATAATAAAGAAACAAGAAATCTTTATCTAATCCATGGAAAAATGCTGATAGAATTTGATCAGGTACCATCCTGTTTGATGTTGAACTATTACAACAATATCTGCCTGTTTCTGTACTATTGCCCAGATGCTGAGGGAAGGAGATAGACAAAATGAGTAAAGTAAGAAACAATGTCTACGAACTTAATTAATAATTGCAGTGAAAGAAAAGTAAGCAAGCAATTCATCTGGCTGTTATATGTTGCAGTATGTATAACCAGATAGTAGCCAAAGGCCATCACAGATTGGGGATTTTACCTGTAGTAAAGGCCTGCCATGCCGTAGATTTAAGCCTCAGGTCTTAATCACATTGAACATCTTTCCTTTGCATAAAGGCCCACCCAAGAAGATTTTTCAGTCGTACTTGACCTGGAAGCCTTCCCTTCTCTGAACTGACCAACCACAGGACCTAAGCAAAACTTTTAGGTGGGTACTCAGGTGGGATAGGTATATGCCTCCTGCACCTATGGTTACTGTGCTGGTCAGCCCCCATTGTTGCAACAAATAATAGTCCTGTTTTTAAGCATTGAGGTTTATCAAATGTCTTGGGGAAGGGGAAAAGAAACCTACTTCTTGGCCAATCCGTAGTTGGGGAAATTCCTTCCTGACCCCAATATGTGATTTGGAGATAGTCAAATATCTAGTCCGAGCCACAAAATCAACAAGCCTTGAATTAACTGACCACTCTTGAACCAGTCTTGATTCTGACAAAAAGAGAAAGGAGGGACAGGAAACTAGTGCCCGCTTCACAGCACAACACCCAATCTGAGCTCTGTATTTTTTCACACAACGCACAGTCAATCTGTGGAACTCTTTGCCAGAGGATGTTGTGAAGGCCAAGACTATAACAGGGTTCAAAAAAGATACGTTCATGAAGGATAGGTCCATCAATGGCTATTAGCCAGGATGGACAGGGATGGGTGTCCCTAGCCTCTGCCTCTGTTTGCCAGAATGACAATGGGAAATAAATGGGGAATGGGCAACGGGCGATGGATCACTTGATGATTACCTGTTCTGTTCATTCCTTTTGGGGCACCTGGTATTGGCCACTGCTGGAAGACAGGATACTGGGCTAGATGGACCTTTGGTCTGATCTAGTATGGCCATTCTTATGTTCTTATGGGCAGGGAACACATGGCCCATCAACTCCCAGCAAGCCAGCCTGAAAATGGGTCATTTAGAGCTACTATATTCACTGACTACGTATGCTGTTGGAGAAAGGGAGGGGTCCTTCCTCATTCCAGCACAGCAGGAAGATTACAGATATCCTCTTCCCTGCCAGCCCACACAAATAACCCATCTGAGTGAGCCAGTTCGTATTATGTGTAACACTGTTGGACCTGAGCACCTTACAAGAGTTAAAAAGTTGTATTAACAGGATCTGCAATTCCCATCCCCCAGTACTAACTAGGACTATTGCATTTCAAGTGTCAAGGTTAATTACACTTTCATAATAGCATGTTGTATTCCATAGACTATAATATTTCAGATATTTAGAAATGATCCCTAAGATGCTTCTTTTATCTATTATGCTCAGAGCTCTGATCCTGTATTTTGATTAGATCTACTCTTAATAGTAAATGCTGTCAACAATCAATAAACATGAAAGAATAATGAAAAGCACTGAAGGATAAAATTGCAAAGCTGGTGTCCAACAGCATGACTGGGAACAGGATTAAACCTTTGCATATATGCTACGTCAAAATATGGGGTTTTTTTTTATTCATTTTAACTCATGGGCAAAGTGCACATACACAAAGCAGCAGTTTTCCAGCACAGAGTACTTACACTAAGCACATGAACTATTTTCATAACACTAAATAAATTCTTAACCACATGATAGAATTTATTTTAAAGCTCTTTCAAATATTCATGAACACAGAATCACTTTTTTAAAAAGCTGCTCTCTTACAGTACAGTAAGAGGTGTATCTTCTATCGATCTGGGGCCCCCTCAACATTCTTTTCCTTGACAAGAGTGTCCTTTTCCTGGTTTAATAGCTGAACAAATGGCACAATCAATCCAGTATTATTTGGTAATATGTGTCATTTTGGAAAGAAGCTTTTATTCAAATAATTTATCAAACCGTATTGTTCCATTATACAAATTCATGAAGACTTCTTAGGGCCTGACTGTACCTGGTGCGAAGAGCACCTGTGGAAGTGCTCTGAGCCCTTCCATGAACCACTCGTTATCATAAAGGATCAAGACCATAAAGAATAAAGTCTGTCACCTTTTTGTACTTACTGAGTCCTGCAATGCCTGAGTCTTTGTTGCACTCCAGGCCATACGGATAACACCATCTTAGTGGTCTCAGCCACTGCTGGCTTGAAAACCTCACCTGGCAACCAGAAGCTGAAAGGACTATTAGACAGGCTTGTACCTAATGAATAGAAAGAATAAATAGGGTCTAATTTTATAAGGTGGTGAGGTCTGACAGTGTCTCCAGTTGCCCAACCTTACTCATCCCTGATAACTTAGAGGCTTCCTCTGACCCCCTCTCCCTTCTACGGGCTCTGGACTCACGCTTGCCCTATTGCTTCTGGGTTACCTGGTGGCCTGCCAAACATCCTTTAACTTTGGAGACTTTCAGCTGAAACCCTCAGACTCCTCAAGTTCTGGTGGATAGTTGGAATGTTTACCCAAGCTGCAGTTTTTGAAATGGTTGCCAAGAGGCTCAGTGCTCCTTAAATTTGGCTCTCTGTGAGATGAATAATACTTTGGTTTCTTCCATTCCTTTGTGTTGACATCATGCTTTTATTCTAGAATTTCTCTACTACTTTTTGTTCCTTTCTTCCATGTGCATGTTGTTTTTGGTAAGTGGCATATATTTCTCCTTGTGTAACTTCCATGACACTCGGCATAATCTAGTTTATATCATATATAAAAATAAACCATCCTTGAGGTAAAACTTTAAAACTTCATGGATCAAGGTTTGAGATTTTTGATCTTTATGCATCATATGAAGCAGTAAAAGATTTATAGGGAAATATGAGTGATATGTGATGATTAGTCATTAATTAGAAAGTGTGTGTAATATGTTAAGTATTAGAATTGCATGTATGGTGCCTTGCAAAAATACTTTATTTAAATTTCTCCTCTCTGAACTTGTAGATAGACCAGAATTCTGGCCTTCTCTTGCCTACTTTTTATTTAAAAGACAATGACATTTTAAATGAATTGTGTATTTTCCTTTATTGAAGGTTTGATAGAAGTGGGGGTATTATGTTTTCTTATTAAATACCTAGCTATTATTACCTAGCTTAGCAAGACTTATTTAAAGGTCAACATGATGAAATCAAAGGACTAGGAAGTGCTGTGATTTATGTATAAAGTACCTATTTCTGGGAAGCTTTTCAAATAGATGTTTTTAATAATATTTTTCTCCTGTCAACTTGACTCCGTGTCACACTAATTTTCCTACTAACGCTGTCCTTTTTTGATTGGCAAATCTCTCAACTATCCAATGAAGCAGACATCTCTTTTCAGTGTGAATCAGCAATAACCAACTGGAAACTCCCTTCAAGATTCCAACACTTGCTAACATAAGCACATACTTAAGTTAATAACTGTTCTAGACAGTTCTCAACCACATGATTAGCTCTAAGCATGAGCTTAAAGTTAAGCACATGTTTGAAAGCTGTTGAGAAGAAGGATGCTTTTCTGATTGGGTATGGACCACAGTCAAAGGTTGCATTCCAGATTAAAAGAGTCATTGGTCTAATCCAGACTGCAACTTCCTATCGGAAAATTGGCATGCAGTATTTGAATAACTAGCTATTTAAACAGTGTGTATTATTAGCTTCTCTAATCGTTTTTCATAATTCATCTCTTTAAAATTCCTTTATATTTTAATTTGTTTCTCTGTCTTGTATGCTGCTTTCTACTATCATACAACCAAATGCATTTCTTCATGTTGCTCTCTTAGCTGTTAGAGAGTTCAGTTATCACCTGCACAACTGAATATTAAGTATTTCCCATTTTTTCACTTTTTCCCCCCATATATTATTGATCTCCTTTAACTCATTTTGCATTCCTTTAAAGTCTGCATTTTTAAAGATTAGAATTTTCATCTCCTTTAGAAGGCTATTTGAGATAGGCCAAGGAAAGCTTGAATTTTGAGGCTTGCTGGTATGAGAAGTCACACTCCTTTATCATTACTTCGTAGCCATGCAAAATATAATGCGCAGAAATAGCATTACTTACCTAAGTATGCACAGTCTGAGTTAGCAAAACATGCTCCTAGCTCCATAGTGCTTTCACAGAGTTCTCAAAATGATCAAAGTTACTGCTTCTCCTGCTGAATGGAAAACAAAACATCTTGGAAGAGTTTATACAGAGCTCTTCACTATAGGGCTTTTCCATTTATCATATTAGCAATTTGTCATCTACGCATTTTAGCAGCCTGTTGCAAACCTAGTTTGACAGTATGTTACATAGATACACTAATGCATTTATATTTATTTATAGTCAGTGCTTAATTTGTAATGAAAGAGTGCCGGGGCTCAAGCAATTTTTTTACTTTCATAATTGACACAGTAGTGCCGGAGTTATGAACTACCAATCCTAGAGGTACCAGGGCTCAGCCCTGACAAGCCTTGGCATAAATTAAGCACTGCTTATAGTAACTAGAGTGTTTTCCTTATCCAAATATTTGTCCTGAACATGCATTTCATAGGAGAACATTTGGTTATGGAATGTCGTGAAATGGGGAAGACTGGGGAATAGAAGAGGTATAATTTAGGCTGATGGATTAAATGTTTTAACAAATCTTGAAAAAAAAAAATTTCAAATTCAGATTATAAACATCTTTTGGTCTTGTTCTGCTCTGCAGACTACATAGACTGATCATTTGAAAATTTACTTATCTCTGGAAATTATTTCTTTCCTTATCACATGTCATCTACAGATGATAGTCTTGTTTCAAGATTGTGAGTCATCCTTGTCTGGTGTGAATTTACACAGACTTAGGATCTGGTCCATGATCCTCATCTTCAGAAAAAAACTAGCAATTATTGTCAAATCCAAATATACTCAAAGCTAGAATAAAGAGCAACTTATTGAATTGAAACATTACTCTTAAATATCTTGGCATATTTAGTAGAGAGTGAACGTAATAAATACTGCATATGCTAAGGTAAACGTATTTTATCTGAGGCAAATGCGAAATTTTAAGGGTGACCATGGTGGCAAACTCCTGTGACTCACCCACATACTCTACCTCACCTGATTCAAAAGAAAAAATGTCAGTCTTGACCTCTCAATCCTTTCATCAATTTATAGCAAGCAAACTTTTAAGATGAAGCATTAACATGCTGCAGTTTTATCAGTTGTAGTATGACTCTAACTTGACTGGAAGGATATGAGGATGACAGGAACTGCACGTAATGGTCCTTGAACTTCTTTCACAGAGATGAAAATATAATGAGACCCTGGAAGTTAATTAAACTATCTCGGAAGGACAGTGGTGAGAAAATGAATCAAGGAGATGGTTGCATTGTGCAGAACAATGTTCTCACTTTATTATGACAGTGTACTATACGTTAGTCTCCATGTCCTGCTGATATTCAGATGTTATTGCATGCAACTGAGTATTTTATTGACAATAAAATTGTTAGACTGTCTTGTATTAAAATAAGTCAAGTAAATACTAACCTCTCCAACATGCTCAGAACAACAATGAATCCAAATGCTTTTGGAAATATTTTAACAATAGCAACTTGTTGAGGGGGATATACAAGATGAGGAACAGAAAGGGAAAGATGAAAGCTCTCACAGAATAATTTGATTTTAATAACATAATTTTAGTGAAATGTAGAAAAAAGCATATTAGTTTATTCTGCTATAAAGGTACTTGTGAGTATATTTCTGAACCTCAGATCTCTGACCTAGAAAGTCTCTCCAGTTTATTTAGTCTGGAGGAAATTGAACTCGGTACAGTTGCAATTATTTAGTTACCAACAGCTTTATACTTCATGAGCTATTACTGAAGCACTCTATTATGGAAATAACAGTTAATTGCAAAAAAAAACTGCCTCTAAAATTGTGTCTGGAAGTTTGAGTTTTATTTAACTCTATTCCATACAGGTCCTTATGCTGCCCTAAGCACCAATAATATCCGAGCGCCTTCTAGCAGTGTATTAAGCTTAGAGTACCTGGTGTTTGTGCACACAATCTTCACATTGTGCATGTAAATCTGATGGAGTTTTCTGGACTCTCCTCTCTGGAGAGCATCAGAAGGCAGATGTGGGCTGGGATACATAGAGCAAAAAGAAAGGAAGATCTTCTATGAACCCTGGTCTTACCCAGTACTTGGTCCCTGGAGACCTTGCTCTTGCAAAACATAGGACCTCTGCTACGTGCTTTTGGAGATAGTGGAAATTTGAGGAACAGAGACCAGGGAGACATTTCCCCCTTTTCTGTGGACCTACTGATACCTGGAGAATCAAGACCCCAGATAAATCTTTGGAAAAGTCCAGACCTCTTCTTTCTGAGCTTTAGGCTGATTGGGGCCATCACTCAAGCCTTAGGAGGTACATTGGGATCCAAAATGACATGAGACTTAATAAGCTTTTAGTTCCCGACAACTGGATTTTTGGTCCATTTGGAAGCTGATTTTTTGGGGTCAGATTTTTAAATATGGTAGAAGATGAAGTGGGAAGACTTGGTATCAGCCTGGATGTCTGAGGAGATAGAAGGAGGTAGTTCAATGAGTGGTGGTGTCCTTTGTGCTGTGGATGCTTACCCATTAAGAGCCAGTCTGAGGATACAAATTCATTTCATGTAGCAGTAAGAGAAGCCACTGAACAGCAAACCGATAACATGATATTAGTGGGCTGGATTTTTTCACTAGAAATAGAGAGGGGAATGGCTCAATACCTATTTGTACATATCTGAACTATAAAGACCCTCACATTTTTTAATATGATGGTGACAATCACATGCTTTTAGCTAGGTGCACTTGGCCAGGTATACTAATAGCAAGTCTTTTGAAGTTAAGTATTTCTTAAAGTACATTAAAAATTACCAATTTTCTCTTCCTCTCCCCTGCCTTAATTTTTCCTCATTTGTATCTACTGCTGCAATTCATTTTGACTTCCTACTTTTCATCTTCTAGGGGAAGTTTTCTGCATAGATCATTTTTGTGGCTAAAAAAAGCCATGTGATACTTTACAAATGTTTCCTGGGGAGAATTTTGAAAGAATTTGCACCAGGACTGTAAAAGCACAGAAAGTGCCTTCTTCAAAAATCAGGAGTGTATTCAATAACAACTTAGTGACATGGTTCAGTTCATTCCTTGCAGAGGAAGATAGATTTTAGAAGAAAACCTTTAATTATTGATTTTTAGGTGAGCAGACTATTAGCTACAAGTCATCTGCCTAAAAGAGAATTGATTTAAACCTAAGAAAACTAGATTTAATTATTAAAACAGACAAAAGCCAGGAAATTCAAAGTTAGTTGACATACTATTCCTAATTCATATTGCTATGAAAAAAATGTATTAGAAAGTATATCCAATCCTGCATTATACCAGAAGAGGGCAATAGGCCCCCATCTAGCAAAACACTTAAGTATGTGCTTAAGCACTGTGCTGGGTCAAGGTCATATTATGTTATACTGACTGACACAACTACTGCAGATTACTATATACTATTGTCACCATTAGACAGTGAATATTTTCTCAATTAGAATAATATTGTGTCTGAGATGCCATAACATTTTCCCTAAACTTATGACAGGAAATAATAACAACAGCTCAGATATCACTGGATAAATAATGAAATGGGACCCTACAGGACATGGGAAGTATGATTATATGACACATAGTTTTGTTTCTTTGTTTCTATTTTCTTTATTTATATTTGGAGTAAAATCAAACACAAACTGAATAACCTAAGGCTTTTACATTGATTGTAGCTTTTGATATAAACACTTCACTCTGTTCTGCTGGATACATGTGTACCTTGTACACCTGGTCCAGTATTTAGGCAATAGGGCCTCTTAATATGTTTCAGCAACTTAATATATACCCCCCCAACTTTTCCAACAAATGTTCTACTAAACTTCCTACTCAGTGGCTACTATCAATGTATAATTTCTCTGCCTCAAATTTGGTGCTGACTCCAGCGGAGCATAAAATAGATTTGAAGACAATGAAAAATGCACTACTTTATTTCCCTAAGGTGTATGCTGTACAGTAATCCTTCAGCAAAACTAATTCTATAACTAGAGATGAACAACAAATTTAATCTTCAAATGCAACATTTTTTTCTGTTTTTCTAAATTATTTTACTAAGTATTAATTTGCTGTATTTTGATAGGCATCTTCTATATGTACAAGAGTGCCTGTGTGTCTTTTAAATGAAAGATTGAATAAAAAAACAAAACAAAAAAACCACATTGTGTTCTTTGTGTATGAATGACCTCCTTGTTAAAATAATTTCAAGGTTCGCTACTGTTTTTATAGCACTATTTATATTTAATTCAAGGAGTTTGAAACCAGTAAGGTCAGATGAGATCACTGGGGTGATGTAGCTGTTTGCAAACTCTATCTTAAGCACACAATCCTATATACAATTACTCCCATGTTTAAACTGCAGCTGGCAGTGTGAATGGCAGCTCACGTAGATGTACACATGCTAGCTGTACTCTAGCTAGCTTGCTAAAAATAGAAGGAAAGACACTGCTATGCAAACTTCAGCACAAGCAAGTACATACCCGGGGAGGTGATGGGGGAGGGTCAGCAGGAAGGCTTATCTGGTCCATGCTGTAGTGTCCTCACTTCTATTTCTAGCATTTTAGCTAGAATGTAGCTAGTGTGGGTAGCTAAATGAGCTGTGATTCACATGCCTGGCTGCACGGAAGACATAGCCTTAGTCAATTAAATTATACATAGGAGTATGTATATATGCAGGAGTAAATGTGTGCATGCATGCCAGGACCTGAGTCTGCAAACAGATGTGACTTTACTCATGGGAGTAGTCCAATTGAAGTTGCTGGAACTATTTATGTGAAACGTACTACACATGCATAAGTATTTGCAGTCTTGAAACATTGGCTTTGTGTACTCCATTTACTTTAAGATGGTCTTTATATGTAAATTGTACATGCAAATACCATGTATTTTAGCAAGATGATCAGTTCAGAAACTTATAGAAATAAATATAACTTATACTGTAAATAAAGTGATCCTTAGTTACTTTACTTGCCCTCTGAATTGATATGTTCTAATAGACTACATGAGGATATACCCTTAATCCATTTGGAAATTGAAGGCATATATTACTTTATCTGATGGCTCACTAGAAATGTTCCTAACTTTGTCAGTACTACAAGCTTACATTTTCTTTCATGTCTAGTTAATAATATAACTAAAGTATATAAAGGACAAATATCCGGATTAAAGAAACCAAGCACTTCCAGCAAGTCTTGCATATGTTCAATAATTTCTGAGCAAATTTTGCAATCTACATATCCAAGCCACATGCATAAAGTCTCCAGCATAGCCAACCCCAGCATGCAAAAATGAGTCATATCATAACAACCAAACACGAGATTAACATAAACCATGAGATGTGAAAAATGATACATTTGGTGTTCTTTTTACTTGCCTTTTGTGTTTGCGCCATTAGCGTTCACATTTTCTATCCGTTTTTTCCCAATTTTGAGGCCTAGGAACATACATAAAACCCCTGAGATAATTATATAATCACATGACTCCAAGAGCTGGGGAATAAGAAAAACCTCTGATATTTTAATACTTATGATAAAACTGTAAGCTGGCAAGACAGATGCTTTCTTATATTTAGGCAGCTCTGAAATACAATATTGCTAAAAAGTATAGCCAATTGCTTTGACTACATTTGTGGTTTGATATTAACTTTCAAGGGAGCAGATAACAAACAAGTTATCTAAAGACATAGTACTAAGATACGAAAAGGAGGTGTACATACCACTCCCTCCAAGAAGCTATTTCTTACAACATACAGTTCAGCTTATACCAAAGGTGTGCTGGGAAGTATGCCCCCCACATTACCTATATTTATATTATAGTTGTTTACAAGAAAATGCACTGTGTATGTCATTCAAGACTAACATTTACCAATCAACTTCTCATCTTGTTTTTTTCTGACACGATGCTGTACCTCTCCTTACCTCAACTTCCCAACTTGTATCAGGGCATATGTCTTGTTTCTGACAAGTTCCATATCTGCCTATGCTACATGCTGAATTATGCTATATAGGGTGTTGTGGGATATATACTTTGACATGAGTGAACAGAAATGAACAGCATTGTGGGAAGAGCATAATGCATTCAGTTAACATAACTGCCCACATGCTGAGTACAAGTGGTGTGTACTACACCTGACATATTAGTATTAGGGGCAATAGATAGGGTAAGATTCTCTAACTGGACCCTGCTCCTTTGTGTCCCTTGATATTTAAGGGGCCTGGAAACTAGTGCAAATGTGAAAGAGGAACTCTCTCTTGGCATAGATGTGGCTTCTCCAGACCCTGCAACTGCTGGTTTCCTAACCCATTAAAGAAAGAACAAGAAAGTGGGTGTGACTAACCTCCATACACCAGTGGCAGTTTGTAGAGCTGCTGATCCCAGGAACCGAGTAACCAGAACCAGCTCTGTGACACTCCATCACCACCCTCAAATTTGTTGGGTACAGGTGGAAATTAAACTGTTGTTGTATGTTTAGTTCTTTGGAATACATTTAACTAGCTACAGAAATCTCACATTTTGCCTTGAACAATAAGTATTTAACTTTGCATTCTACCTTTTTATTGACTTTTGAAAATATCTCTCATAATTAACAATCAAAAATGGCATGCAGTAGACATTATTTTAACCCCTTTTGGGATTTTCTCCTCTCTAAAATACTTTTCTGATCATCTTTTGGTTTCCCATAACAGAATTCAGATAACATCTGAGTAATGGAAGTCAGTGCAGGTGAGTAGCTGGACTCTTGTACTTCTGTTTTGTTTTACAGTGTGGACAGAAAAAGGAATATTTCTTCCTCAAATATATTTATAATCATAATTTATGTCAGGATAGTGGTGTGCATTTCAGAAGTGTGTAAGGAGAAAGGAAAATCCATCCACATTTGAGGACAAGGTACAAATCTACTGCAACCTACAGGGAGGTAGGCTTGGAATGATTAGTCTTTTTTCAGTAAACATCAGTAAATGTCAATTTCACCATGCATGTACGCGCACACACAGATTGAAACATTTCCATCTATGAGAATTGAAATGTACATATTTATATATTTTACTTTGCATATAAAGGAAGAATAATATTGCTGAGAACTTATTTGAGTTTAAGGATATTTACTTTATATATTATAACATGTGATGTTGACAATTTGTATTTTAATGGTTACATAGCTTTAACTTTTTGAATCTCTGTGTCTACTGTCATTAAATAGGTGTCTGACCCCACTCCAATTTCCCACAACTGTGAACATTTAAATCAATAAAACTCAATCTTAAAAATAAAAATCAATAATGTGCATCAAAATTACATAAAAAACTAAAAATCAAATTCTCCCGTGCTACTTGTAAACCACTTCAATGGGTTCTTGAGACCATTGGATTGTGAAAAATGTATCCTTGCTAACCTGTGGCCAGCCTTATGACAGCCCATGTAGGTTCAGTGTGGAGATACTTATTATGCCAGGCATGGGATCTGAAAGCCTCCTTAGCAGCTCCTAAAGCCATGAGATCTCTCTCTCTCAGACACACACACACAGTTTAGCCTTACTACAGAGTTTAAGTGCTACACAAGACTGGTGCTGTTCTCCATGTAAGAGGTGATGGCCATCATTTTAGAATATTAGGCCTTTATATAATTCTGAGTAGAAGACATACCCACCTCTCTGTATTTGCTTTAAACTGCTGGATTAGAATACTCAAATAATTTGCTACTAAATCTTCTCTGTTAGAGCACCATATCCCCCCAAATACTTAAACATATCTGACATCCATTTTACAGGAATAATTTAAACTGAACAGGAAAACTAATAATTAAGTCCTTCTAATAAGGTTAGACATGTCACTATAGGCTTAACTGCCTAAATTAAAATGTCATTAACAAAAAAAAAGGATATATGGAATCAAGTCTCTTTCTTTCTCCTTCCTCACCCATCCCCTAAGAAATTTGCCAGTGGCTCAGAAATGGCTCAGCAAACAGCTGGAAGACAAAAGACGCCCCTGAATTACAAATATTTATCAGACAGCTGTCTCTTTTATCTCTCCCCTTATATTCAGAGTATGAATAGATAACACAGTCAGAAGTTAGCTCCACTCAACTTGGTCAGATGCCTTTTGCGCATCAAGTAAGATAACGTCACAGACATAACCTACAACTTGTGCCACACTGAACTAGTGAAATCATCTCTCTAAATGGACTGGTACTAATCTTCCCAAAGTAAAAAAAAAAACCCTGACTATTTGTAAAATATATATGCTAGCCTTTTAGCCAAAGACTGTCTTTCTATCAGTAATTAAATTGGGTAAGAGGATTCAGGATCTCCTAGATTTTTTTGAATGTTTTGGTACAATTTATATTTTTGCTACTCTTTAAAAAATAAGTTTCATTGCATTGCAAATAATAAAAGGTTAATTTGTCTAAATATTTTGAAAAATTCAGCTGGGTATCCATCAGAACCTGGTGATTTTTGCTTCCTGTTAATTCGGTAATCACTTGTATAATTCACCTTAATGAAAAATAGTATATTTCAGAACCTCATGTATTTTTTTGTTAAAATTGGACCTTTCAATAGCGCTTTCAGTATCGGTCTCACTTTTATAATTCTCCTATAAATGCTGATCCTTCCTTCCACCTTCTTACTAATCTCTTATGGATCTACTACTGTATTATCATCCTCTAGAAATTAAATGAGATTTCTCTTTCTCTTGTGTTGACTGGATGAATATTGTCACTTTTTTCTCTCTGATTCATGTCTTTCCTCTGTTCAACCCAATATATATTTTTCTACTATTTTCACTTAAATGATGTCTTAAAATCTATCATCTCTTCTTCCAGTTCAGTTAATTCATTTTCCAGTCTACTCTTTTTCTTTCTCTTATAGATGAACAGTACTTTTAACTAAATCTTTAATCATTCCTAAGGAGTACAAGTCCCAACTTCTTTGTTTCAGACATTTTAATAATAAAGGAACAGATCATGCTCTCTAGATCTATGCATGGATTTTCTCACTTTCACAAAAGGGATGCTAAGCCATCTCTGTAATACTCTTCTTTCATGACCTGCCCTGTCCTGAATCCACACTGCGGGAGGGATTTAGAGTGGTGGTCTGGGAGTGGGATACAAATTGTCCTCCCTCTGTTTTTTTCCTTGCAACCCTTACGCTACATCCTGATCAGAGGGCAGTCACAATCCTCATGGTGTGGCTACAGTTAATCAGCTGGCCAAAAGAATGGCGTTACAAGGGGCCAGAAATGTTGGGAGTGGGGGAGATTGCAAAGATAGCCTGAGTCTCCCTGTCTCCCTGTGATATGCAAGGTTTGAGGTCTTCATGGGTGCTGGGGGGATCCTTAGAGACTTGACCGCTTTGACCCCTCTTGCTGAGGTGAAATCAATGAAAGCTTTCCAATGGTAGATGATCTTGCTCTGGAACCTTAACAGATTGTATAAAGAGAGTTACAGGAAAATGATCAGATATTATTTGAAGTAATACTATTATTTGAGGTAATAATCCCTAATACATATATATATTTATTTCTTCTAGGGAAACCCATCTATAATCAGTCTTGAAAAGAATTTGTTTCCTGGAGAATAAAAATTGAAAAACACTTCCCCTGTATGAGTTTTTCTCCAAATACTCAATAATCCCAAATGCTTTTTAGCTTGTTTGAAAGCATATTTCTTTATAGACTGCTTAAGGATCTGTACCTAAAAAAAATTACTCAAGTCTACTGAAGGAATGCAACTTGTCAACCATAATGTACTGGGAGTATGGCTGGGCAATACAGAGCCTGTTCTCTTGCCCTTTCTCTTAGCTTTTGATTTATTTCTGGAATATTTTTCTTTTCGTCTTTGCTTCCAAGATAAATCAAGAAAGAAAGACAAAACAAATGCTGTCTATTCAATATTCCCTATATGTTTTGCAGCTTTGAGAATCAGATCCCTATCTCTGTAATTAGTATATTAGGAAAATTGGACCTGGCTACTACCTCGGCTTGCTTTCAGTATTAGTGCTTTGCATGAACATTGACAAATGGATCAAGAAAGATGTTGGGTCCAAATTAATAGGTAAAACATATTTAACAAAAGTTTCCATTGACCTGTTTTTGTGCCCTCAGGTTGCTCCAATAACCTGAAACTATTTGAATGACACATTTTCTTAGACCTCCATTTTCTCCTTCCCCCACTTAATTTGTTGTTTCATCTCTGGCAACATATTTGTTTCTATGTTATGTAAGCCTTCAGGCTCAGATATCCAATAACCTAATTTGGTTTATTTTGCATAATTTTAGAGCCTTCCCTTAATTCTATCTGTCCGGTAACATTTTTATTACTTCCTGAGACTACTGCATGTACAGTTGACAGGTCAGATAGTATTTTCCTTGTATTCACTTTCACCACTGTTAAAATCAAAATGCTGGCTACCTCAAGTTGTTTTCCACACAATCTCTGAAGATGCTTTAGAGATGCTTCTTTTTCCATCTTTATTTGTCCTGAGGCACTAGACATTCCTGGGCCACACCTGTCTTTACAGAAAACAGTCACCACTATTGAATAAAGGACAGGAGTACTTGTGGCACCTTAGAGACTAACAGATTTATTAGAGTATAAGCTTTCGTGGACTACAGCCCACTTCAAGTACTCCTGTTCTTTTTGCGGATACAGACAAACACGGCTGCTACTCTGAAACCACTATTGAATGTTGTTTTATCTGACATTGAATGAAGGGTTCAAGGCCCCTAACCCAAGGTCCAAAAGCAAGAACAATCCATACTCCAAGTAGTGTAAGAGAATGCTTCTTTCTAATGCCCAAGGCACCCACAGACAGTAGAAAGGGGAGAGGAAGTTGGACAGCCATGCTCTCACTAGACTCTCTGCACCGGTCTGAGTAGCAGATCAATTGCACTAAGAGGATACAGGCTACACTAGCACTGGTGTATTGTATATAATCGTGCTGCATACCAGGATGCTGGTGGAGGCACAATCCATCTGTGGTAATGCAGCTGTGTGCCACACCCCAAAGATGGGCCAATGCCTATCTCTGACAATATGGTCCCAAAGCATTATACTGGAGAGCAAACTTGCTACATCCTCTCCCTCAGCTGCCTGTGTCAGCTCTCTTTGGTTTATAACCTTGATTACCAGTTGTCCTATGGGGGCACCTTGTTTGAGGCAGTAGCTCAGAATAATTTTGAAAAAGCCATTTTCAAAAAAAAAAAATGCTGTGGGAGAAATGTCTGTAGTTTGAGACATCTGAAGCTGGCTAATGCAACCCACAAAGGGCTTGATCCATAGCTCATTCAAATCAGTAGACTCCCATAGATTTCAATGGATTCTGGATATGGTTCAAAGTGGGCAGGAAGACTGGGGCCAGAGCGCCTAGCATATGTGCTCATCTGTACATTTCCCAGGCATCCTGGCTTCCATAGAGTTTTGGCCAGAGTTTTAAAGCTGATCCTACATAGTTGAAATCCCAGAAGAGTGTAGCAGCTGTTCCATATTTGTTTTCCCCTTGGGATAAATTCTCCCTCAGGCATAGCTGTAGTTATCAACCCCTTGTAGCCAAAGGGGTGAGTCAGATGTGGTATCTACTGGATGTGCAATAGGTTAAGAATGATAACTGGTTTATGTAGGTTTGTCAGATAATGTTAATTTAAGATTTTATCTTTTAATTATGAACTACACTCTATCTACTGTTCCTCTTACTCTGGGCTGACGTGAAGAGGGTAAATTGTTCTCTTTGGCAGGGTACAATGTGTGGTTACAGTCCTGCTGTCAGCAGTTACTGACTATAATGATCCTTTTTTGTACTTTTTCATCTGGTTCTAAACTAGAAAATGTATGAAGCTAATGTGTTTTAATAACTGAGAAACTGAAAAACAAAAGAAAAACCCCCACAAAAACCTAGGTTTTAAATAGTTCCCATTTTTAACTTTTCTTGCTGGACCTCCAAGACCAGTTTAGTGATGCAGCCCATTAAAGGAAATCAACTATTATGAATAAAAAGAAAATAATCAAGAATTGTGAAGTTCCTAAACTAATTTAAAATTATTCAGAAAGTGTGGATAATGCAATAAACATTAAATGAGAAGACATTTCTATTTTAACCAGAGGGGTGCAAACCAGTATTTAACATGTTACTAATTTTGGAATACATGTATAAACCACAGCATAAGAGGAAAAAATATGCCCCTTTTTTTGTGCATGGAAACATTCTTTAGAATTGTTACTTAGATTTATATGTAGCCTACATATTAACAGAATATAACAAATATGAGTAACCGTGTTTCTTTGGGAAGATGTGCATTGCAAAAGATAGTCATGCCCATACAATGCATTTTACAGCCTTGATCCAAAGCCCACTGGAGTCAATGGGAGTCTTTCCTTGACTTCAGTAGGCTTTAGATCAGGTCCTGTGACCGTGGTGATATGTCATTAATGTATGTAACACTTTTCATCCATCCATTTTCAACTGGAATAAGCTGTTACTTTAGGCGAGGTTCTGCCCTTAGATGTGTGCACATGGTTCCCATTTAGTTAATTAATTATGAAGATCACTCTTCAGAATAAGATGTGTTCATTTAAGCAGAATGTATATTGAAGTTTGAATGGCTGGTAAATGTTCAAAGCACCAAATGATTTGAAACATAAAGAAAAGGGGCAGGAGGGCTGCCAGCTTTTCCACCGCCCTAGGCGGCGGAAGGTCCCGCCCCGAAATGCCGCCCCACCACAGAGGCGGCGGAAATACCACCACAGTCGCCGTCCCCCAAATTGCAGTGCCCTAGGTGACCGCCTAGGTCGACTATGGGTTGCGCCGGCCCTGAAAAGGGGAAAAACAAGTCTTTTAATGGTAAAATTAAAAATACACCCTCAGTGAATTAAAAGGAGAAAAATTAGCAACAGGCAAGTGTCTAACTTGAATACTAGTTAAATATATTTGACATATTTCTCTAGAGAGGATACTAAGCTAAGAGTGGTTCATTTCCTTTGATATTGAAGGAGCAGAGATACAAAGCTGACAAACCAGGTTGGTGAATGCAGCTTCTAAAAAGTGACTGCAACAAATGCTCTGCTTCCAAAAGTGGCTTATAGATAGCTCTCTAGTTAATGACTTAATTCTCTCTACTTAAAGTGCAGGTCTCCAAAGTATTTACAATGAGATGGACATCTTCCCTGACTTCTTCCTTTGAGTAATTAAAAAAAGATGTAAAAAATTTGGAAGACAAAGTGAGAAAAGTCATTGAGTCTCAATTCACTTGACAGACCCGTTCACCGGAGATAAATGATTCTCCCTGACCTGTCTTTGCATAAAGCTTTTCCCCCATACACCCTCACCCCCATTCCTCCCCCACCCCCATTTGCAATTTCAAGGACATCTGTTAGATGTGAATTTCAACGTAGCACATCCTGCCCACTGTGAGTGGTGGCTACAGTGCTCCTTTCTCATCGTTCCACTTTCAAATTTGCTTAGCAATTTAGACAGTAATTCAAAGTATTAGCTGATTATTTTAAAATATATCTTTGGACTGAGCACTAAAAATGCAATTTGTCTAGGTTTAGCTAGCTTGAGTTTAGAAATATTTGCACACAAATAATTGTTAATGTTCTCTTATTTAGTGCCTTACTCCACTGAGGAAAATGGAACTACTCACAGTGTAAGGTATTAGTCAAGGGTTACAAAATCTGGCTTTAAGTATGTCTGAGTTCTAATAGAAACCTTAAGTTTCTACATTCACCTTCCGAATACCAGCAACAGAGAAGTTACTCTAATTCACAGTTTAGGCAACTAAAGTGGGAGGTTTATTCAATCTGCAAAAGTCTCTGTCAGTGTAATCCAGCTGTGTAATGTATAACAGTAGAATACTGTCCATATTGATTCTAATCTTCATTTCTTCACCTCTATTCTGTCATTTCAAGTTTATTCATACACTCCATGTTTTCACTGTGATTTATTTTATCTTTTAATGGCTTGCAGGTTTCTTCCAGATTCCAACATTACTAACTTCATGTCTATATAAAATATTAAACTTTATAATTGCTTTTCCATTGTTTCCAGCAACCTCATTTTAGAACTACTGCTGGTGGAGTACTTTGGGCCAAATCCTTAGCTGCTATAGGTCGGCATAGCTCCATTGATTTTAATAGAGCTACTCTGATGTACGTCAGCTGAGGATCTGGCCTTTCAGCTTTAACATCCATTTCATGGCATCACTGTCCACATCCTTTAGCATGCAAAAGTTATGTAGGCTAATGGATTCTGGGTACAGTTACAATCTGTGCCACAATTGCCCAGCCTTCTTGAGCAACATTCTATCTTTAGCAAGTCCCCGTGCTTCTGCAGAAACAATTTTAAATAATATTTAGAAGTTCAGATTCAAATATGTTAGATGTGTCTAAATCACTTCAGGACTTCAAACAAATGCATTTTGATATTGCGTAAAAGGAAGTGAAAAGATGAGAAAAAGTTAAGAGTCCCTTTGCTGACAATCTACTTAATAAGAAGGAAAAACCTTGTAAATAATATATTAATTTGGACTGTAATAGAGCTTTTTTTCCCTTACCTTTTTTAAAAAAACATTAATTTTGGGGCAGTCTTGAATGAGTGCTAGGAATTCTGTCTGTGTCCACGTGGTGATAAGTGGCAGGTTGTTCAATGTGAATAGTAACTTTACCTTAATAATGAAAACAAACATTAGCCGAAATAGGGAAATCTCTGGGCTGCAACAAAAGTACTCACTCCTAATCTTGAGTTTTTCTCGTCTATAAAATACATCCACAGACTGGAAAGCTTTCATAACGTGAAATCTGGGAGATATCAGTAACATGCTTTAGTTGCAAAATGCACTGCAGAGTGAATGTCATATGTAGCATTAGCAGTTATCCAAATCTATTAAATCTGGTCATAATCTGCATGTGGATGCCAGAGCCATCAGGCAACAGTATTTCACTAGGACCACATATGAAATCTGTCATATAACTCTACTTCTGTCCTCAGGTATTCACTGTCCACAACAAACTTGGTGTATACAAATTACATATGTGAATTAGCACATATCTCTCAGTTCTCCACAGAGCTTCATAGCACACTTCCACAAATGTAAACAGTGTAAAAGAATTGCTCTTAAATAATAATCAAGACTGTTTATAGAATGAACCCAAAGCACATTGGAAGTTTGGGTCTCTTTATTTTAATTGTTTTCTCATTGTTTTCATTTGCTCTCCTTTAAAGAGTGCCAGGGCTGTTTAAGTGTTAGCACATTATTAAAAGATATCAGAACATAATAATCTTTGATATTATCTGTATGTAACCCACAGAGGCACAGAACTTTTAGTACTTTGTTACTAGAAGATAATATCCCCAATGCAATGTGCTAATGCATTTTGGATTAATATTAATGGAGCTCCAGTGTACTTATCTACGTTTAAGTAATTTTTATTAATTCACACTTAGTCCTAAACAATGAAAATATCCAATGTTACTTTAAAGATGGATTTCAGAGTAACAGCCGTGTTAGTCTGTATCCGCAAAAAGAAGAACAGGAGTACTTGTGGCACCTTAGAGACTAACAAATTTATTAGAGCATAAGCTTTCGTGGACTACAGCCCACTTCTTCGGATGCATAAGTGGGCTGTAGTCCA
>NC_048310.1:17038407-17096744 GCF_013100865.1 Trachemys scripta elegans
TAATGACAAGTTTCAGAGTAACAGCCGTGTTAGTCTGTATCCGCAAAAAGAAGAACAGGAGTACTTGTGGCACCTTAGAGACTAACAAATTTATTAGAGCATAAGCTTTCGTGGACTACAGCCCACTTATGCATCCGAAGAAGTGGGCTGTAGTCCACGAAAGCTTATGCTCTAATAAATTTGTTAGTCTCTAAGGTGCCACAAGTACTCCTGTTCTTCTTTTTAAAGATGGAGATGTACATCAGCTGTTCGCTAGAGCCCTAGGGATCCAAGTTCTTCTGGGTCATGTGGATACTGAGCCACCAACTCTGTTACGTAAGTACAGAAAGTCAGTGCAAGATCCTCCCACCACCTAATCCCTGCAGTGGGGAGTAGGTGGAGGAGATGCATAGGGTGTTCCCTATGCCTCTTGTACACTAGGGAAGTGGGATTTTGCACTGGTTCGTTGTAAGTTTTCACAGAAGAAAATGTTTGGGACAGGAAATATGTGCAGAGGTAAAGATGGTGACTACCCTTCCAGCCCAGAGTATGGTACAACAGCTGCTGAAGGGCTGAATGGGTGAATTCCATCTTCCCTACATAATTCTCCACACAAATCTCATCTCTTTAAAGTTTGAATAGAAAGAGTTGAATTTTGCTCCTGGCTCACATATTCATGGAAAGATTTTGAAAATTTAAAATATTACCTGAATCTTCTCCCACTAACGTCCTCTCCTTGAAGTTCATATGTCTCATCCTCACCATCAGGGCTCTGTATGCATCTTCTCCTGTGCTCATTTCATCATCATTCCCTCCACTCTGATAAAGCCTCCTGCACAACCACACTATTAAGTTCCTTTTCCCATGCTCAGCTTCAGGACTATTATTTATTTAAATTACTTTAGTGGCTAAAATGTGCAGGTCTTTGGTGTGCAGGTCCTCGAGCTCTGCTTTTCCTATCAGATTCTGCTGGACAAGTCTCTGCTGCCCCAAGTCTGGATACACTCCAGGGAGGTCCTGTTGTTTTCTCACCAGGACATGTGGCCAGGCCAGCTCTGTGGTTTGGTGTTCCAGAAGGATTGTGTCATAGAGCTGATCTATTGCTACTTTCTGGGTCTGGAGGGAGCAGGAGGTCCTCACTGGGTCTTTCACCTGCCCTGCTGCCACTTGCAGCTCCTTAATAGTGTCTGCTCCTGGGGCATTGCCAGGAGTGCCATCTCTTTATCCCCTAGACTTTCCCCTGGGGATGGGGAAAGGTGAGTCTGCTATGGCCTGGTTCCCTGGATGATAAGAGCCCACTATTGCCCATGTTTGAGGGGAGGGGAAGCAATTGAGAGGGCAGCTGGTCCTCACTCCTGCTCCCAACTGCTGTCATGGAGGTGTTGCTCTAGGGAGCTGACCCATCCATTTAGTTTAGACCAGGTCCCTGGAACTCCGTCCCCTTCGTAGCCTGGTCAAGTGATCCCAGACTCTTCAAGCAGATCTTTTCTCTCAAATGTGCTTATTCCACCGAACCTGTTAGTGCCAATCTACCAATGAAATGAGTGTTTTATATGCCATTATTTTGCATCCCTTTGGGGAGTGAGGAAGGGAGGGAAACCTGGCATGCTTATGCCAGCGGTGAATCAGTCACTGGAGTTTATACACTTATGCCTGTTGTAAACTGGGCTCATCTTGCAGGGATGTGGGAGAAGCAGTCATCTTTATGTTTTGCATTCTACAGTGCTGAACTGTCATTGCTTAATTAGTAATGAGTATGAGCCAAATCCTCCTTTCCTTATTTGGGCAAAACTCATGGTCAGGAAAGAGAGTTCTGCCTGAGAAAAGACTTCAGGATTCTGACCTGTATTAAGTGCTGTGTGTGAGCATGTGCATGAGGGAGAGAATACAAAATGCCTTTTTAAAATTCATCATCAGAGTGATATGTCATGCCCAGTTGCCTTCATCAAAGGAACATAATCAGTACACACACATCTCTGAATAAATACTGGATATAATGAACTTTTTTCTGCATGATAGTGAGAGCCTTCATTTTCCTGGTATATTAACTGTCAGGCTAAGTATGATTCAACACTTCATTTCCATTTAATGATGTACATTTTAATGTATTGTACAATAGGTAATCAAGCTATGCAGAGCAGAGAGACACTGTAAATGTGAATGCTCACTTATGTAATTCCAACACTGGGGGAAAATGAGAAGCTATAGTACAGTGCTGTAATGCTGAATATACTTTTTTCAGCTCAGATATTGGTATTTTAGTGTAGTGAATAATTATTGTTTTAAGATCAGTACACACTGAGATCCATCCTCAGCCTCTTTTCCATAATGCATAGTAAGGAAATCTATTGAAAACATTAGCCATCCAAATGTAGCTTCCTGTTGCACGTTTTTGCACATTGCAAGGTTTATCAGGAGGCATAAATCATAGATCAGTTGTGACACTAGATATGAAACTGAAAAAGTTATTTATTTATTGATCTATAATTAAATACAAGAACTCAATGTGTTGACCTTGCTACTTCGGTTTGTTTATAGGCCTCCAAAATCTCTTTAATAAAATGTTATTTTTACTGATTTAAAACACATTGAATACTTTCCAAATATCAAATAAATGAATTTAAAATAAATAGTAAAAAATCACCTCCTGAAGGTCAATGTTGTATTTAAATGAAGCATCTGACAAATTGGTCAACTCACTGTTTTCAGTAAACCGTATAATTGTATAGCAGAGAAAAAAAAATTGTTGTAATCACCTGTGTAAAATTGAACCCTTACATATGCTAGAATCCACAGATAATGAATTCAAACAAATCCATGTATTTAAACCTAAACTAATAATGAAATAAAATAAGAATTTCATTTTAATATAAAATGGTTATTAATTTGTAGAACTAAACATTATGAGTTCAGTCAAATAATATTTTTCTGTTTAAATGTTTAAATACAACTTGATTAAAGTCTATTAAAGCCTTAATTAACCTGAATTAAATGAAATGTATGGTGTTTTATGGTAATACAAAGTTTAAATAAACATTGACAGATGAATTCAAACAATTATGAAGTTTAGTCTTACAAGTTTTCTGGCAAAGTGGAGGTACACAGAGACTGCACAATGCACATTTCTTCAGTTATATCTGAATGACTAACCTATAATACATTAACATTTTCATAGATGTAATTTGTTTCCAACATATCTTGTTGTCTGATCATATCTGATGTCACAATTGCAAATACTTACTTGCTTAAGATAGGAATGTGTCCTGAGTAATATTTGCCTAACTGGAGAGGCTGTCATAAACCTCAAGCAGTCTTGTTAATGAGTAGAACTGGTTGGAAAAAGTTGTGGGTTTGGTTATTTTTTTGCGGGGAGAGGTGTTCCATTGGAAAAACTTGGCTTTTCAGATGAAGTTCAAAATTTGGAATTTGGAAATGCTGGCACAGTTGCTCAAAAGAGTTGTAGTTCAGGTGCCTCATCTACTCATTCTCCTCTATGAACAAAGTTTCTTGGCATGACTAGAGTTTCCATGATGTATCATCGTCCCCTCTCTTACCGAGCCACTGCAGTGCTTCATGAATCCCAAGGTTGCAATGTACAATGGGAGATAGAGTCTGGCCAGGGAACCTTGCCCATATAGGGGAACTGTGGGGATGAGGTACACACATGACAAAATCCCTGAGGTGCTGTCACAGTATTTCCAAATCAAATTTTGTAGACCATTGCATGTTCATTTTTTCCCAACAAACTGTTGAAATTTCTGTAGAAAGCAGGTGTTTTACAAAAGAAAAAAAAATGGTCAAAAACCTAATTTTCCATAGAAAATAGCTCTATTCAAAAAGTGTTATGGTTATCCATTGGTGAACTCTTCCAATTCAGATTTCTGTTTACTCAAATTCCAAGTAATAGAGGCAAGGAAAGTGGTTCCACTCTCAACCAATGTAAATATTGTATTTATAGTATATAAGCCCAAATGTTAGATGTATCTGATTTAGGCGTATGTAACCCATGTGCCTAATAGGGAGATATCTCTTTAAAAAACCCATTGGGGGAGGGAGAAGTAAGTTGTGTCTGGGTCATTGTTGCTAGGCAGATTAAGCACTCCACATCCAGAAGCTTCTGGAATTGGGTGTGGTAGTTTGGGGTATGCTATGAGCTAGGTTCCCTGTTGCTGGAATCAGACTCCATGAGGGTGAGCAGTCAGGGCAGCTGATTTGCAGAAGGCCAGGTGTTCTGTGTGAGTTGGGAGAAGCTGAGCCCAAGAGCAGAAAACAGGCTGTTGTTCCTAACTCTGAAGCATTTTGCAGCAGGTTAGTGATACTGTTAACCCTCTAACAGGGAAGCATGACAATGCTAATTATAGCAAAGGGAAATTGGGCGGGAAAAATAACTTCTTCAATTTTAATTGTATGCTTTGAACGTTGTTTTGATTTTAGCCAAACAGTTCTAGTTAAATCGTCTCAACTAGTCTGATTCACCAGTTTTTCTTTAAATGCAGCAATAGGGGAAGAGTCATTTCTATTTTGCTATTCTCAATTTTGTATTTTTTGGTAACAGCGTTTTCTTTAACTAATCCCTCAGTTAAGTGTATAGATTTAATTAGTTAGCTGACTGCCTAGCAGTGATTTCAGCAGAGGAAACGTCTGCATGGATTCCAACTGAAGATTCCTACAAGCAAGTAGAGGGAAGATGTTGCTTTAGACTCAGCAGACTGTATAGATTTGGTGATCAAAGACTCTAACTGAGGCTAAGCTTTTGGGAACTCTCAGTTTCTTCTCACTGTGTTTCTGTGTGAACTGAACTGTTCAGATTTTAATTTTTCTTTATTTATGTTTATGTATAACTGTGAAGATAATTTCTGTGAACTATAAAATAGCCATGCCATGCTGTAAAAATTAGATTATTGTTTGTTTCTTTATTATCAGATTTTATAAAGTTATTTAATTAAATTCATTTATTTAGTTCCTTTTGGGACTTGAATGTGCGGAGGTTGACCCTGTGCAATTCTTGCTGAAAATCTTTAGAGACTGAACTCTGGGTCTCCAGCTACTTTCTATGGGAGTTGTTTTTTTTTTTTTTAAAGGCACCGGAGACTGGAAATGAAGTGAACTCAGTCTAGCCCACCCAAAGATTACACGTAAATGCTGCTCAATACACATACTTGCACCAGGGTAACTAATGGGTTCTTTTCATTATTTAATCTAGACATCAACTGGTCAAGCTCAAGTTTGGTTTATCAACCAAACAAAACATCTGAGATCAAACAGAAAAAGGGTAACTTACCAATTCTGGGGTACCGACACTGCCATCTCACACTGATCTGAAGTGGGCTATGACCCAAAGGCAGGGGTTGGCAACGTTTGGCACGCGGCTCGCCAGGGTAAGCACCCTTGTGGGCCGGGCCAGTTTATTTACCTGCTGATGCGGCAGGTTCTGCCGATTGCAGCCCCCACTGGCCGCAGTTCGCCGTCCTGGGCCAATGGGGGCTCTGGGAAGCCGCAGTCAGCACATTCCTCGGCCCGCACCGCTTCCTGCCACCCCCATTGGCCAGG
The DNA here is from genome assembly GCF_013100865.1 of Trachemys scripta elegans. Classification (NCBI taxonomy): domain Eukaryota; kingdom Metazoa; phylum Chordata; order Testudines; family Emydidae; genus Trachemys; species Trachemys scripta. The sequence continues at coordinate 17,043,937 of NC_048310.1, forward strand.
GACGGCGAACCGCGGCCAGTGGGGGCCGTGATTGGCCGAACCCGCTGCGTCAGCAGGTAAATAAACTGGCCCGGCCCACTAGGATGCTTACCCTGGCGAGCTGCGTGCCAAACATTGCCGGCCCCTGTCCTAAGGGTTTATATACACTCTTTCTCCCTTGTATAGCCCATATTACAATTCTTGTGGTTTAGCTGCATAGCTGCTGTCATCCAACTAATAACAAATGTTAACTTATTGTTGATATCTTACAAATTCCACCGTGCCCCAAGTTCCCAGCAATAAAGAAGCAAGAAAACTTTTAACAACTTAAACATGGGTTCAGAACAAGTTTTCAACTAGTTATTCTTAAATGTTATATTCCATCATGTCACCCATTTTTACAGTGTTTTTAAATCTACTTATCCCTTTCTTCTTGTTTCTATTATGGTTTGTAACTTGTTATTCATGTTGCTTAGTCAATCATATTTTATCTAGCAAGCACATATGAGATTTAAAACAACCATATACAGCTATAACAAAAGGTCACGCTGTTAAACATATTTCCACTTAAGCAGTTTAGCTCTTAATTGCTAATAATTCTATATGTTCTCTTTTTTAGCATTACTTTTTCCACAGCTTTATGGGACTTCTGTAGCACGGACATGATAAATGCTTAGTTTTAAGGCCTTCATATGGTAACAACAACTGCCCCAATTTGTGCAGATACACCAGATGGAAAATCTGAACCTCAGTTCATAACTTAATATAAGAGGACTGTGACTTAATGTGAATTTCAGGTGCAACATGACTACCAGATCAGGTCAACAGAGCTATTAGAAATTTGGAACAAAAAGCATATGCATAGCCATGGACTGGGTGTGAGGATGCCTGGGTTAAATTTTAGGTCTGCCACTGACTTTCAGTGGCAAGTCACGTCCCTCCCTGTGCCTCAGTTTCCCCATCTGTAAAATGGAGTAATGGTACTGATCCCTTTTTTTAAAAACACTTTAAGATCAAAAGATGAAAAGCACTACAAGCATTAGTTGTATTTCCTATTTTACTTAAGACACTAAAAAAAAAGCTATTTCTTAGTATACTACAGTACACTTAAAAGGATACTTTCAAAGTAGATTTTTTCCAACATTTAGTCTCCTTTTTAAATGTGCAGTTTATAATGGTTTGAAAGTTTCATAACATGTTATGTCTTAAGATCTGTGGGAAGACCCAAAACGGTTGCACGGTGGTATACATGGTGAGTTGGGATTGTTTGGCTGTGTATACTAACATGGACTTGGCCTATTTTTTCTCTACATTAGTTGCCTGTGCATACACTGTTGTGAACCTTTCCACATTTAGGAATGTATTTGATCATCCTAGAAGTGACCATCACTGTTAGCATTGTTTGTTATGGCTGGGCTCTAAAGAGATACACAAATTGTGGTCATTCCCAAATTGGTGAGACTTTATTTTCCTTAGCAGTGCTTATTGCATCCTGTGATAGGATGTTTTCCCCATATGGTGCAGAAAGGGTTAATCTGAGCAGGGAGCAGTGGATATGAGTCCTCCAAGCTGCCCAGAGAGGCTGCATGAGGTGCAGCCAATAGGAGAGAGGCTGCAAGAAACAGCCAATCAGGGCACAGCAGGCTCACATAAAAGGAGTTGTAGGGCAGAGCTGAGATTAGTTGCTGCTGGGATCTCAAGGAGTGTGGAATGTCTCTCTATCAGGCTGAGAGATCTGCACCCCTTCTTGGACAGAGCAACTGCTGGCAGCAGTGGGGGAGAAAGAGGAGCACTTGTTGCAGGGACTGAGTAGCTACATGTCCTGAGGCAAGAGCGAAGAAGGTGCTCATGTTGTGGGGAAGTGGCTCAGAAAGATATAGGAGCATGGTGAGAAGCTAAAGAGTTGTAGCAGGAGGCTGCTATTTATAGGGTCCCTGGGCTAGGACCTGGAGTAGTAGGCAGGCCCACGTCCATCCTAATCCACTTGCTACTGGGGAAATGGCATGAATATTTGACTCAGACACTAGCCCCTGGAATGGGGGAGCACAGATATGACATAGCCGGACAGCTGAGTCGTGAAGACGGTGGTGTGGTTCCGGAAGCTGCGAGAGGGGCTGCAGGCAGATGGATGCAGACACGAAGTGATGGTGTGCAGATGGTGGATGGGTGCATCCGCCTTGAGCTAATCCACAAAGCGACCAGGAGGAGGCACTAGTCTGGTGATCAGTTGAGCGTCCTGTAACACATCCAATACTATCAGAAATGGCTTTGGTAAGGTTCAGTTTTCCCCTCCACATACTTCTTAAGCCCCTGCTTGAAAAGGAATTGTTTACTTTATGGATTATTTTGTCACCTGTCACTTTGATATTGTTATAGGGATATCTTTTTCCATGCAGACTAGGCTGCTAGTATTGATATTTCTAAAATTTATTGTTTATATAAAAAGTTTATCTTTATTACTAAGTGCTATCCTTTTGTCAAGTTCCTGTGTATGTATTTGGAGTCAAAGATGCATAAGCCTTTTAAAGTTTAGGAGACTGGGATGTATAATATCCCACACTCGATCTATGCAAAGTGGTCTTAAATCTAGTCTGTAGGCAGTAGCTACACTCATCTTCACCCTATAAAACTTTTCAGAAATGTCGAGTCTGGATCCTTAAGTTTGAGGAAATAATGAGAGAAATAGGAGAAAAAGAGGGACCAATCTTCAGAAGCCATGCTGCCCTGGGAGACAGAGAGTGTGTTTGTTCTGCTGAGAGAGACTGGGGGCCAAATACCTGACAGATTAACTATAGCCTGTGTGGAGGAGAGTTGGAAAGATTATTTTTTATCACTTCGTTGGAAGTTCTGCAGCTTGTTCGCTCTGCTCTGCTTGGTCTTGTCTGACCCTGTTCCCATTTAGACTGGCTTCTTCCTGGTACAACTGTTGCTAAGCGCAGAGGTAGTCTTTTTCTTGTTCCCCAAGTGTTCTTTGTTTCCTCTTGTTTCTCTGTTCAGTGCCTTTCCAAGTAGTTATCAGACATGTCTATTGGTGTACCTAGGATTGGTTGTGCAGGCTTCTGTACCTCCCTTTTAGGTCGAATACTTCCGCATACAATGATGTAATTTTTAGTAATGCAGGGGTGAGTAACCTGTTTGACTTTCAGCCACCCTGAAACAACTTCAGTATCAGACACTGGTGAAGGGGAAGGACTGAATATTTTTTTTGTCCACTTGTCACTTGTTGTCTTTTCCCAGACCCCTTCAGTTTGTTTTCTCTTCTCCTTAACTGTTCTGGGCTACCTTTTGCTCCCTTTCCCAGTCCTCCAGGGTAGAGAGAATCAATAATCCTATTGGAAATAAAAGGTAAAGACCTTTAATCCAGTTTCCTAGGTGTCTGCAGTGTAGTTGCAAAGGCAATTAATGGTGACTTCACCTTCACTGTGCAGTCTTTAATATTTTGGATAATTAGACACTGGAGTTAATTGCATCATCAAGTAAAGGGCAAATAGCTCTCCCATTCATATAATTGTAAATCCAAGTAACCCCAGTCAGATTTCAGTAAAGTTACTTTAGATTTGCACTACATAAATAAGAACCGACCTTGGCTCAGTGTCTGTGCCACAGAAACTTATAGCTGGAATTTAAAACCTGGGTTAGGTTCTCAAATCCAAATTTAGTTATTTTGGTTTTCAAAGGTGCCAAGTGTGAAGGAGGCCTAATAGAGCCAGCTGGCAAAATGTTCACTGTTCTGTAACAGCAAATCCTAGCAGGTTTGACAAATTCACTACGCCTAGCGTACCACTTTCATAGTATTTATCCATAAAGAATATCATACAAGGTCTTAATGAAAGCCAGTTTCACACTGGTTATGAATATCCACATAAAATGTATGTACTACTGTGTGTGTGTATATTTTAAAATGTAGGAGACTGTATAGACTCACACACGGCAGGGGAATGGGAAGTCAACAGGTAGGCAAGATACTGAAGACTGAATCCACAGGAATTGTCCTGTCTCTAGGGAGAGAGAATGAACTTTGGGGATATAAGTAGAAGACAAGAATACACCCATTTATCCTGCACCCGAGGAAGTAATCTGGCAGTGTGGTGGTATTCATGAAAATGGGATCCTAACTAGCCTTGCTTGGAAACTCTGTAAGAAGGCTTTGGGTGAGAAAGTTAGCCTGTTAATTAAGTTAAATCTCTAAAAATCATGTGTATGGTTTTATTTTATATGTAACACTTCTGTTTACATTTTCCTTATTCTCTCTTAAATCTTAACCTTTGATAATAAACTTGGCTGTTTTTCACTATAAATATATCTAGTGCTGTGATGAGATAGAGGAGCTGATCCTCACTTGAATCAAACAAGCTGCTTTGTACACTCTGCCCTTTGGAATAGCAAACCTGGTATTTTAGAGAGTAGCCAGTAACAGCAGCCGGATATCACAGGGGAATGTTTCAAAGGGGCTCGGAGACTGGGTTAACCTGCAAAGCAAAGTGAGGACTAGTGTTGCCCCAAGGAGATTGTTAGGGTAGCTAACAGACTGTTGATGTCAGGGAGCTGACATCCAGTTAATCACAAGCAATTCTCCCTTTGCTGGAGGGGTGGGGGGTGGGGGGGGGGGAGGAGGTAAACAAGGTGATTCATTTAGACTGGCTTCTTCCTGGTATGACTGTTGCTAAGCACAGAGGAAGCACTATACCAGGCACCTGCAGCTCCCAGTGCCTTTAGTGGGTGGTTAATGGTTGCTCCTTTTGGCCGGAGCAGTTAGCCAATATTTGGGGTCTTGCGGGTTGTTTATAATGGGAGAAGAAATTGATGATGAAGTCACGTATTTCTTAGGTGCAATCTTCCTTAATTACAAAGAATACAAGCAAAGTCCCTTTTTCCTGAGCACAGTAGGACCAAACGGTAGGAGGCAGTTTCCTTGCTCACAATTCCAAGCCTACTTTTCCAGCCAGCACTCTGCCCCAAAAGAAGCTCTTTCTCAAGGGCTCATTACCAGTTCTTCTCTCTGTCTCCTGGCTTTCCTGATTGTGTCTCAGAAGCGAAAATCTAGCTATGCCTCATCCCCTGCATTTATAACTGGTTAAGAGGGAAACACTATTCTGCTTGAGTTAATTCTTGCTCGGGCCTTCCATGTGGTCCTTGCTTTGGGCTGGCTTCTTTTGTTTCAGCTGTTTTACTCCATAAAGGAGTTTAATTGCTTCTTACCTTTCATTCTGGCTAAATGAAACTAACACACACAGCCAACAGCTTCAGTGAGGTCTGTCATTGCCCAGAGATCAGACACTTGCTTGCAGTCACCAACGCTCTTCAGTAGAACATTATTTATAAGACACTAATGGGATCATATTGTCATAATTCTTATTTTTGTTCCCGCACTTTACATTGCAGAATATATCTGTAACATATGCTCTTCCTGCCTTCTGGCTTTCTGCTACCTTTTCTTTACATGTCTGTGAACTTTGGCATGTCTTAGCACAGACCCTCTTACCCCATATTGACTGTGTTAAACAGATAGATGGTTTGCGCTGGGGTTTTCAAACTGGGGGTTGTGTGGTTATTAATGGGGGGTTGCATGCTGTCAGCCTCCACCCCCAAACTCCGCTTCACCTCCAGCATTTATAATAAAGTTAAATATAAATTAAAAAAAACATTTTTATAAGGGGGGAGGTCACACTCAGACTTGTGAAAGTGATCACCAATAAAGTTTGAGAAGCACTGGTTTATGCTATTTAAGGGTATCAAAATTAGACACAAGAGGTAGGAAATAAGTATATGAATAGCCAAAGCTGCGCTTTTTTTTTTTTTTACTATTTTTTTTTTCCTCCCGGGTTCTTTGTTTGCTTTTTATGTAGTGGGGCAACTCATAGGCTAGTGGAAAATGGTAAACAAACATTAAAAATTCTGGAGTCCTATTCTACTGACTTCCACTTGCTGCACATTGCTCTTTCCTCCTTCATCAATTTGAGATGATCACTGAGACAATCAGAGCTCTTGACACCTGTTTAAAACAGGTAATATCACACAACAGGGTCCTGCACATCATTCTAAAGCAAAACTAATTTAAGGTTGTGTTAATGGTGGCAGCGGATACAAAGCTAACCATGAACATTTTTGGCGATATTGTTATATAGTATGTGCCTTGTATAGGAAACAACCAAAGAATCTGATGCTGATCATTAGACAAGTTTCCAGTGGACATTTGTACAAAAAGTGACATCCAGTAACATGTCTTGCAAAAACAATGGAGTAAGGCAGGTACCTGAAATACCATATAATGTCGATTCCCACTTTAAATGATGCAGGAAACAAAGATCTGTCAAACAAAGGTATACAGAGCTGAAGATCAGCTACCGTAGAATAGGGTTATCCAAGAGCATCCTCTTCCTTCTTTTAATAAAAAAAAAAAAAAAAAGTACTTTGCTGATGGCTTGAATTGACCTGGAGGAAGCATTTGACAAGGTGAAACACAGCTGGATAACAAAGTCACAGTGCAACTGAAAGCACATCCAGCAGCCTTTAGGTGCTCAAGGAAACATTTAGAAAGATATAACTGGATGTGTCAAGCCCCATGCAGTCCAATGAGTGTGAGTGCACTGTCACTGCCCTCATAACATCTGTGCTACTGACACTAGGGTGACCAGACAGCAAATGTGAAAAATCGGGACGGGGGTGGGGGGTAATAGGAGCCTATATAAGAAAAAGACCCAAAAATCGGGACTGTCCCTATAAAATCGGGACATCTGGTCACCCTAACTGACACTGACAACTCATTCTGAAAGTTCTGCTTTCTTAGCAGTTGGTACTAGTGCTAGTGGAGATGGTTTGAAAAAAAGAGTGAATCCAGCTCAAGCACAGAATCAGGAAAACTAGAAATGGAAAAGAATTATTAGATTACCTTGTCATTCCCCCTGCCAGTCTATTCAAGTGTTTTGCCTACTCGCCTTTTAAATCTCCTGCAACACTGCATTATTCTATTTTCCTCCCCCATGTGTATTAAAATGAAGCTAGCTAAATAGAATATATTCCTCAATTCAGGATCACTAACTCCAAAATCCTTAAATCTAGGAAAAAAAATAGTTAACGTTTGTATTATCTATCTGTTAAATGAGAAGAGGTTAGCGATCCATCAGCCATTTAGATTCTGCTTAGTTTGTATTCTATTTCAGAGCTTAACTTGACCCAGGATTCAGCCCAATGGTCAACAAATGCAGTGCTTCTTTCAAGACTAATAGCTCATTCATTTAAGATAGTTAACTGCAGCAGTTTTGATTACCTAAAATTTGAACAAAAACCAGTCTGTTTATTTGCAGATTTCATTTGATCAAAGAGTCACTGTTTAGCCCTTAAGGGTGGTCACTTTATAATCTACGTTCACAATTCAAACTTTTTTTTTTCAACTTGCCTGAATTTTTAATTACAACTTTTCAGCAATGTAAAAGATTTCTGTTTAAAACAGGATTACTGTGATACTTACAGAAAATTCATACAAAATATTACATTAAAAGAATGTTAACATTGCAAAGTTAACCACTCAGAAATTAGAAAAAAGCCACACTTAAGGCCCCCTTATGCTTTTGCATTATCATACAGTCTTCAGTTGCATAATGCACTCAGGAGGAGTAATTGCAATGAAAGCTCTGCTTACCCCTGTAGCCTTGGGTTGGAGTGTGCTAGTACTGATGACTGACTAAAGAATTTAGTTTCCAAACTCTAACACACTTTTACTTAGCAAATGATTTTCTGATTCTTAAAAATGTGTCACATTTGGATGGATATTTACAGAGCAGCAAAAAGCAATTTCATGACATCACAGTGATTTCCTTCCCTCGTCAAATTTCAAGTCCTTGCTACAGTGAATGGGGTTGCTTCGAAATAAAGCAGTTTATCAAATTGTTTGTTGTTGTTGTTTTGTGTTGTGGGGTTGGGTTTTTCTATTTCTTTTTACTTTCAAGAATAACATTGGCAAAACAACTCCCCCAACCTCATATTTGGAAATGACTGAACTATTTTTGCTGAAACTTTCCAAAAAAAAATAAAAATATTCAGCCTGAAGCAAACACCTGCCATGGAAAAAGTAAGCCCAAATAGTCCGTTTTGGTTTTCAATTGCACATAATATTGCCAGTCTCCTAATGGAAAGTATTAGGCAACCTTAACTACAGACAATGCTGCCAGCTCTGCCTACAGTACAATGAAAAATAGCAAAAACAAATAATTTGGTAAGAGCTACCAAATAGATCTCTTCAAATTAGGCATCACTTTAAGAGGATATAATTTTTATTTTTGAAAACATTAATATGTTTTTTTGTCCCCAGGGGCCTGATTCAAAGTTGATTAACTGTGAATTTCCTGGAATATTTCCATTGACTTCTTTGGATCTAGCCCCAAATGCATAAATAACATTTTGTTATTATGAGCGCAGAAGAGAAAAGAATCCTAGGATAAAATCCCAGTCCCATTGAAGTCAATGAGATATATTCCATTTACTTTAATGGACCCAGAGTTTCAGCCTACTGTCTTTATATAAAAGAGAAAGAAGCTTCTAGTTAATAATACTTTTAACATGTGCTGAACCTGTATGAAGGTAATAAGCACATGTACTAGGAACAGCATATAGTTTCCATTACTGCTTAGTTATGGACAGAGTTGGATTAAGATTTCTTGGGGCCTGGGGACACACAGAACATTTGGGCCCCCACAGGCCCAGGGATGCCAGAAATGGGGGAGGGCATGGCCTTCACACTTTTTAACATGGCTATAGTGGCCTGGGGCGGCAAGGGCTGTGCTTCACAGTGGGAGAGCTGATAGGGTGATCAGCTCCCCTACCGCAAAGCACAGCGCTGCTGGCAGTGCCAGCCTCTTCAGGGTGGGGAGCTTAGAAGTGCCTTAGCTAGCCCTCACTTGCAATGGGGCCCTGCTCCTCTTCTCCCCACAAGGCCCCACCCCCTGGCCAGCCCAAAGCCAGAGCTGGGTAGTTGTAAGATCCACCCAGGGAGCCTGGGCCACTGCAGGGAGCCCTGGACCCTCCACCTGCCCTGACGGCACACCATGGGGGTAGGCTTTCCACCAGAATGCCCAGTCGAAAAGGGATCCTGGCGGCTCTGGTCAGCACCACTGATGGGGCTGTTAAAAGTCCAGTTGGTGGCACAGTGGGGCTAAGGCAGGGTCCCTGCCTGCCTTGGCTCTGCGCAGCTCCCAGAAGTGGGTGCGGCCCCTAGGTGGAGGGGCAATCCGGGAAACTCTGCGCGCTACCCTCACCCCCCCATTGTCCAGGAACCGCAGCCCATGGGAGCTCTGGGGACAGCGCTTGACGGGGGGGGATGGCAGCGCGTAGAGCCCCCTAACCCTTCCGCATAGGGGCTACAGAGACATAGCAGCTGCTTCTGGGAGCTGTGCAGCGCCAGGTCTGGCAGGGAGCCTGCCTTAGACCTGGTGTACCGCCTACCAGGAGCTACCTGAGGTAAGGCCACCAGCTCATGCGTTAATCTGCTCCTGGAAATGGGAAAGATTCTACTACTTCATTTTTTCAGCATTATGCTAATTTAATGCAAATAGAAATAGTAAACAGAAAAACTGTAAGATAAGACAGACCATTTATGTGGGATTCATCATCCAGCAAGAAGCTGCAGCTTAAATCTCATTTACAGTGAGATGCAAGCAGTTTAAAATATGTATTTAATCATGGATTTGACTTGCTAGAGATATGGAAAAAATCTATAAAAGCACAGAGGATGTGTGTATTTGTTGACTTGATACATGCATGTGATTTCATTTTTAAGTCTTTTTAGCTTTAACAAAGATAAGTAAACAGTTAGATTTATTAACTTTCTAGAAAACCTTTTAGCTGTCTAATGATATTCAGCAGCACTACAGCAAAATAGCTTAGCTCCCCAGCAAGCTTAACCTGCAAAGATTTGACAGTATTGTGACTGTTAATATCCTTATTTACCTTATGAAGAGGAAAGCTGGATGACCTAAACAAGATCACCTTCTTATGGGTTGCTTCAAAGAGCTAGTCTCTTCTGAGTAGTATTATGATGCATATAAATCGTTGACTGATTGCCAAGAGGAAAAGGCTAGGAGCATAAAACCTTGAAATGGCACAAAAATCAGTCCAAATCAACCACTCTGCATCTGATTTTGAGCCATGGTTTGAATTAGAACTAAAATATCAAGCATGTCAGAGATTCAGGGCTGGCTCCAGGCAGCAGCGAAGGAAGCAGGCACTTGGGGTGGCCAATGGAAAGGGTGGCATGTCTGGGTCTTCGGCGGCAATTCGGTGGTGGGTCCCTCAGTCCCTCTCTTCCTCTTTGAGCGCCCGCCGAAGTGCCGCCGAAGAGGAAGAGAGGGAGCAAAGGACCCGCTGCCGAATTGTCGCTGAAGAATGAAACAGTGCAATTGAGCTGCTGCCGAACTGCCACCAATTTGCTTTATCTTTCCCCCTCTCCCTACTTCGCTGCTTAAGGCGGCAAAAAAGCTGGAGCCGGCCATGCAGAGATTAGTGATGTATTAAAAACATAACTATGAAAGAGTCTCGTGATGGGGCAGCATTAGCAAGCTAGTGTCCTCCAATCAATGTGGGAGTTTGAAGGCGCCTTTTACATCTGTGACAACCATTTGGGTAGATTTTCCATGAATGAAGGACATGGTCTAGAGCAGTGGTGGGCAACCTGTGGCACGCGGCCTATCAGGGTAATCTACTGGCGGGCCGCCAAACAGTTTGTTTACATTTGCACGGCCTCCCACAGCTCCCAGTGGCCATGGTTCGCTGTTCCTGGCCAATGGGAGCTGTGGGGAGCTGCGGCCAGCACGTCCCTGTGGGTTGCCCACCACTGATCCAGAGACTGTGCTTGAGGAAAGTAGAGGCAAATTGTAGGTGAATCACACCCCAAGCTTTAGACAATTGGCCTAAATTGCATGGAAAAATACAGTGGAAAAAAATAAGCTAATATTTGTAAATACCACCATCGTTTAGGTAAAAGAAAAGGAAGGCACCATATGCATTTTTGAATAAATCAATGAGGAGACACGCAGAATTATGTTGTGAGTAGAGTACTGCTTTGGGTCATCAGGACTCCTATTGTCTGTCATCTTAGTGATGGGGTGAAAACAAACTAAACAGAGCATTTGCTACAGGTGGTAAGTGGTCTCCTTTTATTTATTTATTCTTCTAACCTGGTGCTACTGGCTGCACTCGCTACCTACACCTCTACCCCGATATAACACAACCTGATATAACACGAATTCAGATATAATGCGATAAAGCAGTGCTCCGGGGCGGGGGGGAGGGGGCTGCGCACTCTGGTGGATCAAAGCAAGTTCAATATAACGCGGTTTCACCTATAACGCGGTAAGATATTTTGGCTTCCAAGGACAGCGTCATATCAGGGTAGGGGTCTACTTTAAACAATCTCCCTGGCAAATACCTATCATAAAGAACATCAATGAGAGAAGATGTTTTAAGTAGTATTGTGTTAGTCTTGAAAGTTTGGAAAGTGGAGAGAAGGAAAACTATGGAAGCTATATTATATAATTTTGTTCATCATAATGCACAGGAATAATAGAATTATGAATAGAATTTGTTTGTGCTCAAGATGTATGTATGTGCTCAAGATTTCAGTTTTGAAAATAATTTGTACTGTTAGGTGTAGGAAGCTTTCATGTGCACAGATACAGCAAGGAAAGTGTTAACAGAATAATCAATAAATATGAGGAAGAAAAAGGCTACAGACTCAGACACCATCGTGAATGTTCTACACTGAAAAAGTTGCGTAATTTAGCCCTTACTACCATTCTGGTCACACAATACCATATTTTCCTATTGCTCTCTTGAAGTCTCAGCAATACAGGAATTACGTACTTTGTCAAGTGTTTTGTACTCTCTATGCACCCTAATGTGCAATACCGGTTTTTGAAACACACTGGAGTGCATAAGCATTGGTACATAAGAATGAATTTGTAAGCTTTTTTACAGTTATTTTGTAGGCCTCATGCTATGCATTATTTTGGAAAGGCTGTGAGTTTTAGTGATAGTTCAATATAATGCTAAACAGTTTGTAAACAAAGGTGGTTATGACATAAACACTGTCCAAACAGCAACTGGTTTGAACAAGATACTCCTCTGTTCTCACATTCACAGAAGTACAGTATAATACATTTCTGGAACTACAGTCAATGGACAACATGGCAAAAATATTTCAAGTAGGAATATTTGAAAGATTTGGTTAATTAAATTTCATTAGTTTCCTAATCATTGGACCATCCTTCCTTAATTAATTAGAATTGTCAGAGGTTCGTAGTCATCAAATGTTGTATCTCTAAGGTTGGCACAACTTACACTCAGCTGGGAGCCAGATTTTTTTTCAAAAAAATACTGGGTAACTTGATAATTCCATCTACCTTCCCCTTCATCAAAAACTCCTATTCATAACTTTCTAAAAACTTCTGTGGAGCTGAAATTAACATGCTTGGTCTCACCCCAAAAGGGTCTTGTTTTTATCTGATAGATGGATATTTTTAATTTGTTATGTGTATAAATGGCCATGACTTGTCCAGAACATGTAATTGCCCAGTTATTCTTTTGCTTGGGACTTACCAAACCATCCCATAAAACTATTTTCCCTGTTTCCCAAGGGAACGTCCAGGCAAAGCAGTTAAAAAAGAACTGCCTGAATCTCAAAGGCTGATCATATTTTGGGATGCTTTCTGGCTTAGTTAAGGTAGATCAAATGGAACATGTGCCTGGCAGATTTTCATCTAACAGTATCAGTCATTATTTAAATTACACGCTTTAATTTTTTTATTCTCTCTGGAAATAGATTTAGGGAAGGGAGGACATTTCATAGGCTAGAATGGAGGCACCTATTTTTAGTTCTGAAAAAAATCGGATTAGGAGAAACATTCATGAGCTGGAACAGAATTTTATGTAAAGAGCTCAAGGAAGCTGTAATTATTAAAGGATTTATATTTGACCCATATATATGTTTTGAAGAGGTACCAGAAAGAGGCTATTCTTGCCTTTGGAACTATAGTTTCTTGTTATGGAACCATCTATCTAAGTTTCTAAATTGTGAGAATTTTAAGATATTTCTACTGAGTGACTACATTATGTTTCTACTCTTTCTAGATCACATAGATGGTACGGTAGTCTCATTCTGCACAGTTTTTTCCCCCTGGATCTAGGATTTCAGCCAATTTTCGAGATATGAGGTTAAATTAGAAAAATTCTCCACTACACCATATCTATACTCAATTTAATGATAACAAACACTGTAATCATCCAGTTTCAATGGTCAACTACAGTTTTAAATGTGTTATTCCATGATTTATAGAAGTATTGTTAAGAAATCTCCCCATAAATATGATGGGCCTGATTCTGATCTCATTTATAAAGGTTTTATAACAGTATAACTACACTGATATCAGTTAAGCTATTCCTGAATACCCTGGGAAAAATAAGATTATAATCAAGTCTGAGATAAGGGTTGCTTCCAGAATAAGTTTAGAAATGTAAGAGAGCTTACAAAATTTCAGCTTTTCTACAGTCCCCATACTTTATTGTTGACGGTACTTGGACTTCACTGTTGGCCATCTAACGATCTGTGAAGCTATTGTAAATTTCAGCTATTTTGTGTCCTCCCTATCATTTACTTCAAACTCCTCTTGAAAATATGCCCGCTATAAGAAGCTGCTCACCTGGTGTGTGTTTCGTATTTAACAAGTACTCTGGCAAATTCACAATCCTTTTTCTGATGCCTAGCTAGTATTTTGCACAAAGGTTTCTGTAATATGGCTTCTAAAGATTTTGTAATTGGTTTCTATGTCAACCAATTTCTGCCTCTAAATATATTCATGGAACTACTCAAAAACAATTGCCAGCATTTCTTTTTCAGTCTGAGTATAGTTTTCTTGGGTTTCAGTCAGCCCTTTGGATGCATATGTCACTGAGACTACATCTACACTACAGGGGGGAGTCGAGTTAAGATACGCAAATTCAGCTACGTGAATAGCGTAGCTGAATTCGACGTATCGCAGCTGACTTACCCCGCTGTGAGGACGGCAGCAAAATCGACCTCTGCGGCTTCCTGTCGACGGCACTTACTCCCACCTCCGCTGGTGGAGTAAGAGCGTCGATTCGGGGATCGATTGTCGCGTCCCAAGGAGTCGATTTCTACCCGGGTAGTGTAGACCCAGCCTGAGATATTCATCTTGCAATAGCTTAATTCCCAAACTATAATAAATTGCATTTACTGAGATCTTAAACTCTGTTAATCTTAAAATAGTTAGTGCTAGAAACATTTCTGTGGTTACTAGTTTTAGTTCCCCAAAACTTTTGGGAAATATTCCAGTGCCATTCTATATTATCCTCAATCAATATTCTAAATTGATCATTTTGTTATGGCAAATTAGGGATGAATGTCCTTAGATAGGTTAGTATGATGTAGTGTATTGAAAACTGTGTTAAAATTGAAACTATCACTTTAAATTCTATTCTGCTTGCAGATTATGGGGGCTCTGAGTGAAGCATGTGATCTGGGTCAGTCTGTAAAAGAGCCAGTCTGGACCAAGGTGGGATGAGTTATGCCTCTTGTCCTTCGGGATGCCATGTCTCTCTTATTTGGTTGATGTTAACATTACTTTATTTCTTAGAATCCAGAAATCTATGTTGCAACCTTTCAGAGGAATATGTATATGTGTTTTTAACTGTGTGTGTGAATGACATGAACTTCACAGCCATGAATCTTCTAAAGGCCTCCTTCTTTGGGGATCTTTCCTTTTTTATTTTTTCCAGCTTCCTTAGTTTCAATAAAATGTCTTGGCCCTTATATGATTATATACAGCTTCTCTTCCTATTCAGTGTAACATTATTTTCTTTGATGTGCTGCAGAACACTCTCTCCTTGTGGTGCTGACCTCAAATCAGTAGATCATCAAGAATTTTTGATATACTTGAAGGAATCCCAAAGAGAAATATTTCTACCAAAAGGGGAATTGAGGATGCAGAGTTTTGCAATTTCTATATCGAGACAGACCTGTCAAAATCCTTGGTTTGCAACTAACATTGAAAATACTCTTGCACTTTGAAATCTATCCATGACCTCCTGGGTTGCCATATTAAGGCCTGTAAGGGATTGGACTCACCCCTGAGGGGCCTCCTTCTGGTTGTCCAGGGGAATTAGCTCTGCCAGCCTTGGAGCGCCCTCTGCAGGCCAGTAATCCGCCTCGCCACTTGGCCCCCGTGTCCTGCCCTGATCTGGTTTTATCTGGGGGCTGCCCCCGGGCAGTAACCCCTTTCTCTTTGGGTCTCCCCTCCCCAGGGAACCCCCACCCACTAACCCCACCTCACCTCAGTGTAAGGCTACTGCTAGTCGCAATCTAGCCCCACTCTCTGGGGCAGACTGCAGTATAAGCCACTCATCATAGGCAAGGTTGGGTCTGGACCTGCTGTCCCTCTCTGGAACCCAGTGCTTCTCTGGGGCCTTGAACAAGGCCCTGCAGCCTGGGGAGTTGCCAGCCTGGAGCTCCCCAGCCCTGCCTCACTCTAGGCACCCTGAGTTTCCCAGCAGCCAAGCCCTTCTCTCTCTGAAGGCAAAGAGAGACTGTTTGGGCTTCTGGCTTGCAGCCTCTTATAGGGACCAGCTGGGCCTGATTGGAGCGTGGCCCCAGCTGTTACTGCCTTCACCAATCAGCCCAGGCTTTCCTTCCCAGCGTCAGCCCTCTCCCAGGGCTGGCTTTCACCCTTTCTGAGCCGGAGCAGGTGACCACCCCGCTACAAGGCCCTTTTTAAAATGCAAGTACTGCATTATTCCTAAATACTGGCAGCAAATGGTGACTTCCTCTTTTACTGAATTTTGGAACTTTTCCTGCCTTTTGTAAGATTGTTAATGTTGTGTATGGTACCTTTAGAATACAGAGTATTATTATTGGTTGGGTTAGACCTCAGTAAAGCAAACAAACCATTTATTGTTTGTTTGTTTGTTTCCACTTATGTTCAGGGAAACTAGACTTCATACATTCCTTTTGTATAAACAAGATTGCCTTAAAGCTACCCTACACCTCCGTCAAGTTCTCTTCTGAACTGGAACAACCTACAAGATCCAGGGGTAATAGTATAACATAGTCAACCTACCACAGGACATTTGCTGCAGTATTTACATCTCTTAAGCCCCAACAGTTCTTTCTGAGTGACTTATTTTTGGAATTATGGATCCTCCAACAGGAATACAAGTTGGTTTGATAGGCAGGGATATAATCATGATAGGAGGGGCTACAGATTAATTTCTTCATTTCTAGAATATACAATACATATGGGTCTGCCATTTTAATGCACAATGCAGGATGAACCAGTTATGTTTACAGGACTATTCTCATGCTCTTTCTAGATTAACTGTTTATAAGTATGGGAAGGATTCATAGTGTGTGTGTGTGGGGAGGGGAAGACACAATACTACAGCTGTGGAATTTGGTAAAAATGAGTGTGCAGAAAATACATTACATTGGCAATGCTCTAATCTTAAGAACCAACATGGATATAAACCATTGTCCATCTTTTATGCTCCTAGGGACGTCTTGGCATAATAATGCATTACATAAGCAGAATCTGTGGTTCTCAAATCATGGGGAGTCATGAGTAAAGTAACTAAATGTATCTCTTCGATGTTGGAAAGCATATACAGAAATAAGTCACATATTTCAATGACTTTTCATTATTTTCTTAAAGAAAAAAATGTTTGAAGATAATCTCTTGCTATTTAAACTTTGAGGTCCTGTTTCAAATATTTTTTTCTTATTCCTATAATCCACCATCAGAATATCATTTTATTTGACAAGCCAAATGTGATTATTGCACATTCAAATCCCATTGTGCCACTCAATGGTATTCAGTCCAAAACTACATAGCACTGAAGGACAGTCAACTGATAATCATCTTGCAATCCAGCTGGTCTGCAACGAGTTAAAGTGAGTGATCAACATCAGAAAAATATTGATATAAGGTTTTGATTGAATGACACACTTTTTAAGCAGTTAAGGAATGTTACCCTTCTTGTTGAAAGTTCTTGAAAACCTGGTTAGAGCAGGAAAAATCTCACATCTATACAAAACCTCCTTTGACATAGTTCAATTTATACGTAGGAGTAATCCTTTATAGCATAGAAACGACACGGGTGGGGATTTAGTAATATTTTAGGTGGGGATGGTTTTGTCATGGTGTATTTTTGGTGATGGTATTAATGTGGACCCCAAGATGTCAAAGATAGCTTCTCTTTATGAAAAGCTGTGCTTGTCCCAATATACACAGTGATTGAGAATTTCCACCCCTTCATTCAAAAAGCACCATTTTATCTCTGCTTGCTCTTCCCCTTTGAGCAGTAATTTTGCATTCTATTTTTCAGCTGAAAGGATTAATGGGACCTCTTGACACCAATACTAATGTCACTCCTGTATTGCCCACCATCTGTTATCCTTACACTTGAGTCAAAATATATTTGCTGTGACTTTTAAAAGTGACTAGTGATTTAGAGAGCCTTAACTTTCATAGCCCAACTTGGGACCACCTTCTTATAAGGTGGATACTCACTTTTTTGAAATCAAGTCCTTTGTTCAAATTGGGCAACTAAAAATTAAAGTATTCAAAATCAGTAGTCATTTTGAAAATCCTGGTCATAATTTCTGCAGTACTGCTGAATATAGCTGTCTGATCATGGGGAAAAAATAAATATATATATAGAATTTGAAATCCTCAGTGATAGCAGTTCGCTTCCTCTTTTTGCTGCAAAATCTTTCTGTTTGTTCATTTTCAATGTATTTTGGAATATACTTATGGAAGTACCTATAGCGCTACATGCCCAAACTGGGAAATGGAATAATAATAAAAAAAGGTAACCTATGACACTTAATAGAGTTGCCTTCCTGGAACCACCTTTGATTGGTCATATTTATACTCTGTTGTGGTGTATTCCGATTCACTGAAGAAGTTGTAATGAATTTTTCAGCTTCACTTCAGTTTAAAACATATTTTACTGTTAAACATAATGATAAATTCAATGTGAAATAGATCTGAGTAGCACATAAAGGATAATCTCTAGATTATATAAATAATTGATTAAAGTGCATCCTGAGGATAAATGTGTGTAGATGAAATCTCAAGGAGGTAGCAATGATAAAATAAATTACAAACAAGTGCCTAAAATATGTATTGTGTAGTTGTTTTCTTAAATAAGAGGCCTATCGACTTGGAAAAAATAGAAAGGAGTTTGAATGTTAGGGTTCTTCGGAAAGGTATTTTCTGTTCAGCATTTGTTTGGTTTTTTTAAAGGGTTCCCAAATCTTTTGGCTCATCATATCTCTGAAATGGCTTGCTTTGCAAATTCTACAGGCTTTGCTGAGCAAAAGTGCTTTTTTGGGAATTGGCATGTTAGTGGGGAAGTTAAAGCTATAATGAGATATTTTTCATGTGTACAGAGCATGTTTAAAACATAGATACGATGAATAAACCCTTATAAATTTGAACTGTCAGCTTCTGGCTTTCCTGCAGGACCTCTTGGACTGAACCAGAGGAAGATATAGATTTTTGAAAAGGCAAGGCATAAGGGAACTAGGAGACTAGAGAGAAATATTGAGGAGCAGGAGTGTGGGGAATTGATGTGGCTAGGTAGTAGAGCAGAGGTTGAAGGGATATCAATTTGAAGGGTGACATGTGCCCAACTGTCCTAGTGTCAGAGTAGGGTGACACATGGGGAAGAAGTGGAGGGAGTGCATGGAATGGCGACAGTAGACTGGTTGGGCATGAGTTAGTAGACTAGAGACTACAGAGGCGATATAAAATTTGGGTCAGGTATTAAGAACAGAGGTGGAGGGTGTTGCAGGAAACCCAGGTTAGGAAAGATGGGGATGAAAGGTACCAGATGGATGCCAGGCAGTGGGTCAAATGATGGAAGGCTGTGCAGGATGCTAGAAGGCATGGAAAAGGAGAAGGAACATGAAGGCTAACAGAGTATAGAGGGGTGTGGGTAAGGGATGGAATGGGGTCACAGTGAGTTCTGCAGCATACTGAGAGAACATGGAGGAAGTGGACTTTTGGAAGGAGAGAGGTGCAGGGAACTGTGGGAGGCCTAGTGGAGGAATACAGAGAGACACAAGGCTTAGGGGAATGGGGAAAAGTGGAATGTATGGATATAATGTATAATACTCACTGGGTTCTTCAGTCTTCATAAATGCAAAATATCCACTGAAGGCAATAAGTATTTTATAGGTAAAGAATGCAGGATTAGTCCCATGCACTATATTTTTGTAATTTAGCCCTTTCCGTAGAGTTATTCTTTACTGGGGCGAAACTGAGAACAGAATTTGCCCATAACATTTTTAGCTGTAATGTCTACTATCCTTCATCTTGACTGTAACAAAGTATTTGTTTTCCTGTCCACCCATCTGTTTTTTTGACACCTCCTGTCAAACATTAAAATGTAACAAAGTTAAGGGACCAAAAAACCAAAAACAACAAAAGAGACATTTAGCAAACAAATGTGGATTGCAATAAATTCTTTACATCTGTTTTGTCTGATGTAATATTAATTGGATATGTTCATATAAAAGCTACAGCTCACCTAGAGAGGGGGAGGAGAAAGGATCGAGAGGCAGAGAGCTTTAAAAGGATTCTATTTATATTCTTCTTAGTATTCAAGTTTCTTGTGGTGAATAAATCACACCATGTAACTGTAAACAATCAGAAAGAGCCCTAGCTTACTCCATGCATTACAAATAAAAATTTTAATGAAACATCATCAGGAAAAGAATAGAGGAGAAAAACAGAATAAAGAATGAATGTTTACACTAGTTGAGTCTGATTCAGAACCCTTAGTTCCTAATTTCTGATTAATATTATCCTTATTGAGTCAATGACAAGATCTCATGTTTTGACATGAGGCTCGTGCACTTAAATTAAGGCCATTAATTATTAAACTGTTGACACAATTTACACTTGAATTCAAATTCTGCCTTCCCATGCAACACTATTGATTTCAGAAGGCAGAATTTGGGTCCCATTATTTTACTTTGGCTTTGATTTGCAAGTGGTTTAAATACCTTAATTTCTGAATGAACTGTATAATTGACCTTGTTGCTTGCTTGAATTGATCTATAGTTTGTAAAAGTAGAATGTGGTAAAATAACTTATACTTCTCAACATACTCTGAAATAAGGATAAATAATTGTGATTAGCCAATTGGCTTGAGTCACTGAGGACTTGTCTTCACGTACAGTGGTGCAGCTGCACTGCTTTAGTGAAGACACTACTACATCAATGGAGAGCTTCTTCCCTCAATCGGCATAGTTAAGCCACCTCCCCAAGAGGTGGTAACTATGTTGATGGAAAAGCTTCTCCCATCAATATGGTACGGTCTACACAGGGGGTTAGATCTGTATAATTAAGTCACTTAGGTCTGTGGATTTTTCACATCCCTGAGAAACGTAGTTATACCAATATAGGGTTGTAGCTTAGACCTGGCCTTAACAAGGGATCAGAGAAAGCAGTGGATAATGTCAATGAACAATCTTATATTGGCTGGAGGGTGAGCTTAATGTCCTCTTGTAGGTTTTTTCTAGCTTTAATTTCTATGAGCTAGTCTCATATCAGGTCTGAATCCAGATCAACTCCATTAAAGCCAATGGAGCTACTCCAACCTTACATTCGTGTATGTAAGTGAGAAAGGCTGAAGCACTGGGGAGATTTTCAGGTAAATTATTATTTATTCACGGTACCTGTTTTGTTTTGCTCATTATTTGGGCATATATACATTAAAATTCTATAACAATTATTAGCTAGGAAGTAGCCCCCGGTGAAACTTGCCCCTCAAAGTCAGCAAAACCACTCACATGGCTAAAGTTAAGCATAGAAGTAAGTGTAGAATTGGCCTAATATTTTACTTATTGTTCCTTTTTAGTAATAAATTATATTTGTTTCTACTATTGTAGCATTGAGACGCCCTTATAGGATTGGGATCCATTCATAGATTTTTAAGGCCTTAAGGGTTATTATGAGTCTATAGTCTGATTTCCTGCTGAACACAGGCCATAGGATTTCACTCGTAATTTATGCGTCAAACCCATAACTTCCAGTTGAGTAAGGTATAGTACAAATGTAACCCACACACCCCCTGGTGTGCTGTTCTGTCCCAGCTAGTGACACCGAGATTACTTAGCGAGTGAGAGAGAGAGGGTTAATGAGTCTGCTCTACATTTGGCTTTTAGCTCATGCGGTAGAGGCTCATGCACTAAGCTCTAGGTCCCAGGTTCGATCCTGCCCACTGATGATGGGGTCTGTCAGCTTTACACAAAGACATCCAAAGACATGGTCCCTGCCCCCTAAGAACTTACGATATACAGAGCTGTGACAAACAGCAATCAGACAAACAAGAAAAATGTGAGGTGATGACCTCTTCCATATGACATCTAGCTCTATCCCATGCCTCTCCTTAAATTTCTATTTTTTAAAACCATTATCTATTTTACCTATTTTATTTTTCTACTTTATAAATTACCATATATTCTTTTTACCCCACTTTGTCACTTCGGGCAAATTACTAAAATCTCTGTGCCTAAACTTATGAGTTACTAAAATGAATGTGTGACAGAGGACACTCGTCTCTCATGAATGTCTCCTATCAACCAGGTGTGCTGCTGAAGTCTTTTTTCCCTACTTGTGGTACCCCCTGTAAATTGCCAGCCTCACTTGGCAGGTGTTCAGTGGCTCAACCTTCCAGCCAAGTCACACAGTCAATATGGATGAACCCCTTCTGGTGTAGCAGAAGTCCAACAATCTGCCCTCACCAGCATCTTCAGCCCCATTTCTGGGCCCTTTAAATACCACCCTTCACTTGGACTTATAAAGGATCCTTGTCCCCTTCTTGGGGCATAGACCATTTTCCCAGTGGCTAGTGAGGGACCCCAGACCCACCCACTACTCCAGGTCCCAACTCACGGACCCTGTAAACAGCAGGCATGTACGAGTGCCTTCAGTTTGCTATTGCTATTCTCTGGGTCTATTCCCACATAGCCCCATTCTTTTCACTCATTACCTTAGGGTTACAATTGTCAGGACTTCTTTTTCCCAGGCCCAGTAAATTTGGTCCTGCTCAGCTTCTTTTATCTGAGCCTGCTTGGATCTGATTGGGACCCACCTTCACTGCTTCTTCCCTGGGGTGGACTGCAGTATACAACGGGGCCTCCAGCAGGAGCCACAAAGGGCCTGGTACAGCCAGTCACAGAGTGAAATGATTCTGCTACATACTGCTGCTTCTGCTTCTATGGCAATCCTACTGAAAGTAGGAGTCCTTCCGAATGAATGGGTCAGATTCTTACCTGGTTTGAAAATTGCTTGGTCACACTACAGTACCATGTTGGGTATTGAAACTACCTTATAACTTTAGATTATGCCTCATTATACAAATGGAAATTGAGTATAATGGAGAGAACAGCCACTTGGAAACAATCTTATTTACTTAACCTCAGCGTCTCTCCTAACAGAAAAAGAAGTTTCTGAATAGAGTGCATCCAGAGTGTGTGCTGGTACCTGGAGAAGGCATTTGAAAGTCTTGCTTGCCAAAAATGTAAATAATAATTTAATCTTTTTCTCTTTTTTTCTATAAGTTTGATTTTAATAAAGTTAACATTTACTAAATTCATCCAGGCCTTTTAATGTCTCCATTACTATTACTCGTACAACCCCCATTGGCCTGAAGTGGCGAACCGCGGCCAGTGGGAGCTGTGATCAGCCGAACCTGCAGACGCGGCAGGTAAACAAACCGGCCCGGCCTGCCAGGGGCTTTCCCTGAACAAGCGGCGGATCGGCTTTGAGAACCACTGGTCTAGGTCATCCCTGACAAGTGTATGTCTAACCTGCTCTTAAAAATCTCCAATGATGGAGATTCCACAACCTCCCTGGGCAATTTATTCCAGTCCTTAACCACCCTGACAATTAGGAAGTTTTTCCTATGCAGCTCAGTGGTATGAGAATTGGTCTGTTAAATCCAGGGTTCTCAGTTCAATCCTTGAGGGGGCCACTTAGGGATCTGGGGCAAAGATCAGTACTTGGTCCTGCTAGTGAAGGCAGGGGGCTGGACTTGATGACCTTTCAAGGTCCCTTCCAGTTCTATGAGATAGGTAGATCTCCTAATGTCCAACCTAAACCTCCCTTGTTGCAATTTAAGCCCATTACTTCTTATGCTATCCTCATTGGTTAAGAAAAACCCTTGTAGCAACCTTTTATGTACTTGAAAACTGTTATCATGTCCCCTCTCAGACTTCTCTTTTCCAGACTAAACAAGGCCAGTTTTTTCAATCTTCCCTCATAGGTCAGGTTTTCTAGACCTTTAATCATTTTTGTTGCTCTTCTCTGGACTTTCTCCAATTTGTCCACATCTTTCATGAAATATGGCACTCAGAACTGGACACACTACTCCAGTTGAGGCCTAATCAGCGCTAAATAGAGTGGAAGAATTACTTCTTGTGTCTTGCTTACAACACTCCTGCCAATACATCCCAGAATGATGTTCACTTTTTTTTGCAACAGTATTACATTGTTGACCCATATTTAACTTGTGGTCCACTATAACCACCAGATCTGTTTCTGCAGTACTCCTTGCTAGGCAGCCATTTCACATTTTGTTGTGTGCAACTGATTGTTCCTTCCTAAGAGTAGTACTTCATAGGTCAAATTATCTGAACGGGAATCAGAGTTGCCTGACCTGCTGTGTGCCATGGAAAGAAACACCAGATTACTTTTAGCATTCATGGAGCAGTTGAACATGGTGGACATTTGCTTTTGGGCTCATGAAACAAGCACTGAGTGGTGGGCATCGTTATGGAGGTCAGGCATGATAAGCAGTGGCTGTAGAACTTTCAGTTGCAGAAAATGATCTTCCTGGAACTATGTGCAGAGCTCACCCCAGCACTGTGGTGCAAGGACACCAAAATGAGAGCTGTCCTTTCGGTGGAGGAGTGTGTGGTGATCGCAGTGTGGAAGTTGGCAACTCCAGAATCCTACCACTCGGTTGTGAATCAGTGTGGATTCAGGAAGTCAACTGTTGGGCCTGCATTAACGTAAGTGTGTAGGGCCATTAATCACATCCTGCTATGAAGGACTGACTCTTGCCAATGTGCGTGAAATAGTGGATGGCTTTGCGGCAATGGGATTTCCTAACTCTGGCGGGGAAATAGATTGCATGCATATTCCAAATTTTGCTCCAGACCATCTTGCAACGGAATACATCAATGGAAAGGGGTACTTCTCTGTGGTATTGCAGAGACTTGTGGATTACTGAGGGCAGTTCATTGACATCAATGCAGGGTGGCCCAGGAAGGTGCATGACACACGCATCTTCAAGAATGTTGGCCTGTATGGAAAGCTCGAAGCAGGGACTTTCGTTCCCAACCAGTAGATTCAAGTTGGGGATGTTGAAATGTCCATAGTGATCCTGGGAGACCTAGCATACCCCTTATTCCCATAGCTCATGATCCTTACACAGGAAACCCAGACAGCAGCAAAGAATGCTTCAACAATAGGCTGAACAGGTGCAGAATGCCCATGGAATGTGACTTTGGCAGATTAAAAGCATGCTGGTGCTGCCTTTATGGCAAGGTAGACCTAAATGAGGAAAACATTCCCATGGTCATAGCAGCCTGCTCTGCACTCCATCATAAGGCTAAGGATGAAAAGTTTCCCTGACGGGGGAGTGCAGCAGTGGCTTGCCTGGCTCGTGAATTTGAGCAGCCATATACCAGGTCTATTAGAGGGCATAACAGGAGTCTATTTGAACCAAGGAGGCTTTGAGGCAGCATTTTGATAATGAGCCCCAATAATGTGTTTTTCTATACAAAACTCTGCCATGCTTTGTTAACTTGCTGCCATGCATGAAAATTTTGATGATTCCGGACCGGTATTTGTTGTCAGCAAATGACCAAAGTGCCATTATGTACTACTACCAGAAGCAACCACCATGTGTAAGAGACAAATAAAAATTGGTTATCTTTTAAAGAGTTTGTATTTTATTAAATATTAATTAACAACACACACAAGGCTTGGTGGGAAGGGCGATAGTGCAGGGCAGTGTAAGTGCTCATAGCTGTGTGTAAGTCCAACTATCATTTTGGAAGCTGTCCAAGGGGATGGAGTGAACAACATACCGAGAACTTCCGGGAAGTTGCAAGGAATGTGTGGGATGAGTTTGGGGAGGGCATAGAAAGCAGTTCTGTATTGGCTGTGCGGGGGAGGAGAGATCTGCCTGGAGCATAATTAGGGACTTCAACATCTCTGTTTGCTCCTCCTTCACTTTTATCATCCACTTTTACAATGTGCTGATCACTCTCCTTTCTGTCCTGTCTTTCCATTTTAATTTTTTCCTTCAGGATCTCTCTCAATTTCCTGCATTGTCTTTTTTCCGGCCTCTGAGGATTGGAGTACCTCTCAGAACATGTCCTCCTTTCTCCTCCTTGATTGCTTCCTTATCCGTCGGAGGTGCTTCGCCAGTGTGTAGGGGGTCCCCCTGAGGCCATATCTGCAGAAGCACAAGAAACAATATACAGAAGCATGATTGTTTGTTCATGCACAGCAACGAATTATTGTAGTAAAATACAACTCTTTTAACATACCAATTACTTTCTAAATGTCCCTTGGAAAGCACACATCTTGGTGAACACCCTAAACATGGTGAGTTCATCCCTGATGGGGGCTGGGCGTTCAAGATGGGGCAAAAGGTGTAGTTGTCTTTTAAGGAGATCAGTGCAGGCGACTAGAGACAATATTGTAAATTCTGCCCCCATTTTCTATAGGCAGGGTTCATTGAAGCCAATATCTCACTCCAGCAGGTAAGCAATGATACAAGAGTGCATCTCCCGCACACGTGTGGCTTCAGACTGGTCCCTGTGTGCTACTTTGGTCCCTGCACAAGCGATTGCTGACTGGTGTGGCAAAGTTTTTTACAATTGAGGATGGAACAAAACAGTTCTGCCAAGGAACCTTCAGCAGAGGATTGGCAAGTACCTGCAGAAAAGTTTCCTAGAGATCTCTCTGGAGGACTCCTGTGAAATCTTGGTGTGCTTTAACACACTGTTCCACCACACTAAATAGCTGCATAGGGGAATGTGGAGTACACTCAAACATAGCTAATCTCGTACATTTCTATCCATTCACCCACTTCTAGAATATGTAGAGCAAAGGACATATGACCTCTACCTCAGATAAATGAGCAGTATCAACTCAAAAAGATCACTTACCAAGGCTCCCTTCTTCTGCATCATACACACCAGAGATGGACAGCTGGGACTGGCTAGACCCCTCCAGAGTGGAAAAGAGGACTTGACTTACAACACCACCGGACAACCCTGGTGTGTGCTCCACATCATCCTACAACTCGACCTTCTTGTCCACTACTTCGTCCTTAGGGTTAGGTCCACTGTCTGCGCCTCCAGTCCCAGCTAAGTATCCATGGGGCTCCTGGTGGTGGAGGTAGGGTCACCGCCCAGGATGGCGGCCAGCTCCTTATAGAGCTTTTTGGTTTTTGGCGCAGCACCAGAGTGGCAGTTTGCCTCCCTTGCCTTCTGGTATGCCTGCCTCAGCTCTTTTATCTTTGCATGGCAATGCTGCCTATCCCATCCATAGCCCTTATCCAACAAGCCATGAGAAATCTGCCCATAGATATCGAAGTTCCCATGGCTGGAGCGGAGTAGGGCCTGCACAGCCTCCTCTCCCCACAGTGCCAGCAGATCCAACAACTCAGGTGTGCTCCAAGTGGGAGATCATTTTCTGTGTGGAGTTGCCATGGTCAGCTAGGAAGATGGGATGTGAGCCGTCCACACTGAGCAAACAGGAAGTGGAATTTCAAAAATTCCTGGGCCTTTAAAGGGGCAGGGGTGGATTCCTGTGTACTGGGGTGCAGGGCATCAAAGTTCAAATTGCTGACCAGAGCGGTCAGGATGGTCATTGTGGGATACTTCCTAGAGGTCATTTACAGCAACAAAACGAAGGTGTGTCTACTGTGACAATTTGTCCATGAAACTTTGCCACAAAAAGCTCTCTGCCTCTCATCGAGCTGGTTTTATTTTGTCAGCAAAGCAGGAGAGTTTTGTTGGGAGAAGTAGCATTGTAGTGTGTACATTCCACTGTTTGGCTGACAAAACCGTGTAGTGTAGAAAAAGGCCTAAATTTACAGAACTATATACACATGGTTTAAGAATAACTAAGAATTATTACTGGAACAACAATTGCAAATGACTAAAGGGCTCAGTCATGCACCCACTGAATTCAACAGCAAAATTCCCCTGGATTTGAGTGAAAGGAGAATGGGTCTCAAGTGAACACACACAGAGTAAAAAAAGCAAGACTGTGCATCATAGAACATGAACAGAGCTTTTATGTGACTAAAATAAAATAACACTGTAATAATATGTGGCCTCACTACAGTGCTTTGCTATTAAATCTTTGCTGGGACCAGAGAGAGACTGGCGGTTTTAGTGTGAATTATAGGGTGTGTGATTATCCAGTTTCTTCTTTAGAGATTAAACACATAAACAACTACGTGTGTAGTGCAGCAAAACCAAACACATTTGCTTTCCTTCTAATGTATCTCAATATGGCTGGAATGAAAGGCATATTGTTCCACCCAAAACTAATCTCCCTTGTCACATCTCACATTGGACATTCAATCCAGATAAATCAAAGTTGTGCATCACTAGTTTCGCATCTAAAGCCCTACTTTACGTTGTGTCCTTCAGATTTTTCTCCTAGCTAATGTGCCTTGTGGCAACATGCAGCCAAGGGTCAGGTCATAACTCCGGTTGAGCCCTGGAGATTGTTCTATTTCTTCTGTACTCCACCCCATCCTTTAAAAGCATGTTAAACAGGAGAAGAGAATGTACACAAAAGAAGCCACTCAATGGCTTAATTCAGCAGTGACCTCACCCCTAACCTCATCCGCACATCATTAGCAGGGCTGACAGAAAACAATAGACCACCAAAGAGCTGCTGTATTGGCTCAATGCAGACTCCAGATTTCATCTGTTCCATAAATGCTGTTATAATCTGCAATGCTGAGGGAGCTAGTAACATGGGTAGTTGAAAGTACATATCGGACAAAAGCAATGAGAATGTTTAGCAGCCCCATTCCACAAGGCATGATGGAAAGGAATAGTGGTGTAGCATTGAAATAAGTACCATTAAAAACATAATTATACTGCTTTAATAAGGAACAGAGTGGCAATTAAAATAGAAACTAGCATATATGCCCTTGCAGAAATTCCAGTAGGTACAACAAATGCTAGTTGATTTAAATAGCATAGGTTTTCTTTGTGGGTGCTCTGTTTAACCAACATCTATAGGATATTTTTATACTCTGGAAACTTGATCATACATTTTCTATTTCTTGTGTGAAAACAGAGAGCCTCGGGAAGAAAATCCTGCTCCCATATAATGTTAATATTTAAAGAACTCTATAGCAAAGCTAAACTGTGTAGATCATATCATAGTTTAATAAACATCAGGGTGTTTCTATGGTGTTTTTCATCACAATAGTTGCAGCACCTTTATTTTACTTTCTTGCAAATATATGCATAATAAGCTGCATGGTGGGGTTCTGTACTCGGTGGCAATAGAATGATTTCTCCAATTTGATTTGAATTCACCAGAGAGAGAGAGAAAGAGACAAAGATATAAAATCACATTTGTTTGAATGATACACTAGGCTGCTGCAGATTTAAACAATGCTTAGAACTAGCACAAACAACTAAGTTCTGTGAATTTCCTTCTAAATTGAAGAGCACATTCCTTTGGAATTTCTCTCTAAATTACAGTGTAATTTTCTCCACTCAGTAAGCTATATAATCATATATGGTCAAAACATTGTACTAGGAAACATGACATAAAATGTATTCAACAAAATCATGTCTTCATGAACCTGAAGTTGCAGCAAGGGTCAGAAATGAAAATGGAAAATCCATGAGCTGGTGTTTACCTGGTTTTGGAGGCAAAGCAGGTTTTTCCATGGTAGTGAATATAGCAGCTGATCATAAAATGCCTTGTTTTCATGTCTTTTAAATGCATATTTTGCCATATTGACTAGATCAGAAACTATTCAAGTGCTTTCTTAGGTACCCCTAAAAAATCCTGACCATTGCTATCAATAGACTGGTTAAAAATAGTGTTTTGAATAAAAAGCAGGGTGTAGAGGGGGTGTCTGTAATTGTAAATAAGCTGCTTGTTGTATATGATTGAAATGGAGATGGATGTGAACCAAATCTCATGATTAGCCCTGATTTCTATGATCAGCTAAACAAATTCCAGAGCTGAGTAACACTGAACACTGATGGGAAGAGAGAGTGAGAATGTGCATCTTATGAGCTCCTTTCCAGTTTGGACCAATTTATTCATAAAAATCAATACTTGGTCCTGCTAGTGAAGGCAGGGGGCTGGACTCAATGACCTTTCAGGATCCTCTCCAGTTCTATGAGATAGGTATATCTCCATATATTACATATTAAAAAAGAATAGTGGGGGCAAAAAAACAACCTGGTTTTAAAATGGAGCTTGATAAATTTATTAATAAGATGGTGCTGCTTGTAATAGCAGGGGACTGGATTTGATGACCCAGAAGGTCCCTTCCAGTGCTATATTCTTCGGTAGTGTTCATATGTGTGTTTCATGCAATGTCATAGATCAGGGGTCGGCAACGTTCGGCACGCGGCTCGCCAGGGTAAGCACCCTAGCAGGCCGGGCCAGTTTATTTACCTGCTGACGTGGCAAGTTCGGCCGATCGTGGCCCCCACTGGCCGCGGTTCGCCGTCCAGGGCCAATGGGGGCGGCGGGAAGCCGTACCCAGCACATCCCTTGGCCCGTGCCGCTTCCTATTGGCCCGGGATGGCGAACCGCAGCAAGTGGGGGGGCCGCGAGCAACCGAACCTGCCACGTCAGCAGGTAAATAAACTGGCCCGGCCCGCTAGGGTGCTTACCCTGGCGAGCCGCGTGCCGAACGTTGCCGACCCCTGTCATAGATTGACTGACTGTTTTTGCTCAAAACATTGACCAGATTTACTCTAATAGTTAAGGAACTTTAGCAAAACTGTTGGAAAACCTGTTATGAGAGTTTACTTGTAACAAAATGTGGCAAGATGTTTGTAGTTTGGTGTTCCATTTTAAAACATCCACACACTTCTTGTTGCATGTTAATAAATGTAAAGTAGAACTTGTTTATGGTTTCAATACTTTTGGCTTGTGCTTCCCCCCCTCTCTCTCCCCTGCCCTGGTCTTTGCTTGCGTGGGGGTTTTTAGGCTTAGGCAACACCACATCCCTGTGAAATATAATCACATGTGAATTATTAGTAGTTTGTGGCAGGTTATTCTGCATCTTTTAAAATATGGAGGCAAACCTTAAAATGTGCATGTGCATTTTGAAGATTTGGCCCATTTAATTTTGTGCCTAAAACATTAAAATACTGCAATTTTGAGAGTTGTCAGGAAATGATTCAATGATCTCCAACTTCCCTATGTTTTTCAATTTATTATGCAATTTTCACTTAGAGAATGGAAGAGAAATTGGTTGTATTGTAATCAAGTTAAATAGAAATCACACACAAGTAACCTCTGTTTTAAGCATTATTCAGTAGTGCATAAAAGGCTTATTCTTCACTTGGTAAATTGTATCATCTGAACACTTATTTTTGTGGCTAATCAAAATGAGACTAAGCTAATGACAAATATTGCAAGAAGTGGCTGTTTGCTAATCTCCTCCTGTATTGTACTCTTACATGAAATGAGTCCAAAACCATTGAGAGAAATCACAAACTGTTTCAATTTATTAAATTATTAGAAGCAAATTTATTCTAGTGCTATTTGGATGTAGATACAAGGAAGTCCTTAAAAATCAGTGCTTTTCATTTTCCTCCTGACTTACCAAGGGCTCATCAACATGAGAGCAATGATGACCATGTGAAGAATGTTTTGATTGCCATTAGCCGAGGAAGCAGAGTTCACCCATTAATGTATATTTTGTTTTTTGTATGTTTCCTCTGTAAGTAAAAATCAGTTTTACATTAACACAAATCCTTTAGTTTTATTTAAAAACCCTCAAACATTTTAAGTTTTAAAGGTGAACAATGAAAGAACTAAACATGTATTTGGTTAAATTAAGATTTTAAAAGGATGAGATAAATATCTAGTGTACAGTGTATTGTATAGGCTTTGGTGATGGCTCAGTTGAGATAAATAAACAAATGAGTTTTCATTGGAAAGATTCCATTTTTATGCACTCATCCTGTCTGTTTGGTCCTTTGGTCGATCACTAGTCACTTGGACATTACGCCCAATACATTTTCACATATTCTTGAAGTTTTGCCTGTCTGATTAATGAAGGGCTAATGTCTTAGCCTACATACTTCCTCTGTTGCCAAGAAGAAAACAAATACCTTTCACTGAGATCTACAAGGTTGTTTAGGGGGAAGACTCACCATTTGAGATATTCAGTGATATTTGAAGAAACATTACTTGTACATATGGGATGGGGGGAAGTGGAAACTGGGCCATTCAATGAAGGTATACTAGTGATGAACTTTAGTCACTATTTGCCTTTGTAAAGAGGGATTGACTTGGTCACAGGAGAGAAATGAGAGACCGAGTATAATTAAGTGTTAGCTGCAACTTTATTAACTCTTTCAAACCAATTTGAGAGTGAGGCTTAACAAGATCAACAACTGCCCTATAGAACCCAGTCCAGTTGGCTTCTGAGCTGACCACATAGGCCCCAAGGAAAAAGTGTGGGGGAAGGGACCCACCCCTTAGTCAACTCCCTTCACACTCACCTGCAGTCAAACAGAGGGATACGGGTTCTAGCATCTAAGATCCCCAGCCCCCCTTACCTAGTGCAAGGTTTTCAGGATCACATGGGGGTACCTCAAACTGTGCTAGACTTTTTAGGCTACATTTTTTCACCTGCAATAAAAAGGCCTGTCCAGTCCCTATGAGAGTTCAAGGCCCAAAACTACATGCCAAAGCTGTGACAAATTGAGCAATTAAATTAAAATTAACCACATCCATGAACTTAAACACGAGTAGTCCCATTGACTTAAAGTTAAGCATGTGCATAGGTATTGCAAGAACGGGGCTAAATGTTGAAGCTGGACTACAACGCTTTCCAAAATCAGGTACAACTTGCATTTTTATTGACTTTCTCCAAGTTGTTAGTTAATAAATATCATCTGTTGACACTAATCCTAGGCTGCACAGAAAAGTGTAAATTAAATGAGAAGTATGGATGCAGTATTCTGGCTGACCATGATTTGATAGGAGCTTTTCAGAAGACAGACACTAGTTTAATTCCGATGACTCACAGCTTTTTTAGAAATTATATTTGAGCTTGGATTTTTTTGCAAAGTGTATTATTACCCAAGATTATTTTTAGACAATCATTTCCCAACATCCCTGTACCTGAACTGGAAGACTTGGAACCAGATATTAAATTGGACAGATAAGAAACCAGGAAAGAGATGATGTTTTTCCATAGCCATGGGTAAGCTTAACTCAACATTAATTGTTAACTTATTAGTTTTCTTCAGTCTGTTAGAATTGCGTCTTACTTTGCTGGGGGGAAGGAGACAAACTCAAGAGTGGTTTAATTGCAGTATTTTTAAGGTCACAGAAACATTCATTATCCACCAAGCCTTGAATTTGACTAGGCTTTTCTTTTTAACTTCTGAATTCCTTATTTTTAGATATTTGCAAGTATCTTTCAACAGAGTAGGAGCATACAGTACATTGGCTAAGTGCTAATATGCTTATTATAACCATCTCAGCATTATGGTGAAAGTCAAATAAAAAGACTGAATATTGAAGTATATAGACTGTTCAAGATGTGAAGCGGGGGAGAGTAGTCTGAAGGCAAGGGAAGGTTTGGAAATAATGAAAACATCTATGCACAGGGTTCAATCATTACATACACCATAAAATATAAGGATGCTCACAAGTAAAATTTTGCCACTGACTGCTTTTTCTGAGGTTCTTCAAAACCCACCCAATCTCCATTGGTCTTTCATAAAATACGCAAGAAAATGGACTGTGCTTTCAACTTCAATTGTTCGCTCAAGTAAGAGGATCCTGCTGAGGCAGCAGAAATATTGATTTTTACATCTTTCTTCAGAGCGATTTCCTTTTGTGAGTTCAGACAGTAGCTTGAAAGTTGACCATGGTAACGAGCTTTTCATCCTATTCAGTTTATGGTTGAAGGTGATCCATTAGAGGCTTCAGTTTGATATATTAGTAGTGATAGTTTAAATTTACAGCAGTTTGTACAAATATATTGTTCAATTAATCTTTCAGAATAGTTTTCAGGAAATTAACAGTAGATGAATATAAATCCCAGTAATTTCATGCTTTGTACTGCAATGACAGTGCATGGAACAAAGATGGAATATTGCCATCAGAGTACAATGGTTTTATTTTGTAGGATTAGGCAGATTAGGAAGAGGGAATAATAAAAATTAGCTGATTCGTATGTCTAGGAAATTGTAGCATTCATACCATTTATAGATTGATAAGAATTGAAGAGCCACTAACGTCTGAGGGCCTAATCCTGACTGATGCTGGGCTTCTCCAACTCCCATCTAAATCACATGGGCTTTGGGTGATCATCCCCTGCCAGTATCAGAAGTTAATAGGGTCTTGCAGGAAGAGATACAGAGGGTTTGTGTGCAGCAAGCTGGGGTGTAAATCTACAGTATACTAATCTGCCAGGCACTAACTGGTTGTGCAGACTCTGCTACAATGCACTAAAAGTTCTGCTTAAGAACACTACAGAAATTATAGTGTGTAGTAGTAGGGTCTAGACAGCCAGTTAGCGTCTGGTAGGCTAGTGCACTGTAGATTTAGTGCAAAGCAAGTTGAGATGTAAGTCTCCATGTGGCCAAGCCCTGATTAAAGACTTCAAACTTGGGTTTGCTAATATCTTGATGGCCAAAACTCAATCTTGTTCCCCTACCTCAGCTTCAAAGAAATAATGTGTACTATCATTTCCAGGTGACCTAACCTATCAAATAATTTCAGCTACACTCGTAAGTGTATATTACCTTGCTAGCACGTTACTTTCAGTACCATCAAAAATGTTACTACAGTGGCAATAAACCAAATTAGAAATATTTGAGAGATTGTGAACTAGTATTGTAATAGACTTACTCCTTAGACTTACAGTTTTTTCCTTCCTCTGAGTAGTCTTTTCTTCTAATTCCATATTACTTGTATATTTATGTTTATGGCTATATGTGTAGAGTCAAGGGAGTTTTATTTGTGTTCATATGATTGAAATTCTTTTATTTGTCTAAAGTAGGGGGAAATCATAGCAATCCAACAAAATATACTTCAAAATGCCAAACATATTGGATTGATGGTGGTGCAGGAGTGCACAGACTAGTGTAAGCAAGATTCAGAGTGGGATTGGACAATTATATTGATGATAAAAATATCCAGAGTTATAATAGTTATTACTAACAGAAGAGTTTTAGAGGGGATATAAAAACACATGCTGCAGTGTTTAAGCACATCTATATTAAAGATCACTATGAAAACTTCATGGACACAGACTATACCCCATCTGCCTACTGTGGGGTTTCTTGCACCTTCATCTGAAATGTCTGGTGTTGGCCATGGTAGAAGATGGGAGACTGGACTGGCTGACCCAGTATGGCAATTCCTGTGTTACTGTATGTTGGGGAAATTTCAGCCACTATATAACTAGGGAGCGAGGGAGG
The DNA here is from genome assembly GCF_013100865.1 of Trachemys scripta elegans. NCBI lineage: Eukaryota > Metazoa > Chordata > Testudines > Emydidae > Trachemys > Trachemys scripta. Next base: position 17,078,684 of record NC_048310.1, read on the forward strand.
AGTCTTTCCATACTCACCTTTTGACTTGTTTATGTTGTTTTAAACTTAGGGAAGAAAGTCATGAGGGGAGTGACAAGCAACTCTCACTTCATTTTTTAAATTAGATACAAGATATGATCTGATTCATATATTAAGAGACTCATCCATAATTAAGGCAAGGGTGATGATGAGGAGAAGGGAGAAAGGGGAGGAAGAATGATGGCCCAAATTGCCTAAAATCTAAAAGGAGAAAGAAAAATAACCCAACATGAGTTCAAAATATTTGGATGTAAGCACACAATCTATCATTAATATGTATTTACAAATTCCCTTAGAACTGCTTGATGTAAGGCTATTTAAAAAGCAACTTGTTTTGACATTAAAACGTTGATGTCGTTTAGCATACCTATTTCCTAATTGCAATAAGATGCTTCAAACTGCGTGGTAGGGTTGATTAATGAACACCTCGGGTGGGTCGTGACTGCTGCCAATTGCTTAATTAAAAGATCAGCCTAAAAAGGGAAACTATACTTTGGGTTCAGGAAATAATTTGAGTTCTGTGTTTTCCCCACTAATACACAAACCTAAACTGTACCAGTTAGGCATAGTTCCCCAGTATCTTATAGGACGATAATATATTCATCATCACTCCTGTAACATGGAACAGGGGAGGCATTGGGGAATGTATTAGGGGAAGAAATGATGCAATAGGAAAATGGATCGCTTTCTCCCCTTCACCTTTTGGGTTATTCATACATGGTTCTATGTGCTCACCAGAGAACAGGACTGATTATTGCTGGCTCTTTCATGAGGTGTGCAAGTAGTGGGAAGGCCACTCCAACTCTTCTCTTTCTGCAGTGCATCCACTCAAGAGCTAGGGACAACGTGGCCGTGCTGTATATGATAGTACTTTTGTTTTTGGTTCTGCAAAACCCTATCTGTCATAGCAGTTCTCATCTAGGTGTCATTTCATCTGAACTTCCAAAGATCGGGTGGTGCCAGGGGTAGATGAATAGTCTGGTTTTGGCTCATCTCTCACTTTCTGTGATTTGCTGCCATTTGATGTGGATTCAACAGTAAAATGAGGACGTACACATGCATGGAATTAAGCAGCAGGCTCCAACTTTTATTAAACGTAGCAACTCTCCCCTATGTTAACTTGCCCATACTCTCCTATATCAGGCATTTAACTGTTTCCAGTGCAAAGGTTACAGGGATCCTTATAACCAATAACTAGTGTGACAAAGTTCCTCCTCTATCTTGGTGGGTCCTGCGCTTATTGGCGGTTTTTCTTGCCTCAGAGAGTCACCATGTGGGTTGGGGAACAGCTCAGAGACCTTCCCCTCTGGAAGAACCCACTGTCCAGGTCAATTGGGAGGTTTGGGGGGAACCTGGGCCCGCCCTCTACTCTGGGTTCCAGCGCAGGGCCCTGTGGACTGCAACTGTCTATAGTGCCTCCTGTAACAGCTGCATGACAGCTACAACTCCCTGGGCTACTTCATAGCCTCCTCCAAACACCTTCCTTATTCTCACCACAGGACCTTCCTCCTGGTATCTGATAACGCTTGTGCTCCTCAGTCCTCCAGCAGCACACTCTCAAGTCCTTGTGCCTCTTGCTCCCAGCTCCTCACACTCACACCACAAACTGAAGTGAGCTCCTTTTTAAAACCCAGGTACCCTGATTAGCCTGCCTTAATTGGCTCCAGGTGTCCTAATTAGCCTGCCTGCCTTGACTGGTTCTAGCAGGTTCCTGATTACTCTAGTACAGCCCCTGCTCTGGTCACTCAGAGAACAGAAAACTACTCATCCAGTGACCAGTATATTTGCCCTCTACCAGACTCCTGTACCCCACTGGTCTGGGTCTGTCACACTAGGAACAGGGTTACAGGGCTTCTTCCCATATAACCCATAACGTGGGGTAGGCTATTCTTAGCCTGCTCTCCTCTTTCCCCCCAGGACTCAGCTCTGAGTCCTAGCACCCTCTTCCCTTCCAACCCCCGGAAGGGGGACAAAGGGTGCAACAGGTGGGGCCCTCACCCTGCAAAGGCCACAAGGTCTCACCCTATCACATGAGCCCAAGGACCATCACCAAAATCTCAGGTCTTTTACCTCTATGAAACATTCATTTTATTCTCTTAACCACACTGGAAACCAGCCTCGTGGCATGACAGCGACTAGCTTCATCATTCTCCACCCAATCACACTGCCTGGTATAAAAACACCTACCTAGCGATATGTTGGTACCTCCATCTGACACACTTATTTGCTTGGTGACACCCTTATTTGCTTTTTTTTTCCTAGCCTGGTCCAACTGGGCTGGGTTTGCTCCCAGTCTTATATGTCAGTGAGTGCAGGAGGTAAACTATAGGCAGTGTAAAATGAAGGCCTTCACCAGCCTCATTACCCAACAGCTGACTGTTGATTTACTATATAGACCATAGGTTGGTTGCCATACCAGAAGTGGACTTTCTTGTTCTGAAAGTTTTCTCCCCAGCTAGTGACTGCCACAGTATGTAGGGGAGGACATGAGGAAGGTGTTGTGTTCTGTAATACACTGAGCTGCCCAGTTTTCTGCCCACTTCTGTGCACACCACTCACCTTGAAAGCAAATTCCAACAGTCTGTATGATCTGAGGCCTTGGATTCTACCTACAGCTCAGTCTTGAGTAACCAGTCCAAATGCCATATTGAAACCCTCATATAACTCTTCCATTATTTCTAAGTCTTCCTTAATTTCCCTTCTTATGCTGATAAAGTGGTGGCGGGGGGGAGGGAGGGGGTTGAACTCCAAAGGAGACATGACTGATGAGCACAAAATACCCAACCAGGAGCCACTACCCGGTATGCCATGTTTAGATGTCCCGTGACCACCTGCAGTGTTTCTTCAGAGTAATTTTCTTTGCCTCTTTGAGAGCCCATATCTGTGCCCTGATCTATTCCAACTTCTTTATAGGTAACATAGAAACCCCAAACTGAGTCCAGTTCATTGCCCAGGTATGTTAAACTTTGGGGAGGACCTTCTGCTTTTTCTATGGCAAGTGGGGGCACTTGATCCCGCATGCCCCTGCTATGTCTGACCTATGCCTCCAGCCACAGTTCCCGGTCTATTTTACCCCAGGGAAGATCAGGCTCCTCTACTGTCTTCAGTCTAAATTCTGTCACATCTTAACCATGTTACCCTACCATATATAGCATAAGCCCTTGGGCCTTAACAGGTGAATTCTATGGCAAATGAGGGAGGGAAGCAGCTCTTATTTGCCTTCCTTGGGAAAACAATATGCAACTTCTAAGAAGAAAATAAAACTCCATTTGAACTGCATAAAAATTCCAGTTTAGTTCCAATTGATCAAGTGCTTGAGGACCTATTTGCAAGCTAATGAAATTGCAGTGCCAAAGGAAGTCTAAGAACTCAGTGAAATTTAATTAATCGGGTTGGGCATACTGCTTTCTCCTGGTATTATACCTGAGGCCATATGTACTAAAACATATGTACTGAAGGTGAGAGGTTAACTCCTTCAGCCCCACAGGCACAAAATCCAACTAGTTTTACCTGATATATAAAAGAGTTTTTAAAATCTGTTGTCAAAAGGACAAATATAAGGGAAGAGATTGGGCCAGAGGGTAAGTGTGGTTAAAGTAAATACCAATTTAATAAGTACCATAGGGACATCACATAGAAAAATGAAAATACTACAGTCAGTTATCAGTGATGTATATTTCTGCCATTTTTCCAGCATCTAGTTGTTTAGAAGAGGGAAATGGAGAGGAGAAATATTCCCCTGTCAATGTAATATCAAAGTATCAGTGTTAAAATACATCATCTGAAAGGCTGTGTGTGTGCATGCGCTTTTAACTGCATTGTAAACTGTAAATAATGAGTGCTTTCTGGAGCTGGCTTGGATGTCGGATTTACAATACTATGAACATGTCAAAGCAAAGCTGGAATAATCCAAAACATCCATCAAACAAAATGTTGAATATAGACTGCTACTTGATGTAATCAACATTCACAATTTCCTCTTTGATAAAATTCTATTGTCATTCTGGGTATGTCACTAGCATTTTTGGATAAAATTATCAGCCATTGTCTGCTATTTTCTGGGCCTGGTTTTGCATTGACAAGTGAATGCTTCCCATTTTGCATATAGAAAACAGCCATTTGATCATGCAGTTCTGGCAGAGGGGCAGCTATCCAAATTCCCGTACAAATATGGAGTTTTCTTGTGCTATTTGTTTTCATCTTCTTTTGACTGTGCAGATAACTGAATGTGCAAAAATTGCAAAATCAGAAGTCTGGTTTGAGGCTGGTGGAAAATTTGACCTCTCGAAGTTAAACCCAAAGGGAAACATAGAAAATATGCTGTAAGACAGAGAAATAAGGCACTTTAGGTGGTTTCTTTCTCTTTACTTTTACAAGATTGTCAAAGTTGCCCAGAGCTTGGGATGAACTCTCTTGTTATAAAGTGGGAGAAATTGAAACAAATAGATAAGTGAGGAAAAGGGTCTCCCAAAGCAAAAATAATGAAAATAAGGAAGGATATCTCTTAGCCAGAAAGGTGACCTAGAATATAGCCTATTGACCTCAACCAAGTAGGTTTTTAGAATTGTGAACACAGTTACAAATGAACACCATTTTCAGAACTATCTAAAGTCTCAAGTAAAAGAAGCATAAAACTGAACCACTCCATGTAACCAACCATTTAAACTAGGCAACTGACTGGGTGCAGGAACTTTAGGTTTTGCTAAGCTTCTAAGCAGGAATTTGGCAACTGCCAAATCACATGTGTTTCCTGTTGCACTCTTATTAGGGGTTTTATTCGATTAATTTAATTTTTATGTCTGTAAACTAAAGTAATGCTAATACTGGTTATTGCTGATGACAGTATGAAAAATTCAAACTGCAACCAATAAATGAGTAAAAAAATCCACAGTGATGAATATGTGCCTGCAACTGTGTACAACAAAGAAATTTAGAGAATACAAATAATAACCTTATCATAAGAACTATAAGTCATTTTTGTTCTTATATTGCACATATGAGGCCTGGTTCTCCTCTCACACTTTAATGGAGCTATTCCTTATTTATACTGGTATAAGAGAGAGAAGAATTGGTCCCAGGGAATATTTTAGACAGCTAGTTAAGCTAATAGATATACATTTTAATATTCAGTGGGCCAAATCCATGCCACTAATCTGACTCATGTGAGTGTCTTCATTGAAGTCAATTGGATTACTTATGAGAGAAAGGCAAGGCAGAACTGGCCCAGTACATTAGGTGTGGGTCAGTTAAGATTACAACAAAGAGACATTAACTTTGCTTTATTTGAATGTTGAACATTTAATATTGTAAACTTGATACTAAAATAACATATTTTGGTTTATGTGTAATATTTTTCTGTGCCTAATTTGCTTTGATCTTTTGGTATTTAATACAAATTAAATCATTGAACTTATTTTGTACAAAAATACTAATTCAGAATACTTACTAACTCAAGACATGAATCTAGGTAGTAACAGTATAATTACTTTCTAATTGGTATGTGATTACATTTATGTTTGGCTGTCACAACTATAAAAGGTATCCTAATTGCATCTCAAAATAATGGTGTTACTCGGTCATATTATCTTCTGCTTAATTGCATGGAAAATAAAGGCATTTAATTACTTTGAAATATGATCATCTGATTCTGGACATTAAAAGAAGAATTGGGAAAGAGATGGCAATTTCTACAAAGTATTCTTTTCAAAAACTTAGTTTGAAGGAAGACATTGCAGTGTAAGAAGAATCTGAAATTAAATTCCTAATATCAAGATATTTCCGAACTCTTCCTTGTATACCATCAGCCTATTAACAGAAATATCTTTTACATAATGAGAGCAATTTAGTGAACATTTATCACTATCATAACTTATAATGTTTTGAACTACCCTACCAGTTCAATTTAGGATTCAGTAATGGTGCTTCATAGCCCAAAGGAAATGTCTGTAGTTAACCTAATGGTATATGGTAGTACCCAAGGGAGGTTGCAAAGTGTACACTAAGCCTTTTTTACCTGGATCCTTGATGCATTCTCCACCCTAGGAAGCAAGTTGAAAAGATATACAATTCCCCTGTGAGATGCTCTCACACTCAAGCTCTAACCTTCACAGTTGCTTTCATCTACAGACTGAAGACTAATGGACATTTTGAATTCCAAATGTCATGTGGGAATACCTGTTTCACAAAAATGGAGACATCAGTGATGTGTGCAGTTGCTACAGCTCAAATCCTAGAAATTCTTAAAGCTCCTGAATACTCATATGAGGAAATTGTATTTGTGTTTCCAGTACTGAGTTATGGGAATTATTTAAGTGGTATTCAAAATCCTCCTGCTTTAAGAATTAGCATATTGCCACGAAGCACATGATCAATATTTTCAATTAAATGGGCCAGTTTCAAATACCTTTTACATTTACTTATTCTTGGAAGCCAAAGCAAGAACCAACCAAGCAATCTGACCTTCCTAGTACTAGAGCACTTGAAGGCTGTCAATGCATAGATATTTTTTTTAAGGTGTCTATGACCTAAAACAGGTTAGAAAGGTCAAATGGTTGGTGCCTCCAAACATGGAGTCAGTATTATTGTTTAACAAGCTTTCAGTACTGCTATCATAGGAAGGAGAAGAACTAGGAGAAGAGAGAAGTAAAATCATAATTTTTACTTGTGCTTGAATAGCTAAGGCACCCTCACCCCAACTGGTTCTTTAGGATAGATTTGCCAAAACAAGCTAGCATAGATCTCAGGTTATTCTCCATCACCCACGCAGTAATTGATGGTAGGCTTTAATTCTTGGAGACTCCAGGACAATCCCGGAAGTTGGTTTCCTAATTGCTGGAAAGGAGGAGGAAGAAAATACATATTTCCTCCTAGTGCTGATTCATGCTTTGAATTGCAAGTTTCAGAGGGAATTATACCATAGGGAAATTTTCCAGACTGAGTTTAAGCAAGGCTCTGTCTAAATAAACAAATGTTGTACTGGTTTACTAAACCATTTGAACAGAAACCACCTCTTTTAAAATCAATTTAATTAATGGTGCAAGTCCCTATATAGATGCATAGAAATTAATTTAAACCCATTTTAAGCCAGTTCAAATGTGTTCATAAAGGAGTTTATTACAGTTTAACTACATACATTCAACTGTTTTTAGTTAAATTAGTGTAAACCTGTTACTGGTTTAAATGACAAAGGTTGTTTGATTTGGTTCTCTTGTAGGGTTAGCATCAGCAGCAAAGAATGTGGGTAACTCAGATAAAGAACAGTAGTATTTTTTTGCAGAGCTATTAAGAAGTAATTGTTGCTTTTTCAGTACAATGTCTTTGCAGACCTATTCAGTAGAATACTGAGATTTGCAGACCTATCATTATAAAAATATCCTTTCACTGAAATAAAGGCAGGTTAATTTTCCATGGAAACTACAATACCATTTGAGCTAATGACAAAAGGCCCAAGCTATCCATATGCTCAGTAATGCTTAGAGACACTAGTTCATCGGTATTCTTGTTGCTGCTGCCTGTGATGCCAACATCGATGGTACTATTTCAATAGTCTCCCTTGGAATTAGTGTTCTTTCTATTTCTAGGTTGACTGGGAGTCAAATGAGTAGAGAAGAATAAGAAAGTGGCAGAGAGAAACTGCTAAGAAATCTGACACAACAGACTACTCATGAGTATTCCAAAAATATTTAACCCCTGCGTACATCAGGTACCATTTTTGAATCACTAATTTCAAAAGTGCCACCATTAAAACCAATGTCACTGTTGTAATTACAATGCAGTCAGCTAATGTGAATGTTTCAAGAGGAAGTTAGCTGGTAGTTGAATCACTCTCCCAAGTCCCCCCCTCCTCAATTCCATCTCCATCATACTCCAGGTGCACTCAAACCCTGCCAGACCCTTATCCTTTGCTTTTATTTTCCAGGTGTGAAATACTTCTCTCTCCAAAACTAAGGAGAAAAACCTCCTAAACCCAAGATACTACCCCCTATTTCAGTAACTTCATGACCTCCCTCAATTCTCTTCCATGGGTGGAGGTTAAGAGGAATTCCTCCCTTTTTTTCTCTCTCTCTTTCCACTAGGTAAGGTGGTATGCACCCACACCAGCCCTAACAGCTAACGAGGGCCTGAGAAGCCAATTAGGTCACCTGAGAGAAGGAGGGCTAGGGTTAATTGAGAATGAAGTCCAACTGGGGAAGGTTTGAGCAGCACTATATAGCTAGAGGCTGAAAGTAGAAGGGGGGCTGTAGGGAAGGTGTTTGCAATTGCTCCCTAAGAGATCTGTAGGAACAAGGAGGAAGATAGTAAGCTCTAGGATGCTGCCGTGGCATAAATAGTCTAGTAAGTGGCTAGGAGTAGGTGAAGTTGCCATGGGGAATAGAGTAGGCTCCTGAGGTAAATCCAGAAGCAGACAACAGAAGATAGAGAGGGTGAATAGGAAGGAGTCCAGAGAAACAGCAACAGGATGGGGACTGAGACCTGGATTGCTGGTTCCTGGGGTAGAATCCCAAGTAGCAGGAATGTAAGTGTTCCTCTGTGCCCCACTGGTACAGTGACACAGGGCACTGATCAGAGGCTGAACACTGTCGGAGAAGGCATTTAAACAGTTGTCCTTTGTAACCCTGAAAGGGGTGGACTAAAAGATGACCTGGCAGGAGTGCCAAGTTTCTTGACAAGATGATCTCAGAGCAAGCAATAGGCAGCAAGGGGGTATCTAATGCACCAAGAACTAATTCCCAGACCTAGGCCCAGGGAGGCACACTAGCAGTGAATGGTAATCCTGTTACACTCCACTAAAACTGTCCAATTTTATTTTTCTTTTAAAAAAAAATTACTTTAACCAAAACCATATGTTATTGCATGTCAGGCTTAATCATAGTGCATTTTACTCTATGTCTGAGTTCTAAATAGGCACAAATCAGGTGCATACTGACAGGCTTTAAAGTACAGTGTATACTACTGAAATAATGCTAGTAATTTATTAGTTATTATGCAATATTCTCTCACATATGAAACAAGTTGGAATTTCTAACTTGGATGCTTCATTCAAACCTCTATCAAGGAATCTTTATTTAACTTTAACTTTAATTAATTTTTTTCTTATGATAACTTGAGAAGATTCCAGCTTTCTTTGGTTTCTGAATCTGCAGCTGAAACCCATGCTTCTCTCTCATCTGTTCTGACTCATCCTCTTTCCAATCCCTAATAGCTTCCCCCTGTCTGCCCTTGAGTTATATATCATTTCTGAAATGCTGTATGACAGTACTTTCTTGCTGTGTTTTCAAAAAAGAAAAAAAAATGGCTGTTTATCTCTAGAAGTCCTGGAAAAGAACTTTCAGTCCTAGCATTTTTGCTAGGTAGAGTGGCTAAGGTGGATTCTGATCCTGTAATATCAGGAAAAAAATACTAGAGAAGGCTAATGGAGATAACTCCCTAATGACAGGCCCAATCTTGCAAAGAGCTAAGTGTTTCTTGAGGTATCCAATGCGCTCAATTCCTATCAAATACAGAGAAAGTTGAGCATGACTCAGCATCTTGCAGAATATGACCTGACATTATTACCTTTTACCTTGCCAATTTAATATTAAGTGTTCAGATCCAGGAACAGCTTGGGTACCCTCAGGCCAAATGGAAGCAAATCAGTTCCAGGGGTTGGGGAATTACCCTAGGATTCAGAAGACACAGGTTCGGTTCCCTGCTCAACTACAGACTTCTTGTGTGACCTTGGGCAAGCCACTAAATCTCTCTGTGTCTCACTTCTTTATTTCTAAAATAGGGCAGTGCTAGTATCCCTATCTCACAGGGGTGTTGTGAAGTGCTCAGATACCTCACTAATGGGAGTCATATATATGACATCTGTGTGTGTGTGTGTGTGTGTGTGTGTGTATCTATCTATCTAAATATGTATGTATATATATATATGCGTGCACACACGGATCTGTTAGAGAGATGCCTACCCTTCCAGTCTCACTGATGGGTGGATAAGGGCTTTTATGGAATCTAGCATAAAATTGACTCAGCCTTACTTTTCAATATAAAAGAAAAGGATGTCCCTATGGGCTATGAATTGTACTAAGCATGTATTATAAGGGATAAATGTTGGGTAGAAGCTGCTGGTCACCAGCTTCTATTTCCAATTCATGGCCAGAAGGGACCATTCGATCATCCAGTCTGACCTCCTGCACATTGCAGGCCATTACATTTCACTGAGTTTGGCAAAAGCATGTCTTTCTGGAAGATATCTGGTCTTGATTTGAAGACATTAAGGGATGGAGATTCCACCACTTCCCTTTGTAGTATGTTCCAATGGTTAATCACTCTGATTGTTTGAAAAACAAGTGACTTCTTTCCAATTTGTCTGGCTTCAGCTTGCAGACATTGGTTCTTGTTTCTCTCTCTCTGCTAGATTAAAGAGCCTTTTACTTCAGGTACTTTCTCCCTGCAAAGTTACTTATATACTGTAATCAAGTCTTCATGATAAGCTAAACAACTGTGCTCTTCAAGTGTCTCATTGTAAGGCATTTTCTCCATCCCTTGAATCATGCTTATGGTTCTTTTCGATACCTTCTCCAGTTTCTCAGCATCCTTTTTAAAATCTGCACACCAGAACTATATGTAATATTTCTAGTATTGACTTCACAAATGCCACATAAGAGGTAAAATCAACTCCCTACTCCTACTGACTACTCCCCTGTTTATACATCCAAGGATCACATTAGCCCCTTTTTGCCACAGCATTGCACCAGGAGCTCATATTGAGTTGCTTGTCCATGATGAATCTAAATAGTTATGAGTCACTGCTTTCCAGGATACAGTCCCCCATTCTGTAGGTGTGGCCTGCAATCCTTGTTCGTATATGTGTAATTTTCATTTGGCTGTATTAAAATGGATTTTGGAGCCAGCAGGATCATGGTGGCCCTTGGACGCTCATCTGTCCCACATAAAAAGGGTTTCCCATTCTGTTTCGTTTCACTAGTGGGTAATAGCAGAGTGAAACATCCACTCTTCCAGTAGCTGAGCTAAAACGTTTGGGGAGGACAGGGGTGACCATCCTCCACCCTTCAGCCACATAATCTAGGTTAATGTGTGGGTGCCTTTTGAAGCCCACTAGTATAATTGAAGGTAGCACCCATTCTGCACCCCTCCCTCAGCTCCACCACTGCACTCTTCCAGTGTATTCTAGATATTTCTGTACTTGCACTACTTCTCCCTGCTTCATCCCAGGTCCCATATTTCCATTAACACATTCCTCTATAAGAAAGCAATACCTAAACTATGGTGAACAGAAATCCAAGACAAGAAATCCCTGTGAATAACTTAAAATGATTTGCTTGCTTCAGAGAGTGGGTACAGGTGAGACTTTTCTAGGGGGTTTTGTGTTCAGTGATGCTTATGGTAACTTGATATCATAGGAGAAAGCTGGTTACCCTTCTGCAGCTGAACAAACACAAGTTATAGATTAAAAAATACTGAAATGGCACTGTGTGCTGTTTTTTAGCAGCAATTTCTCATTCCTTCAGCCAACTGCTATAGGCCAGTTCTGTGTCATGAGTGATTCTGTCTCTCCCAGCTCCATCCAAAAGGAGTTATTAATCTGTGAGAGGAGGGCAAACTGCAGTCTACTGAATGAGATGCGAGACATAAAGCAGTAAGAGCAAGCCTAGGCTAGAAAGAGCAAAAGGGGTATAAAGACGATGAAGAAAACAATTTCTCTATAGCACCTTTCAATCAATGATCACAAAATGCCTTTCAAATCTTCAACACTTCTGTAAGGCAGATAGCGGACAAGGAAGCGTAGGCCCAGAAAGACTAGTTTGTGCTTATGCCACAAAATGTAGGTGGGGCAGCTGTCGGTGTAAGAGTCAGAATAGGAGCCCTATTGTTCCATTTCAACCATATGATAATACTTCTTCCAACTTTTTAACCTGTGATATCTGGATTCTCTTTAACCATGCCTATCTGCTGAGAAAACGAAAAGGAGAAGCTGGAATGACTAGGTAAAATGAAATCTAACAATTACCCTTCTTCCTAAGGAATTAGCAAGTCTTATTTGATGTTGGTGAAAGCAAAAGCCTCTTGCTGCTTTGCATTAAATGCTGAGGCAGAGCAAACATTATCTTCTTATGGATTTAATTTACTGTTACCCAGATCCCAGTGATTACAGGTGCTCTTTGAGGAAAATCACAGAAGTGTGTGTCACTTCTGAGAGTGAGAGTTACATTAATGAGGCAGTCATTAAGTAACATGGCTTTTGTCAACAAGCATGACATACAGTATTTCAGCATGGATCCCATTGGTATTTCAGTTCTTCACAGCTCTGCCTGAACAACCCTAAACAAAAAACTCCTTTCTTTGCTGCCTGTCCCTGTAATGCCTAAAGATTCTAAAGGAAACTACAATTTTCTTCAATAAGAGAAAACAACTGATCTTTGACTGAATGAGGAGTACAGTATTTGGCCTTAATGGAATTAATTAGGATCTAGCAGAGGAATATCTAGCAATGAATAGCCAGGAATATTTGATAGTTCCACACACAGATTATAAAATATCTACTCCATTGGTGGCCTCAATAAAAATGTAACACTTTCTAATAGGGAAAATCAGATATTAATAATAAAAGACAAATCTGTATACAAGTAGCTGTTTCCTGAAAAAGAAAAAATCTGTGGATCTCTTTGTGTATTTTCTGCAGAAAACACAAATAGTTCATCTACTGAAAGTAAGGCAAGAGCTTCTTTAGGAGAGCAATCTTTCACAACCACGTAGTGCACCTGTTCTAACTCTTCCCCAGTCTGCTAGACCACACCCTCTAGCTGTGCATACTTCCCCTTTAGCAGTGGATAAGTGGGTGCTCATAATAAGCAAGGGGAGCATAGACTGTTTCTGTTGAATTCTCATGTTTTTCTTTAAGTTTTAGTTTGGTATCATGATTCATGAGGGCCAATGTTCCCTGGATGGACTGTTATTGGTGGGACACCAGGAAAACGAAAATGTGGGACTTTAGGCTGGAAGCAACTCAGCCACATGGACAGAGAAATCAACCTAGTTTAATAAAGTTACACTTGTTAAAATTAACCTGCATTCATTGTCGACTTCCTATGAAACATTATCACTTGTCCCAGTTTATCCCATAGTCATGTGCTGTTTTGTATTAACTTGTATAAGTATAATGAGCTCCCAGTACAGTGCTGGGGCAAAAAAGAGCTAATGCGATCCTTAAAAAGAGAAATAGTGAATAGGAATAGAGACGTGATTTTACCTTTTTCTATAGCATTGGTGAAACCAGTACTGGGATACTGAGTGCACCCAGTTATAGTGTCCTTAAAATATGTTGAAGAATTGGACAGGAATTTATCATGTCTAACTATACTAGTTTTTCAATGACATAATAGAAAATCTAGATATAATGCAATAATCCAATAAAGCAAAAATCAGTTTTTGTTAAGTAGTGGTCCATTACTTTAGTCTCTAAGTGCTTGTGTAAACATTATTAAACTATCATATATTGTATCCTTTTCTTACTCTCTAAAAAGTAGATTTGAACTTAAATAACTGGAAATAACAATCCCATTTTAGTTCATTCTTTTCTTATAAAAACTTTAAGCACTCCAATCTGCATTCTTCTTGAAGGTAAACAAATTCCTCACATGGACTTTCTGACAGACTTTCGTGTTGCTTAGATACAGCTGGTGTTCTTCAGTTAACCTACTGCAATGTTGTCAGCATGGCTATTTTGTCACATTGATTTAAAAATGCATTATCTAGAAAAACAGCTCCACCTTTTGCATGAGTAAAGTATAGAGACAAACATAATTTAAACTAATTAGCTTTTTACAAGAGGTGCTAGTTTCCCAATATCTCACATAATAGACAGATCTTAAAAAATTCTGGTTGTCTACTAATGGCAATTAGGCAACTTTTTAATAGTAATATGCTAAGGTGTGTCTTTCCTCTTCTTGGATTATTTATATGAAGATTTACCTGTCAATTTAAATTCCATGGGTTATAAAAATTAATAATGCATGTTGCAAATGTGTAAATTGCTGCAAGATATTAGGCTTTCTGCAATCAGCAGTGTTACATGTCCCTTTTAGGTTAATTTAGCTGTTATAGTAAATACTATATTTTAAATCATTAATAAGATAAAGCCCTGAGACTTAGAAAACACTATATTCTACCATAAAGGCCCAAAACACCATGGACCAGATTCTCCACTGACTGCAATTTAACTCCATTGGTTACTAGAGTCACACTCAGGAATGAAATCCAAACGCTGAAGATGCTGATCAAAATATAGTTTTTACCCATTAATTTAGTTATTAAACTTCTGAATTTCATCAGAAACCAGTTTCCAATAATGACATTGCCAGAAATATGAACTAGTCTTAGAATGTCAGCCAAAACACTGGCCAGAAAAAAAAAAAGTGGAAAGTTAGAAAGCTAGATTTTGCCATTAACTGAAAACACTGCAGGGTCTTGCAGCCAAGAAAATTCTGACGGCAATAACAGCAAACCTCTCAGCAGTGTTGGACGTGTAGCACTGTACAATCTTATTCAAGGCATAATTAAGTTATGGAACTCACTGTAAACAAGCTATTATTGGAACCAAGAAGATAACAGTATTCAAAAAAAGGTTACATTTGCTGGGATAAAAATATACAAGGTTGAGAAATAAACTTCAGCTATAGGCAGTTTATTTCATAATTGTCTTTTACAGTTTTCATGCATCTTCCTGTTAAACATCTGGTACTGGCCATTATCAGAGACAGGATTTTTAGAATCTACAGATCCCTCCTCTCAGCTATATTTTTGTTTCAAGTCTCTTCCCCAACCCTCCCACTAAAAAAAATAATTATATATATGGTGGAATTTGTATTCAAAGCTATTGCTAATCTCTTCATGATCTAGTAAGCACTACTTCAGTCTGCCTTCTAAAAGTCTAAAAAAACTGCCATAAATCACCATTCAGTCTTGCCTCACTACATGGCACACTTCATGCACACACTATACTACTTATACAACATACATTTCATATGTGTTTAAAAGACTGAAATTCACGAGGGGGTCAACCTATACACTTACTAGATTTGTCGGAGGAAGAGTGAACCATCAGACAAATTATAATTAACTCTCAAGCTCAAGCTGCTGAGCTTTGAGAAGCATTTTCATTAATGTTTGCAACTAGGGCAATCAGTTTACTGCAGCTCTGTTAATACATCATGCAGGAGCTGAAATATAGTTTAATAGATGGGTACAGCTGCAGCTTTTAGTATGAATTTCTTGTGGACATGTAACCCCCACATTTGGGCCTGTTTGGCAGATGTGGGGTTTGTGGTCAATAATTTATGCATGGAAAACATGAAGCTCAATCCTTGGCCCCCTGTTCTGTGCAGCAGCACAAAACATCCGGCAGTTAGAAAGCTGCATTAAAGGGACAGCAGAGGGTTTTCCCTGATTCAAGTGAATTGTTGTGTGGTACGAAGTCAGCAGAGGCTGTGGGGAGGAAAGAGAATGGGAAGGGAACTTCCCAGGAGAGGGTTGGGGTAGAATGGAGTACAGAGGGCTCTGGGAGATTTCCAGCCCCCACAATGGTCCTCAGCAGCTGACATAATATAGGGCAGCCCTGAAACTTCTCTGAGTTTAGTGCAAGGCTTGTTTTGGCTCCTCACTAGCCCAGGAATGAAAGAGCACAAGAGTGGCTTAGAACCACCTTCCCGCTCTCTCTCGTCTCTCCCTCATCTCAGCTTCACAGCTGAGCCACTGAGGTACAATTTCAGATGCCAGAAAATAACTTTGCTGAAAGTTTTGCCTTAGTAAAGATTGCAAGATTTCACTTTGGACTGATTGTTGGAGGAACACACACTGTTAGGGTTAATTCATGTCTGTAGACCATAAGAACATGTTTTGGTCGATATTTTTGTTGTTATAAATCTGTTTTTGTCAGGTGTCCTTCCCCCAAGAGGACAGGACTGTCAGGATCGGTTGAATGCCATCTCAGAGGAGAAGCTTTATTATTGGGGACAGATAAGGGGTTACCTGGAAACACAGAGAGTTGGAGTTATTTTGCTGGGGCCATGCCCCAGGTTTAAACTGAGCATTAGAATGTGCATCAAAGACTGGCATTTAATAACTGCATGCACATTCCCTGGCACAATGCTGAATAACGTGTCATATTTTAACAAAGCTGAGGCTGTTTGCTTTTACCATATTTAGTAGTGATGTGGGTCTTATTTAGCCCATCCTAAGTGAGCAGAATGGAACAGTAAGATTTCTGTATAATCCAAGAAAGGTTTATACAAGGTATATTGTTTGTTTGTTCTCTATCACAGACCAGACAGTTATACTTTTGTGAAACTTTAAAAAAAAGAACAAACAAGAAAGCAGACCTGTTAGTGGTACATGAAAAACAAGCCACATTCAAACTCCTTTCCAACCTCTGCAGGGAAGCAATTTGGGTTAGGGGCTATATTTATATTATATATGCATATAGTTTATAGCACAGTTGGACCCAGAATCCCAAAGGGAGTTTCTACATGCTGCTGTAATAGAAATAGTAGTAATAAAAAAAACAATAATAATAGAATTAACTGCCCTAATTAGTGACAAAATATTTTCCTCACTGCCAGCTGGTAGGGAATTATAATAAATATTTCCATCCGGCCACATTCTTGCATACAAATACTTTGTTATGTAGATACATATATCTGCTTTTTCTTACCTACTTTATCTGTTCATCTGCTTCAGTGACCTTACTGATACAAAGCCTCGTAAAGTGCTGAACTGATGCTGGTAGGCACAGGGGGTGAAACACATGAATTTGTTTAACGAGTTATGCTTATACATTTACACTAGCATCGATGTTACCGAGAGACTGTTATAAAAACAGGTATCAAGGTTGAGGTTGTCATCATCTCTATAGGAACTGCCTGCATGCCTTCGCTTTCCCCGGCTTTATCACAGTTGGGTGATTAAAAAAAAATCCCAAACACAGATTAAAAATAAAAAAACAGGAAGTCCACAGATTTCCCACTAAATCTCTGATGATGATGAAAATGGTTGCTCATCCAACTCAAAATGAGAGAGATGTTGCTGCCGCTCAGCTGCATGGAGTATTGTGCCTGTTACTGTCAATGGGGCCCCAAAATGTTTCTTCACAAACAGAACAAGCTGTTAGTGTTATTATTCCTCCTCCACGATTACTTAAAAATATCATTCTCCACCTCCAGAGTTAGAACTCAAGACATTTACTATAAATAAAAGCTTTATATGGAAATACCAGGAATGTGTTTTCAAGCCTCAGGCAAGTATGAGGTACCTATGTCTGCTCTCAGAGATGTGGACAAATGAGATCTCCTTACGCTGAGAAAGTTTAGAATCCAGTGGAAGGGACAGAGAATGAGGTCAGAGTTCTGGGGTAAAGGTTTCAAAAAAAGGTGGAGTTGTAGGCAAAGGATTTGCACATAGAGTGGCAGTGACTGATTGACAGTCATTTGGTCAGAGAGCAGTCAGTTAAATATTGTGCCGTCCAACATTCAGTGAGGAATAAAACTCACAATCACATGTAATTCTGTAACACAAAGAAGGGTTGATTCCTTCAGACTTTTGTGCACATCTCAAATGTAATAAGAATAGATACAGGGTCGAAATTGACTATTATAAAGCTAGGGTTACCATATTTAACAAATTAAAAAAGAGGACCCTCCACGGGGCCCTGGACCCGCCCATTTCCCATCCCAGCCCCGCCCCTTTCCCGCCCTAACTCCGCCCCTTCCCCGCCCTAGCCCCGCCCTGACTCCGCCCCCTCCTCCCTCCCTCTCCCACCCAAGGGAAAGGGCTGCCTGAGCGCTACCGGCTTCACGGTTTGCCGGGCAGTCCCCAGACCCTGCGCCCCCGGCCGGCGCTTCCCCAGCGCAGCTGGAGCCCGGGAGGGGAAGCGTCCATCCGGGGGCGCAGGGTCTGGAGGCTGCCCGGCAAATCGTGAAGCCGGTAGCGCTTGGGCTTCGGGCAGCCCCTATGCCTCCGGACCCTGCGCCCCCAGCCGGGCACTTCC